>NW_019174585.1:1796068-2200173 GCF_002260705.1 Seriola dumerili
CTAAATATATATATATATATATATATATATATATATAATATATATATATATATCATATATAATGATTTTTGGTTTCTGGTTGTTGTGGGTTTTTTTCCTATATGAATATGCCAATAGTGTAAATTTTACTACAAAAAAAGTCATGTTTACCTGTTAGAATCTGAACCTTTTTATTTACCAGACTGTGGCGGAACACAACAATACGTACCGTCCAGACGTATGACGATGTGCCCACGTCTTACGTCAACTCAAAATCGAAGTAGATTTCTCCAGGCGTACACTCTTTATTTTCTGTATTGCAATAAACATTTTTGTACGTAAATTCTTAAACACGGTATGTTTGAAACCGCTGCGGCCTGCCGCTGTAAAGGAATACCCTTAAGGAACACCACGTATGGGATCGAAATCTACGCTTCTTTCAGCTAAGCTAACCGTTATTGCATCTATTAGCAAAACTCGCTAGCTAAGAAGCTAGCGCTAGCTGTTAGCTATCCTACCCTTACCGTCGAGCTAGCTATGCATTAGCAATTTAGCCTAGCTCGCTAACCAGTGACAACTGACAAAGGTAAACAACAAACCTTTTGAGTGCATTTTTTGTAAATCTCCACTCTTATAACTTTATCTTGTTAATGAGCTACAACCTGATGTCGATTTAAACTGCGTTTCAAACGTCCCTGTTTGTACCGCTAAGATTGAAGTACGAAGCGAGAAAAGGGGCAGCAACAGCGTCAACGAAAAACAATACAAATCCCGAATCCCTCATCACCGACTAGGCCAACCGAGCTAACTCTGGCTAACCGCTATATAATGCTAGGCTGCCGGGTGTAATGTTAGCTCATTTTCAAGTTAATAAACCTCGCAGGATAATCACAACATCAGTCTGCTGACCGGAGCTCTTAGCCAGACACTCAGTTTGTCCTTAAATCAAAAGTATAGCTGTTAATGTTACAGTGCTACCATTTGCAGTGTTGCAGTAAGTAGTTTTGACATGTAACGTTACCTATTGAAGTAAGTATGTAGCAGATAAACTGTGTATTATAAGTAGCTGTTGAAATTACTGGGCACCAATGACAGCCCTTGTTCTCAAGATTGCAGCCTATTTCAGTGTTATGCGTTAAGCATTACTCTATGTTATTGGCCTGGGCTGTTATCCTGTGTATAACATGTTTGGCACACCTTTTGCGAATGACTTGCGGCTTCTCAGTTCCATAAAATAATAAACAGAATAGCCTTGTGTTTTGATTCAACATTATAGGGTTAGGGTTGGAAACATGGTAGTCATTTTTCCTCATTTCTGAGACTAGTGGTAGACTAGGACTAGGTAACTGGTTACTCAGTTACAAGCCAAGGAAAATCAGATTTTTTATATATATTTATATATATATCATATATAATGATTTTTGGTTTCTGGTTGTTGTGGGTTTTTTTCCTATATGAATATGCCCATAGTGTAGTAAATTTTTACTACAAAAAAAGTCATGTTTACCTGTTAGAATCTGAACCTTTTTATTTACCAGACTGTGGGCGGAACACAACAATACGTACCGTCCAGACGTATGACGATGTGCCCACGTCTTACGTCAACTCAAAATCGAAGTAGATTTCTCCAGGCGTACACTCTTTATTTTCTGTATTGCAATAAACATTTTTGTACGTAAATTCTTAAACACGGTATGTTTGAAACCGCTGCGGCCTGCCGCTGTAAAGGAATACCCTTAAGGAACACCACGTATGGGATCGAAATCTACGCTTCTTTCAGCTAAGCTAACGTTATTGCATCTATTAGCAAAACTCGCTAGCTAAGAAGCTAGCGCTAGCTGTTAGCTATCCTACCCTACCGTCGAGCTAGCTATGCATTAGCAATTTAGCCTAGCTCGCTAACCAGTGACAACTGACAAAGGTAAACAACAAACCTTTTGAGTGCATTTTTTGTAAATCTCCACTCTTATAACTTTATCTTGTTAATGAGCTACAACCTGATGTCGATTAAAACTGCGTTTCAACGTCCCTGTTTGTACCGCTAAGATTGAAGTACGAAGCGGAGAAAAGGGGCAGCAACAGCGTCAACGAAAAACAATACAAATCCCGAATCCCTCATCACCGACTAGGCCAACCGAGCTAACTCTGGCTAACCGCTATATAATGCTAGGCTGCCGGGTGTAATGTTAGCTCATTTCAAGTTAATAAACCTCGCAGGGATAATCACAACATCAGTCTGCTGACCGGAGCTCTTAGCCAGACACTCAGGTTTGTCCTTAAATCAAAAGTATAGCTGTTAATGTTACAGGTGCTACCATTTGCAGTGTTGGCAGTAAGTAGTTTTGACATGTAACGTTACCTATGAAGTAAGTATGTAGCAGATAAACTGTGTATTATAAGTAGCTGTTGAAATTACTGGGCACCAATGACAGCCCTTGTTCTCAAGATTGCAGCCTATTTCAGTGTTATGCGTTAAGCATTACTCTATGTTATTGGCCTGGGCTGTTATCCTGTGTATAACATGTTTGGCACACCTTTTGCGAATGACTTGCGCCTTTATCATTATAGTATAACTCAAGCAGCAAGAGCAATATTGGCAATAGTCTCTGTGAAGTGATAAAGTTTAAGTAAAGTATAAGTAAAAGGTTATGTAAGTCCTTACATTAACTTTGACATTTCTCTTATCTCACTTTATTGTGAACCTATCAGAGGGATTATACACATTGAGTCCCTTTTGTAACTATAGGAAAGTTATAAAACTCCAGTTGTCATTCATTGAATGTCATAATTAGTTGAAGCAGTCTGTTCATCATGTAATGACTGGGTGTGCCATCATCTCTTATGAATGTAATATCCATGTACCTTCAGTTTAAAAGATCAGACTCCCACAGTTAGTTCAGTTTTTCACTCACCTAAGCTGATGATCCATCTCCATCATCAAACAAAATCACAACTCCTTTGTTTGCAGCTCTGGGGCAGAAAACTCTGTGTCCCCAAATATTAACAAAACTGTCATCGGCTAACAGGGAGCCCATGTTCCAATATTAAATCTGACAGACTTGATTTGTCAAAGCACTCATCTTCACATATAAAAATGTGATTGGTGTGATAGTGAATGCAGTAAAATTAAAAAAGCCAAACTAATTTGGAAAGGATGTATACTGAATAACTATTGGGTTGGTTAAGATTTTAAAATTGAAGAAAACATTTTGTGAATTCGGACCTAAGGTTTCTCTCTTTGTCTTTTTGTTGATTTAATAGGGCGCGGATGATGTGATCCTGAACACGCAAGAGTGAATAAAAAGATTTTCCTGTTTGTGTCATTACCAACTACAATTGACACACACTTTCAGCCTCACTTCATAAAACAACTTCTCAATAATCCACACGGCATCCCTGTCTGCAGTTCTTTGTGCACCTGAACCATGTGAGGGCCCCTCGGTCCAGTCTGAGGGGATCCCAGGACTGTTGCAAATACGACCCCGCTGTGCGGGGCGAGACTGATCCTATCTGTGTTTGAGAGAGCAGTCTTTCCAGTAGCCCCCTCCTCATCAACACATTCCTGTTCTCCTTACTGAGGAGACACGCCATGATGTTCCGAGACCAGGTAGGTATCCTCACAGATTGGTTCAAAGGCTGGAATGAGTGTGAACAGACGGTGGCACTGTTGTCCCTCCTGAAGAGGGTGTCCCGCACCCAGGCTCGCTTCTTACACATCTGCCTTGAACACTGGCTGGCAGACTGCACAGAGATCCACATCCTTGAAGCTGAGGCCAACAATGCAGGTAGCTGAGAGTTTTATGAGCCTTTTGTGCTGTGCTGTCAGTTATCTCTTAGTATGAAAGACTGCTAGGTATATCTTTTTCTACAATTGGAGATAGCTTATATTAAATCAGTAATAAAAGATTAATCACTGGTGAAATTCTCTGTTTTCCCATTGTCATTAGCAATTGTCAGCAAATGGCATCAGGAGCCAAAGGAGAAAGTAGTGTCCTTGCTGCTGTCACATCTGCCTCTGCTGCAGCCTCGCAACAGCGAGGCCAAGTGTGAGTATATGAAGCTGCTGCAGAAGGTGTTGAGTCACACTATTGAGAGTAGCCTGTTTGTGGAAGAAAGCAGACAGCTGCTTTCCTATGCTCTCATCCACCCTGCCACTACACTGGATGACCGCACCTCTCTGGCCATGTGGCTAAACCACCTGGAGGAGCACCTATCCAGTGGCTATGCACCCCGGGCCCCATCCAGCCCCTACCACCCACGCCAGGGCTCAGATGAATGGCCCAGCTCGGCTGAGGCTCTGGACCCTGGCCTTGGCTGGCATGACAAGTCTCCATCGTCCAGCACATCTCCAGCAGGCCAGAACGGACACATGCCATTCCCAGGCGGGATGTCCTCTCCCATTAACAGCAATAACACAGGTGATGTTTCTCATTCACCTATTATTTTTTAAAATGGGGAGAAAGTGCAGACAGGAAATAGTTTGGTACGACTGACTGTATATATGAGACCATTGTGGACATAACACCCATATTATGCAAATAGGGAGCATTTAGTTAAAGTGTTAGTGTCAGAATGTAATTTCAGTTTTTCCTCATACCTGGATTGTTTCCCTTGCCAGGTCTGGGTGGGCAGATGCAGCCCAGCCCTCTGAAGAAGTCCATGTCCGTTATTCCTTCCAGTCCCCAGGCTTGTGGCTCTGAGTGGGTGAGCCAAGATGATGCAGGTGGCCGGCAGAACTTCATTCCAACAGACCATGCACCCCTTTCACCACAGAGCAGCGTAGCCTCCTCAGGCAGTGAGCAGACAGAAGAACAGGGCTCCACTCGCAACACTTTCCAGGAGGATGGCAGTGGCATGAAAGGTCAGAGTTCATTACCTATCCGAGCCAAGGGCACTCATGGCATTTGGCTCTGGTAAAAGCCGTGCACAGCCAACAGCTGTGATGATATAATCCAAAATGTAACATGACTTGCAATGTGTTTGTTCTAGATGTTCCTGCATGGTTGAAAAGTCTCCGCCTTCATAAATATGCATCGCTTTTCTCCCAGATGACCTATGAGGAGATGATGATTCTCACAGAGCAGCACCTGGAGTCGCAGGTTTTTAAGCCTCCCTTTATACACACTTGGGCAGGGCTTTGACTATTTCACCCTCCTTATCAATCGTGAACATTACTGTCCTCAAACCTGATGATACATCAACTCTCAATGAGGCATGAAATTAAGCACCGCACCCTACAGTTATATCAAGCCAGTCACACATACAAACGGCGTGATTTTGCCTTTGCCCCTTGGCTTTAATGAAACAGATGGTGATTAGCTTTGTTATTTAGTAACTGTATAAATTGCCCAGTGTTCCCACAAGAAATGACTTGCCTGCGTCTCATGCCATCTTGTTATTTCCTATCTCTCCTTTTTAGAATGTCACTAAAGGAGCACGGCATAAGATTGCCTTGAGTATCCAGAAACTGCGAGAGAGACAGAGTGTGCTCAAGTCTTTAGAAAAGGTAATTCAAATGGGATGATGATGTTCTTCTTGTACTAAAAATGGGGCAATAGTGTTTTGTCCTGATGATTTTTCAGTCGTACTGATAAAAAATGGACTTGAGTATGTATTCGTTGATGATCATGTGACACTTTTCCATTGGGAAATCCCCATTCTTCTTTTGGCACAGAAACAGACATGGAGCAGAGCTGTTAAGAATGCAATACATTCCTCTAAGACATTTAAGGCGGGGAAATGTTTGTTCTTAAAGCTTAAATCCAGATTTACAGTTTGGATATTTTCCTCTCTACTCTACAATATCAGCCATGCGCTCAAATTGTACCTCTCTGAATAGCTTATACAGCATGTGACACTGAGCTTGTCTCTTGTCAGGATATTTTGGAAGGAGGAAACCTTCGTAACGCCCTTCAGGAGCTGCAGCAGATCATCATCACACCTATTAAGGCCTACAGCCCACCCAGTACAGCACAGCCTGCCTTGGACACTGCCTCCTCCCCGTCAGAAGCCACAAAAACAGGAGCAGATAAAGAGCCAGGCTCAGAGGGCTTCCAGTCCCACAACCCACCTCCCTGTGATGGAGACTCCTCAGCCACACCCATCTCAGACGGCGATATTGCTGGACAGTTCACCCGTGTCATGGGCAAAGGTAAGAGAATATGATGGTTTTTTTTTTGTTTTTTTTTTTTTAATTCCTGATAAGACAGTGTACAGTGTAACAAAATACTGTATTAAAAATGATTTAGACATTTTATGTCAATGTCAATATTCAACATAAAACACATAGATACTTAATAACTTATCTACATTTATATCTATATATACATATCTTTATATACACATACCCTCATATATACAAATCCACAGATATCCCTCTGATCAAAATGGACACAAATATATAAACCCTGGCTTTTTTTTTTTTTTCACGCAGTGTGCACCCAGCTGCTCGTCTCCAGGCCAGATGAGGAGAATATAAGCTGTTACCTTCAGCTCATTGAGAAATGTCTGACACATGAGGTGAGAACCTGCACGTTAATTATTTTAAGTGGTGAATATATTTAATGATATTACAGTGTCGTAAATATCTTATAGCGCCAAAAGTTATACCTTTAATAATACCTTAAAAATATGAAAAAATAATATTATCATATAGACAAATGCACATGAATTGTTAATAAGAGAGAATCTTCTAGTCATCTCTAGCTTTTTTGGCTTGACTGCTACAGCAGGACCAGCCCTATAAACACAAATGTCCATGACTGACTGACTGATGGAGTGACACCATTGGTTACCCAAGTGCCGTTTGAGTCATAAGGTTACACCATTGGTCTGCTGGCCAGGTGTTGGAGTTTCCTCATTAGTCGCGAACTAGCAGTGTTGCAGTCCTGATTTCATGCAGCAAATCTGAAGAGCAGAGAAGGACAATCATAACAGGGCTACAGAGAATAGGATTGGAGTGGAGTGGAGACCGGGATTAAAGATGTGCAACCGGACTAATTACAAGATTGTAATGGATAATTCAACCAGAAGGAGGCAGTGATAGCAGTAATGCAACATAATGGACGCCAACTGTCATAAAACCCTAAACAAGAAGAAGAAGCAGTGTTGCCAACTTAGTGCCTTTGTCACTAGATCTCCCGACTTTCCCGACCCTTTTACAGAGTTTTTTCAAAAAAGCACATAGCGACAAATCCGGCAGCTTTTTGGACAAACCTTAGTGACTTTCCAGAGAAGGGTGTCGCCAGTACTGTTCTTTGAGTATGAGGTCGGCCTCCGCAGACACACCTCTCTATGCTGACAGCATGGCAGCTGATGTGAATGAGCTTCTAGCGTTTTCTCTGAGTGATCAGTTTACAAGTAAATATAGCTGAAATCACAGCACAGCTGTTGTCTTTAACTCGTTCTTTGTAATTTTGACAGACTATGTCAAGGTTTTAAAATCAGGGTTTTAGCAGTGCACAGAAGCAGCTTGGAAATGACTGCTGGTTAACATGTAGTCTTAATGTGCTGCAAAAACATAAATGAGAGCATCTTTATTGGGAGTTCAGCTGTATTAAAATACTGTATATGTGAACACAGAGTAGAAGAGAAGCAAACACATAAAAGCCTGAAACCAGCTGACACTAGGTTGAATGCAAATAGCCTACAACGCGGTCCAGTCATATACTTGTTTCTTGAAATGAAGAATGAAACTAACCTTCTGGTTTTGAAAATCACAAATTTCAGGGTATCTCTGTGGCTCACCTGGTAGAGCGTGTACCACATGGACTTAGTCCTTACTTCAGCGGTCATGGGTTTGAATCCAACCCACGGCCATTTGCTGCATGTCATTCCTTCACTCTCTCCCTGACTTTCCTATCTAGCTCTCACTGTACTATCAAATAAAGGCAAAAAAAAAAAATGCCCAAAAATATAACTTAAAAAAGAAAAATCACAAATTTCAAAACCATCTCCCGAAACCCTACTAATGCTCTTTGAAAGCTGATGCCTTTTTTTTCTCTCTGGTCCTTTTCTCTCTCTGTCAGGCTTTCACAGAAACTCACAAGAAAAGGCTGGTCTCCTGGAAGCAGCAGGTCCTCAAACTGCTCCGCCTGTTCCCTCGGAAAGCTATGCTGGACATGCCAGTGTACCGACAGAAAGGGTAAGACTCTGCTGGTCTTCCATTACCTTTGATCTCCCTATTTAGCGAAGACGGTGTCACACCAGATGAATGTCTCCCTGCACTTATATCTCCCTTCCCTTTTCTCTTTCACTTTCTCTACCTTATTTAAATAATTAGTCATTTCATATGAAATAGTTTCAGCAGTTGAACAGACTTATCACTGATTTCTGATGTATGTTCCTTTTTGTTTTGTTTGTTTTTTAATTTTTTTTAAATTTTTTACTCCAGCTGGACGTACGGGTCCAACTCCCTCCCCACAGCAGGCTCTGTGAGTGGAGGTGTAGGGCGAAGAGGGCAAAGGCAGTTCCAGATGACTCCTCGTGGACTTCCAGCCGGGCGCATAAGTCTTCTGAGTCCCGGTGGGATCGGGGGAGCATCTCCACGCCACACACTCACTAATCCTGTGCTGGCAGGCCAGGGTAGACAAGTTAGTATTCCTGTCATTGGATGGGCATTTTAATGCCAGTTTGTGACATGAAGCTTTCTGTAAATTGCGGACAAAATGGATTGTATTTATCAGTTATGTCAGTTTTTTTTGTCTTAAGAGATATTTGATTTTTTTTTTTTGTACTAAAAGCTGACTGCACAGCCAAAACTAGTTATTTAGAATAATTGAACCTGACTATATCTTTTCTCTTCAAGACTTTTTAGCACAAGTTTGTGTTTTGAGTTTTTCTTCAATATTTCTTTATCACTATACCTGAAGGTATTGACCCACATATTGGAATGCTCAAGGAGTCATAATACACCTTAGTAAACATTTACATTGAAAGTAAAAGAAGTGAAAAACGAAATGCCTTGGTAGTTTAATCAGCACTCACAAGGCAGTGCAAGGGGTTAGGCAGCATATGTTGATACAAATTGATTCATTATCATAGCTTAAAGAGTTTTTGCTTCAGGATTTAGCCAAAAGAAAAACAAACCAGAGTCAGTGGGAATCATTTAATGAGAAAATGTGTTTTCTTCTATAGAATTTGTGGTTTGCCAACCCTGGGGGCAGTAACAGCATGCCAAGTCAGAGTCGTAGCTCTGTACAACGGACCCACTCACTCCCTGTCCACACATCCCCGCAAACCATGCTCATGTTCCAGCAGCAAGGTATTGTGTGAGGTCATGCCTCTTTGATTCTTCATTAACATGGGTGTATGCTCTCACCCACAGCCTATCTCTGTCCTTGCTAACATTTTGACATACTTTATTCTTTGACAAAAGGTAATTACAACTGTCAGTCTTGCCTCCCTTAATCTCCTGTTTACATTTCAAGTATTACCTACATATTGCTCATCAAGAACTCCTTTTATTTTCAAAGTTAAATTATTCTTTTCAAGCTAAACTGGAAATGTTTTTTTTGGAAGTGGCAGATTTGTTTCTGATATTGAGTTTTGCAAGCTATATAAACTACACAACTGGGGAAAAAATAGCCATTTGGTCTGATGCCAAACTAGAGGGCTGCTCTCTCTCTGTGCCAAGGACAAAATAACAAGACAGCTTAGCGGCATGTTGCAGTAAACAATCAGTCACCTCAAACAATATACTTAACCTTTTGGTTGCTTCGTCTCATGTGCCAGACGCCACACACGAGCATTGCCAATTCCTCTATAATAATTTTGTCATGTTTTAACGGAATTGATGTAAATGTTTTCCATAACAGAATAGTGTGAAACCCAAAAATTCATAACTTTAACTGGCCAGCCACATATTGTTATAAATTCCATGCCTTAAAGGGAATGTATATCATACTATTGTTTTTAAAATAATTTTACCGAAATCCCAGTTTGGATATTTGCTGTGTTTTAAAGAAACGATAGTTTAATGTTATTCATTCTCAAATTAAACTTAAAAAAAGACCATGGAGACCATAAGTTTCTCCTAAATCATTATACATGAGTCATAACTGTGTGTGAACAGTATCACTAAAGTGTTAGCTTGTACAGTTCACGGTATGCTGTTTCAACATTCATGGTTAATGCAGTGACTGCTAAAAAGGGATGAAAAGCATTGGTGTCTTTTTACCAACCAGGCTACCTCTGATATGGTGTTTTGCTTATTACACCTTTCTCCGTAAACAGTGCTTCAGTTACTAGAAATGACATGTCTAGCACCTACACGACATGCTATGTTACACCTTGTCAAGTGTATTATTTTGCTGATTGTTTTAACTTCAAAATTACAACAAAAATGTAATACTTTGCTTCTTTTCTAACTTTTAATATGCATTTTATATTGCACACATAAATGGATTGTTAAAACTGATTTTTAGGAATCATTTCATAGTAATATATAGAATCCACCATAGACCTTCACCTCAAGTTATCTTGAGGTGAGGTGAATCTTCTTTATAGAGATAAGGATTACAGAAATATCTCACCTTTCTAGGTTTACTGTAACAGATCATAGAAAACCAAGGAATCAAACATACATACATGTACAGAGACCACATACCACATACATACATGTACAGAGACCACATACAACAAATTAGGCAAGAACTGGAGGGAGTTCAGTATTAAAAGATGTGTTCCTCAATAAAGAGACAAAAGTATTATAAGAGTTTATTCTTCTGGGTACTCCAAACAATCCAAAATTAAAGCTGTGTAGGCATCACTCGTCACTGCACAGTCTTGCAGCTGAATATAAGGACTTCACGCTCAAATGGTCATCGCTGGCCTGTGTACTGTGAATTCACTTTGAAGCTCACTCACACTCTGTCCCTCCTCAGACCAGTATTACATATCATATCTGCATCCACTTGAGACAGATTGCAGTTTACGCCTGACATCAGAATACATCTCAAGTGTGTCCTGAGTGGTCACATTTTGGTTTGTAAACAAGTGAAATATAAGATATGACTCATACTAGGCAAAGGAATACACACTTGACTTTATCCATAGAACTCGGGAAGAGGATTGCAGAGGCAATCTAGTACCCTTCCTCAGTGAATTGTCTCACCCACTTACATGAACAGATTACATACATTTAAATTTAAACTCAACTTTTATTTATTCGTTATTATATAGTTTTTATATAGTCACATGGTGAAAATAATTTCGCCCTTTGGTTTTGTTTGCTTTGGCTTGAATTTAGTCAAACAGATTATCAGGTCATTCATTGGTTAATGGCATGTTTCAGCAGTAGTTATGTGGCTGAGTCTGTTCCTGGCACTCAGGGGCATCTTATAGATGTACTGTTACCATAGCATTTTCATTTAACATAAAGAAATATTTAAATATAAAAATTTTAAGAATTCTATTTGTCTGTGAGTGTGACACACTTTGTGCACTTTTTACTGGGCTCTTATTTTTGGAGTTTTGACTATGATTTTTCGGGTTATAACATTTTTGAAGCTTAAAGCTGCACCATTGCTGGTACACTCACTTCACAACCGAGTCCATTGTAATAAGCGACTCAAGTAATCAGAAGATGAAACACTTTCAAACTAAAATCAATCATTCAAATTTAATTCAAAATGAAGCTAAACGTAGCTAAAAGGTTCATTATAGTGTGTTGTAAAACTGTGCAAAGCTGAAATAAGAATTAACTGCAAACTCTAAAAGACATTAACAACAGAGTTGAATAATGACTTAACATTCAATAATGTTTTCACCTCCAATTAATTGGATTACAGTTATCTGTACACAGTAAAATGTGCCAAAGGTTTTGTGAGCATTCCTATGTCAGCCCAGTAGCCAATAAATAATATGGTTAAGCTGTATACTATTAACGGTCGCTTGTAGTTTTTGCTGTGTCAGCACAATTGGATTTGATTCATCCTTAGCAGATTTATCATGTTAAATTTTGTTTGTTTTTTTGGGCTAATGGTACAGCTACTCAGTGCATTTAGTATCAGTCACCTTGTTCTTATTATCAGGCCAACAAATTATCTGAACTTCACATTACCATAATGATAGCTATTCTTTAGCACACATAAAGTGGTAATTTTTCCCTCAAACCAGATAAAGCATACTTGTGTCTTGATAATGGAAACTGTTCTTTTCCAAGTGAAATTGGCAAATTAATCCTCTGCGGACATTATCTATTAAGAGCAAAATATACTGGTGCTTTTGTAAATTTAGAGCGAGAAGAAAAACAGACTTTATGGCAATCCTCACAGTAATTTAAACCTTAATCTTCCTTTGGACTAAACTGTTTTTACTCATTCCCTCAGAATGCCAAGTTCCAGGTGCTGACCTGGAGATCAACCCCACGCTGGAGTCACTGTGCCTCAGTATGACAGAGCATGCCTTAGGGGGTAAGTGTCCTCAACAGCCCAGTACTAAATAGGCCACTCACTGTTAGACCTCACACAACTGACAACTATACAACAGCACCTTATTATATTATTATAACAAGGCAGTGAGAGAAAAGGTTTTATGAGCAGGCTGTGTCCATCGGGGAAAACAGTACATACTAATTTGTTCACACACATGCCCTACGCAAACAGAGATGAAAAAAATGTTGATTTTCATAATTCACATTTCCTATTTGTGTATTAATATTTAATAACATCTGACTTATACAATATAATTAGTCAAGTCACAGGCAGGTTCCCCTTGCAGAGAGAGAAAGGCGCAGAGATACCTCTGTGCTTTGTACTGTATGGTGTACTTGAATGACAAGATTTGCACCATCATGTCAAACAAGCTCAAGGCTCAGTAGCTCTGTATTATTTTTCCTGAGTATTATGTGACTTCTAGACAGGTATTCCTGTTGCATGAATTTTTGAGTTAGATGGAATTTGGGGAATTTAAACTATTTTCCTTCCTTTCCCAGAGACACATTAGGTTATTGATGTCTTTTTGTGTCCATGTGTACAGTTTGAAAGTACATAACCAGTCAAAAGTTTAAGAACGCCCCCATTTTCCAGTCTTGATTGAAATTCCAGCAGTTTGACTCCAGCGAATAACCTTTAATGGTATAATAGGTAAGCTATAAAAAAAAGAAAAAAAGAAAAAGTTTTTCACTGAAAAACCAGGTTAAGTTTTCCTGCAGCAATCGAAGTAAATGAAGTCTTTGAAAGTTAATGCAAACAATTCCTACAGGTGCTCCAACTTCTGTTGATGATTTACAAACCCTTTGTCTTTACAAAGCCAGTGTTGGAAAAAACTGTGTTACTACACTCTCTGATGCATTATTAGAAAAATACTGTACTGCAGGAAGTAGTACTCTGTAGTGCTATCAGTAACAAAGGAAGACAGACTTGTTGGTGGGGGGTTCATCCTACAGCGAGATAGTGACCCAAAACAAGAAGAAAAGAACGAGACAGTGTCTTCACATGATGAAAGAGCAGCACAGTCTCCAGACTTCAACCCCATCCAGCTGGTTTGGGATGAACTGGACAGAAGGTGAAAGCAAAGCAAACTACAAGTGCAACACATTAGTGGAAACATCTACAACAGTATTTTATTTCCATTGTAGAAAGAACATCTTGAGGAGTGTGTTCATCTGCTGGATGAGTCAAAAATTTAGATTGAATTTAGTTCAACAAGAAGATTCCGTGATTCCTTGTTTTTAAAATCCCAAATTGTGCATTTGTTCTATGTATCAAATTTCAGAAACACTGAATTCACATTGAATAATGTAAATTTTAAATTAAAAAAACATTTTTAGCTATTCTAAAACTTTTGACCAGTAGTGTAAGTTTAGCCTGGTTTAGCTTATTTTCTGGGTTAGTAGAAAATGCAGTGTGCGTTTACTTAATTCGCTGTTTCACTGTTAAAGGGAAATTACATATAATCAAACATCCTGTGGGCTTTTGATGAAAGGTATTGTCAGGATATTGTACATACTTTCATTCAGCTGCAAGGTGCATTTTTCCAGCTTGTAGAAGGAGCTGTTATTAATCCAGAAATGTATCTACTAAATATAGGATGTGCTAAATTCAATGGCAGGCATACCATAAAAATCTATGAAAGGTATGCAATGAATATAAAGATTAATGGACACATAAGAAGGCATCGATAGCTTTTTCTGCCCATGGGAAAGGAGGAAAAGTAGTAGCACTCTTCAATAGTGAGCTACCCTTTCAAGGATGAAATGTGAATGGTGCCATATATTTTATGATTACAAATGTCTTGAATCGTGTTTCTTTCCTATCTCCTCCACAGATGGAACAGACCGGACATCAACAATATGAACAGAAGAAAGGAAAAATACACTTCAGTTGAGGCCTGTTCAGTTCCTCATCACCCAGCACAAAGATATACGTATGCTTAAGAAAACCAGGCAAAGCAGTCACTACAAAATGACAAAAAAACTGTGTATATGTTCTCTAATATTTTTGTACTTTATTATATACAACTAAGTTTATTAAAAATGGAATACAGATGATTATTATATTGCAGGACAGAGAAAAAAAAGGTTAACTGTGCAAACTGCTCCATGTCACCTGCAGGACTGTGACATGATGTGCAGAGGCTCAGTTTGCCGTGGTCTGAGAGAAAAATGGTGGATTGGTGCTGTCTTAAAGGGGTTCTGCCCTATGAGTTACTCTTCTTTTCCTCCTGCCATGGAGCAAGGCTTTCTATCCAGAACACGCCGACAGCCACAGCCCCTGCACCACATAATGTGTAGATTCAGAAAATTTCCAGCCAAAAGTAAGGCACTTTTATTAAATTATCTCTAATATTAGGCACTAAACCGTAATTGGCCCGGGGATACATTCGATGAAAGGTTCCACTTGTAGACAGGTGTTGATATACCGACACCAATACACTTCCTAGCAACCCGAATTGTTCTATAACCAGTGCTAGTGAGAGCTTGTCTTGGTTGAAACTTGGACTCCTTTCCTTGGTTCTTTTTATCCTCTCTAGAGAAACTGGTTTTTGCGGCAAAGGTAAGAAAGGGAGGACCAAAAGGATTGAGAAAAAGCTTGTAATTCAACTGGAGGCATACCTGTTGTCTTGGTTGTTTTCCCTGAACACGTAGTTAAAGTAGAAGTGACTGTCCTCCTCTAAACTTCTACAAAGCCAAAGAGAAGGGTTGTACGATTGTTAATTTGAGAAGGATATTTGTAGTGAAATGCAACAGAATGGTATACTTTTGTAAAAAGAACAGCAGTTTGAAGAATTTATGCCAGCTGCAATTTGTCTCTGTTATTTTATGCCCTACTACAAATGATGATGAATCTCATTTTGTGCCGAGGAATCCCCAGAGGGGTGAATAAGGGCTGGTGTGGTTTGTACTGTGCAAGAGCTGATTTGATATTGCATTGATAAAAGCAAGGAGGGTAGAGTGTTTTCAATTTACACTAATGCCGGGTGAGAAAACTAAATGAAACCCATTTCAACCCTCTGGCCCCCTTATGATTGGCTCTGGAAAATGAAGCTTGATCTTCTAATAAATGCTCCAGAGCGCAGCGCCCTCATCCTCACAGTGCCCTCTTCCTCAAACGGCCAATGTGATGATTTGATGAATCATACTTTTCAAGGTGCTTGACTATGTCCATATTTTCTGTTTGTGTCTCAATGTGTTTCAGTCTCAGAACCCTAACATTATCATGTGGTATCAGTGTTGAATCAAAAACAGTCTTATACAGCCTCTGTCTTTGAATGTGGCAGAGCGGAGGTGCATGTATGTGTAATATGGTCTTAACTTTTGGATCACTTTTGGTTGCATCATAAGGCAGGGATAACCATTCACATTTTATTTAAGCAGAGCCATAGGAGGTCTGTCTAGTAAAGATGGTTATTTACAGATATCTTTTCCAATTGTATTTTTTACTCTCCCTTGATATTGATAACTTATGCTTATTTTCTATAATCGCATGTTTTGCCACACTAATACAGCACTGTTGTAGATAGAGGACATGGTGGTTGATGGTGCCCAGTGTCACCAACAGCTAGAGAGCAGAAATCTTGCAACTAATGTTGTATGTTTATATCGCCTAAATGTCACTGTTTACATCTCTCTGGGATAATGCCCAATTCATGTTATGTGATGTCATGAATACTCCATTGTCTCACTATGTAACACATTAAAGAACTGAAGCCTTCTCGCACATGAGCTGGCTGGGTAGAGCCTGAAAACAGAAGCCTTCTACCCCTTACTCCATGGACTCCATATGAGTCTCAGTAGATTTTTCAAGTGATAACTGTATGACGCATGTAACACCTGCTTTTTCTGGTCATGCAGTGATGAGAGAGAGTAGCTTTCCTGACCTTGTGATTGAACTGTTAGCTGTCATGTCCTGATAAACTGTTCATGTGGTGCCTGAAATGCACAGCTCCAGTATCCTCAACAAGTTGATTTAATGGTCTTGAGTAGTATTCTAGTCATGGATTTCTTCAGAGCAGGCTCTTGGATAGATCTGACTTACTAAAAAAGCATCACACTCATGCCCGCAAAGGACTTCAGTGAGTTAGCAATGCTGACAACTTTAAGATCTTATTTTTAGCTATTCACTATACTGTATATCAATTGTGTTATGTTACAAATGGCTCAGATTATCCTTTTCATAGCCTCTGTAGCTTTGGACAGCCTACACATAACTGCAAATAGACACAGAGGTACAATGCAATGTGTCTGTGCATAATGAAGATGCAGCAGGGGATGACAATGCTTATCTGAGCCACAAATGATGTGATTATGAGTAAACTGAACACTAATAACAGGCCAAGGAATATGTTTACTCCATGTTTACATTCCAGTGATGCATGAAATGAGTTGGGAAATGCACTTCATAAGTTCAACCGGGTGTATTTTTTACATACCAAGCATCCACTAGGAGGTACAGAGCCTGTGTCATATGGAGACTTCTACCAAGTGGTCCTGAGATCATGTTAATGTCCCTGCCAGGCTTAATTATTGAATTCATGCAGCCAGCTGTAGGCTACATTGCATATATTTGTCTTGTACAATTTATATTTAATTCTGATGACTCCCAAGACATTTTCTAATATTTTATGAACCTTTTGCATCCCATGCTTACACTCTACTTTTTTACTGTCACTCATATGTGTGAATGGTCTGAAGTGCAGCATCCGTCGGATCACTGACAGTCCAAATAAAGAGGTTCAGTTCTTTTGCAACTTCACTTGTGGTTTGTGTTTGTGTCTACTTACTTTCTACACATTAGACACGCCTTTTAACAGCTGTCATTTTTTATTGCTCTCGTTTGTGGTGTTAAAGGCGCAGTTATGTTCCGACGTTATCGAAGAAATTACTCCAATTACTTTTTACATCCGGGTTGCACGGTTTCAGCTGTTCATTTATCAAGCTAATGTGAGCTAGCCGCCTTGTTGTTCCCGTCATTAGTTCCATCTTAGAAGAAACAGAAGCTTTTCAGTCGGGAAACTTGATAACAACTGCCAAGGTATGTTTACAGTTCATGGTGTTGTCGGGAAAGCTAGATATAAGTAGGTATAAGTACAACTTAACCTTTCTTCCTACAGGAAAAAGTGCCCAAGTTAACAGATAGCTAGCTGCCTTGCTAACTTAGCCTGCCGGCCGTAAACAGCTGCTTGCTAACGACGCTAGCTTGGAAGCTAACGTTAATGTTATCACTTGGTATGTTTTACTATTAAGGGATGACTCGGTCGCCGGTTTACCTCAAGACATTTGACATCTTGCGAGTGTTTAACGCTAGCTGCCTTCAGTTGCAGTGGAAAAAGTTTACATTTCTATTTTTAATTGGTCATTTACTTTCTCCCGATAATGTGACTTGTGAGAGGACAGCCACATCCCATTTGCTGGGATCGTGATCTTTTTCAAATCAAAAGGAGGAAGTTGGGTTAGCACAACAACTGGGTTAAAATTGTTGTAGTTCTCTGTCAACTTATTTTTTTTTAATCACAGTCCTAAACTGTAGCTAGCCTATAGACTGTATTCAAAAAGAGCAACCCAATTGCTCTCTGGTTTTTGAGTTTGTCACCGTTGCAACTTACGGTAGGAAAAAAAAAAGATGGGTCTAACGTAACTTTGACTTAAAGGACGCTTCAAATCGTATGAAATCAGAGCAAAGAGCATCACATTTATGTCAACCTTCTTTTACCTGTTTCTGACTGTCTGCCATTTGTGTGCTTTAATAATAGGCAGGATATTCTAGGTTTTATGGAGTAAGAATGGACTCCATTTACAGTTCTGCTGAAAGCTAAGATAAACTAATGCAGGCTGGACCCAGACAGCTTTACAGCACAGACAGTTTTCTCCTAGAGCTGGAGGCCACAGAACTAACACTGTGGTTTTATAAATGAAACTGGATGTTGGACCTGTGTTGGCTGTTATTTATTTCCTTTAGTTGCCTAATATACCTAAAACAGCTTTAACATGAACATTACAACCTTCATGAAGGCAGAATTTTAAGCAGAGCTGTTGTCTCTGATTGCATCAGTTTTTGATGTTTGGAAGTAACTGTTTTCAATAAACTAACAACAGAGTACATCACAACATGACTATGTTATCCAGAATTATTTCAAAAGTTAACTTTTTCAAATAAGTTAACATTTAAGCAGATCTCTCATTTTATTTTCCAGGTTCTCTAAAGTCTGTGGCCACAATGCATAGACAATGATAATTACGTCTCATACAAGGGATGTGGATGGGAGACTTCCTGCTAATAGCTAACTGCAATTACAAGTTATCTCTTGGCAAGTCCCTGGAGCAGCGCAACTTTTGCCATTTCACCATATAATCCATCATGTCACTACAAAAAGAATCAGGGAACCGAGGGAAAGATCGAGAGAGGGGGGCCCGTCCCAAAGTGAGACAGAGCCGGTCAGAGGAAAGACGAGATACAGGCGTTGGACGGAAAGGCGGAAAGGGGAAGAAAAAAGGCCTTGCCTGCCATGAACCAGCTGCTGAGCGGCCTGTCAGTGATGGCTTTGAGTATGGTGAGCTGTTAAGTGACCTAGAAACCAGGGACCAATCTTCCTCTTCTCCTCTGAAGGAGAGTTGGAGATGGCAGGGTTTGGAAGTCGCTGCCTCTTTACTAGGGCAAGAACGGGTAACAGCCAGGCCAGGGCTGGGAACAGTCAGCTCTGTCAGTGAGTTACCTGCAACAAGTGATGGTGAGAGCAGGGGGTCAAGCAGCAGTCGCACTCTCCGGCAAAAAATCCAAGATGCAATGGGGCAGTGTTTTCCAATAAAGACGCACAGTGCAGCAGCACCAACACCACCTCCACAGGCTCTTTCATCATCAACCGCCTGTGCCTCCTCAAGGCGGAAGATCCATCTCAGTGAGCTGATGTTGGATGACTGCCCTTTCCCCGTAGGATCAGAGCTGGCTCAGAAGTGGTATCTCATAAAGCAACACACAGCCCCCATTACCCAGCCTCCCATGCTGGATTCTGCAGTAGTGTGCAGTGCTCCAACTTCAGCCATGGCTACTGTGGTGGAGGATGTAGATGACAGGTTGCGAGAGCGCAGGCGCATTAGCATTGAACAAGGTGTTGAACCACCACCCAATGCAGAAATCCACACATTTGAGGTGACGGCCCAAATTAACCCTCTCTACAAGCATGGCCCTAAGCTGGCTCATGGTATGAATGAGTTAGCCGGGGCTGAGAGAGCCCCTGCTCATCAGCAACAGCAGCTTCTTTTCCAAAGACAGCAGCAGCACCACCAGCTGCTACTACAGAGTTGTTTGGACACTCTGGATGAAGTGGTGGCCTCAGCCTCAGCCTCAGCCTCAGCCACAGCCTCAGCCTCAGCCTCAGCCTCAGCATCAGCATCAACACGGTAGGCAGCATCCGCCTCAGCATCCGCCTCAGCATCCGCCTCTGTCCACACCTGTGATACTATCTCTGACCCTCTGGTTGACCCAGAGGTTACAGTGACCAACATGCCCTCTAGAGCCATACTTCCTCAGACTGAGCATCACAAATCTCAAGATGGCTACCGCATTCACACTCAAATTGATTACATTCACTGTTTAGTTCCAGACCTGCTGCAGATTACCAACCTCCCATGTTACTGGGGGGTCATGGACCGCTACGAGGCAGAGACGCTGCTGGAGGGAAAGCCCGAAGGCACCTTTCTCCTGCGTGACTCTGCCCAGGAAGACTACCTCTTCTCCGTTAGCTTCCGCCGCTACGGCCGCTCACTACATGCACGCATTGAACAGTGGAATCACAATTTTAGCTTTGACGTGCACGATCCAAGTGTCTTCCACGCTTCCACAGTTACAGGATTGCTGGAGCACTACAAGGACCCCAACTCATGCATGTTTTTTGAGCCACTGCTGTCTAACCCCATCCACCGCACACAGCCCTTCAGCCTGCAACACATCTGCAGAGCGGTCATAAGCAGCTGCACCACCTATGATGGCATTAACATGCTTCCCATTCCAAATGCTTTGAAAAAGCACCTGAAAGAATACCACTATAAGCAGAGAGTACGTGTACGGAGAATGGATACCTGGTGGGAATGAAGAACAACAACCGACTAAAAGAAACTACTAAATATATTTTTAATGCAAGTCTCTCATAACTGAACTGAACAATGAGACTTGCTTCACTCTATCTGGCTGTATTAACCTACACTGCACTGTACTTATTTATTTTATTCCTGCTGTACATGTCTTAACAATTGTACTGAACTACACTGATGAGACAATATGTAATCTAACTGATCTTGCACAGTACAAGTTCTTTATGCTCAAATTAAACAAACTTATTTTGATATGTGGTGTTCATAGAGCTACCTTCACACATCATTTGTGTTTTCAGCCGTGACTAAGCTTAATTATCTGACGATGGGGGGGAAGTGTCTCGGTGTGAATCAAGATGATTATAATAATAGAGTTGTTCATCAGTCACGTGCTGAGAAGGTGGAATACATACTGACAAAGTTTCCAACTTGTTACTTAGGTGTGGAACTGCAGCACGTCTGCTGTATTAATCATTGGCTCCCACATTGAACCAAGAGCTGATTATAAGGGGTGAGAGGTAGGTGCATGTGCTACCTGCTCTCATTAAAAAGCAGAAGTCTTGTTCTAGAAAATATATTTGTCACACACTGCTCACATTCATTTTCAAAGTGGTGGTTTCATTGCAGGGTACCATGCAAAGAATGATATTACACATCTAAATGAATGCCATACGCTCAGGTAATACATCATTCAGCTGCTTTGTTTTCACCCCACATCATCATCTGTGGTATGTCCTATGGGGTTAAATTGCATGCCGCCAGTGCCAACAGTCTTCATTAGTTTTGAAGTAAAGGATCAAATGTAACCTTCACAAACTGGTGAAGGTCACAGGTGAAGCTGCTGTATTACCAGAATTCAAATGATTAAGGCCAGACATCAATGGACATTATTTTGCTCAAACACTGACTTCTGTGATGTGCAGTTCCAAATCTACTCTTACTTAGTCCAGAGGTTTGGTCAGGCTGTTTTTTATTCTGCGTGTAATTGCAGTAAAAAAAATGTATCTTGCTTCTCTACTTCCTGCTGTGCATATTTTAAAGAGGTGGGGTGTCTACACACTAATCTTTCATTCCAGCAGTTAAGTGACAAAATTACCGTAGTGAATTAGCACTGATGAATCTTAATTAACAGGAAAAATGATGGGAGAAGGAATGTATTTTGAGGTTTTTCTGGAGCTTGACATTAAGCCAGTTACAGCGACAAAAACCTGCAAGCTTTGTAAAGATGAATCAGTCCTAAGCAAAAAAGGCACAGAGGAGAGGTAATGATCAAAATGCACTATATGAACCTAAATCAAGGAGCAAATGCCCAAAGACAGTGTATGGGAGTCCAGGGTATAGTGCACTGTATAGTACATGATATATACCTACATGCTCAAAAAACATTTGCAAATTAACAAAATATAAAATACAAAAATACATCTCTTAAAACTCTTAAATGGCAGACAAGAAACATCAGTATGTTTGAATGTACAAATAAAATGAATGACTATACCACAAAAGAAAAAAAAACCATGCTAGACAGACTTTCATTTATCTTATTATCTAGGACTTATTCAAAGATTAATTACAAAATTTACCTATGCAGTAGAGTCATTTCACTGCTGTGTGTGAGCAGCATTTTGTATTAATGAAACCACACAAGAGACCACACAGCTAATTGTTGTATGCAGTAAGTAATAATCACGTAAGACAACCGTCCCAGTGTTAATGGGAAAGCATGGAGAATGGATCCCAGTTCATCTTCTGAACCACTGTGATGCTGCTTTCTCCTTGAGATGGGCGATTTGACACGCTGGATGCAAATCGTTCATGACAAGCACTCATCCACTAATGAAGCCGCTATAATTTAAACAGCAGATCCAAGGCAGCATTGAAGTCTGCATTCAAAATGCAAAGTCTGGACCTTTGACATTTGTATACTTAATTAAGTCACTATAAAAACGAAACTATAAAATAAGATTTACTGCATTGGAAGACATTTGACCTGTCATGCATACACAAGTGTGGCCTACACTATGAACTCTCTACACATGCAATTTCAGTCCCTTGACAGCTCAAGGCTGTTGTCTTATATCTCCCACCACCATCTAGTATTCCTGGCAAGTAAGAATAAAATGTGTTTTTGTGTCTGGGCCACATTTTAATGTTTGTTTATTAGGTTTATTTTATAGATCCCACCTTTCCTAAATGGCACACTTCTAATCAATGATTTACAATTGAGTCTTCGTGCACAGCAGGTCAACTGAACATAGAGAAATGTTAAATTTAAGCATACAATCAAACATATGGAGGACAAAGTGATTTGATAATAAATCAACAATGAATTAATATGTAGTTTGGTCTCTTCTAGAGAATTCCTCTGGAAAGCAACAGTTTATAGACTCAACACCACTACCTAAACTGTCTTGGATTTTGTACAATGATATATGATATTATGAGGAAATTACTTATAAAATAGTGTGTTACCAATTCAATATGCAATTAAGATTAGATAAGATCGTCCTTTATTAGTCCCACAGTGGGGAAATTTGCAATTAGATAAATCATTAATTATTCACATTAGCTATTTATTTATGTTAACAAAACAGCACATACAGATTAATAGCTTTTCATTTAATATACTGTGTCCATGCAAAAATGCTGTATTACATGAAGCACAGCAGGTGGCTGTAAAGAGCTTCAGTGTGTTTTACACTGGCTGCTCTCAGGCCTGTTTGTGCTCTGTGTGTGGTGCCTTGTAATGGTGGGATTGAGTGTGGCTGCTGCAGCTGGCAGCTCTGTGGCACTCATCATGCAGGTATTACAGGTCCTGGGGGGAAAAAGAGGACTTTTCTTTGCCTGGATCAACGGGCCCAGAGGGCCAGCATGCTCAAGCAAAGCAGAAAGCTGATTGGCTACACATACTTAGTGCGTTTGTGCCTCTTTGGACGTCTTTTTTTCCCTCTCTACCATTGAGGGAAGAGATTTTCCTCTGAGCCTAATCTCTACAGTTGAGCATCATGGGGGTGGAGAATAAGCTTGGGATGTTCATAACACCTGGGGACAATTACTTTCTCAAATAATCTGCCGGTCATAATCTAACAAATGCCCTAAAAGGGCTCAACTTGGCACAGACTTGTCTTATTTGAGACTGAAAATGTTTACAGCGAAAGTGTCTCTTCGTAGGTCTATGCTTTTGGCTGCTGCATGTAGACCCATATAGATTGATAACTACCATGAGTTGTAGTGTGAATCTAGGCCATTAATTCAGGGTTGGGCTTATCAAACTTATTTTAAAGTTCTTGCAAGATGCATGCAGCTAGACATGATTCTTCTTATCCACCCAGACAGGAGGAATACATTTCTATGGCAGAGGAAACACTGCAGCTGGGAGGGAGTTATTTTTGGTCAGTAAATGAATCCAGCTGAATTTCAGTCTTGAACATTAGCAGGAACATTCTTGCCTATCAAGCCATACCTTTTCAAATAGAGCACTTCATTCCTGAGTTATTAAAGTTTCAGTTCTTAAAAGTCTTGCTATTCCCCCCCTTAGGTGGTACATTGTCACCCAGTGTCATGCTCACGTTTGATGTTTGCTTCCCTGGAAGCAAGCCTTTGACAACACAGTATTTCCTTTCCCTCCTATTTAAAATCTAAATCCACTCCACTTCTCTCAGGCATGTAGTAACTCATATGAAGCTTTTTCTTCACAAAAACATCAGTATTGTAATTTGGAGCTGCCTGTGTTCTTCCTGTGCAATCTCTTGCTGCCTCTGTTTTTTACCTCCTCTGCACTGACAGGTTGTTGATGGAATAATGGAGGTGTTGGGCATGCTACCGCTAAACCAGTGACACAACACAGATTGATGGGATAGTAGTGTAAATGACACACAGCAGCCCATATCCCAGGCTTCAGCCCATGAAGTCATTAACCAGCAGCCTGGAAATAATACAGGAACATACTGTGGACAGATAATAATGTTTGATTATATATGAAGCTTTGCAAATTAACATATCCTGTAATTTGATATATGTTGTTGTAATATGTATCATGATTTGTTTGTACATACAGACTGTAATGGAGCTACAGATAACACAGATATAATTATAGATAAGCATCGTTTGCTTTGAGAAGAATGGTTAATTATAATAAGCCTTCACAATGACTCCTAAAAACACCCATGCATCATTGATACAAGGAAGGGAAACATTTATAATTGCATAAATGATAAATTAAACTACATAACTCCTGCTCCCCATGAGTAATTATGCTGTTGTTGCAACAGTTGCATTGTCCAGTGTGTTATAGTGAAAAATTACAAATGGAAAAAGAAATGTGCAGACCTCGCTAGCTAGTTATTGTAAGAGCCATTCCTCACAATGGGCACCTTTTGGACCCATTGATATTTCCAGGTATACATTTTCCATCCTTTCAACATTTTGTCACAGAGTGGATGAGTTTCATTTGCAGGGGAGTATGTTGCTGGAGCACAGGCAACTAAATTATCTGGACTCTAAGCAAATCAGACAAACCATAACATATCCACTTTTTTACCACCGTGCACACAATTGTCATGCAAATGAATTGTTGTTTACTGCCATAGTATGTCAGTAAGTGTTTGATAATGCACCTTTGTACTCTGTTAAAGTGAATGCATTTTCTTGGGAACCAGGTTGAGATGTACAGTAGTTTTTTGAGTCACATAGTATAATGTTATTTTCATATCCCATTTATACAATCTAGGTGTCTTTTACAATAGCTCATAGTTAAATGTAAGCCATGACAGCATGCACATGGGAGTAGAGCAGCTAAATGGATCTAAACCACCATTAGTTTTACTACTTAAACCTGTGATTTTCCTTTTGTGATATGTCAAAATGTCTTTGGTGAAGAAAGCCTTTTATAATAATTTTTGTGTCACAGGTAAATCATGTAATGACAAGTCTGTATTGTTTTTGTCAAGTAAAGCAAGTGACTATGATGTTTTGGTTATTTTTTCAATTCACATTGCATTTCCATGCATTCAAGTATGAATGTGAGTTATTCTTCTTTTCATACTGTATGTTTATCATCAATATTCATTGCCTCATTTAGCATTTCTGATTGTTTTTATAACCAAATGTCAATCATGAAACTGTACGAGCAGCAGGCTGTAACTGCAATATTCTATTGGTTTGGTTTATCATAAAACACTATTTTAGTATTTCTTTACTAGGCCTACACAGCATACTTAAAAAATATACACATCACAAATAACACAAATATCAAAAACATATTTGCACCATGACCTCATGACATCATGAATTTCCCTTCAGGGGATAACTAAAGTATCTATCTATCTATCTATCTATCTATCTATCTATCTATCTATCTATCTATCTATCTATCTATCTATCTATCTATCTATCTATCTATCTATCATCATTGGCACCTGTCTGCATCAATATGCCATTTACCCTGTACTTCTGTATCTGTATTTCTATGAAGACAGTTCTAGCCTCTTCACAGACTTTCCTATACAATTAAAACGGAAACTATCATCTTGCTCATATTGTATGCTACAAATAATTTATGAATATAATATTATATATCATGGTTTAAAATAATTGGATATAAAATAGGACTAATAAATAATAATATTATGTAATTAAATTATCTGCTGTTATTAGCTGGTGGAGGAGAACAGGATTCTCGTATCTTGAGATACGTTACTTCCGGCTGCCATCTTTTGGCGAAACAGGTTAAAAAATGTTGTTTGTGCACCCCAGGGGGAATGTTTTTGTAACAACTCGACGGGGGACCCTTTGTCATGTCTGGAGATGTCCTCAAAAAGCGGTAGGTGTTGTGAAATATCCTGCTGGGGTTTTGAAATTTTGGGCTGTAATTAAATTTGTGAAAAACAGATGCTAGCTCTGTGTCTTGAGCTAACTGCAGATTATCAATGCAGAAGTACCAAAGCAATGATTAGATACCTGATGGATGCACAAACTGCAGGGGGCAGAAACGGCCCACTAACAAAATATACCTTTTCATTTTTTAAAGGGCATTGGAAGCAAAGACAAATACGACCAACACTTGTTCCTGGCCAAAAGCAGGATGAGGACGTTAGCATGGACAGCTGGGCAACTTTCCAATGCTAACTTTGGAGGAACACCACTCCGGGCCAGTTAGTTGAGACATAATGGACTGGATTGTCAGGTAAACAACACACTTTTATAGCCGTGTACTGTGGAGACAAGAGGAACACAACACTACTGTCTCAGGAAAAATACATTTAGCACAAACACACAGGTGCTCACAAAGCTGCACAACACATTATGGACAATTTAAATAATGAGACTCTGAAGAAGGTGTGCAATATGATGAGATGAACAGAAGCCCATTCAGATGCTCCTGACCCCCTTTGGCAATATCTGTGAAGGATTTAGAGGACAAAGTCATTCTCTTA
This sequence comes from Seriola dumerili, assembly GCF_002260705.1. Lineage (NCBI taxonomy): Eukaryota > Metazoa > Chordata > Actinopteri > Carangiformes > Carangidae > Seriola > Seriola dumerili. Next base: position 1,823,006 of record NW_019174585.1, read on the forward strand.
AAATTATATATTGCATTGTTGTGCTGCACTGAACATTAGCTTGGCAGCATGCTGCTGTTATTCTCTTGTTCTTCATAAAGTGTACTGTGTGTGTGTGTGTGTGTGTGTGTGTGTGTGTGGTATTTGCAGCCACATGGTTTGATTTGTTGATCAGCATTATGACAGTGGTTATTGATTGTTGAAGTTCAGTCATATTTTGGGTTGTACTCTTGATACTCTCTACTTGATAGTACATGTGCATTATTCTTGAGCCGTGTGTGCCTGCCATCATGTTGTTCTATGTTACAGTATTTGTGTAATTAGCTTTTGTTAACTTGACCGGTAGCTGCACTGCCACCCAAATACGGATAAATTGCGCTGTCTAATGCAAGGTAATCTGATAAAAACACACTTCTTCCACTGTCATCGGGAGCTGTGGTGATGTGCAGCAGACATGACTGCCTTAAAAACAAAGGTAAATGTCAGCAGTGCTTTTAAATATAGATTGCCTGTATTAACCATCTGCAGTGCCTGTGGTAGCTTTAGGCATAGTTACGCAAAGCTTAAGGCAAAGTATGCTTCATTCTGTTAGGCACCGCATCATCATGGGCAACACATGTTGGGGAATGAGCTTGAGGGAAGGGAGGCAGGGAGGATCTAAATATACACTTCCTGCCTTCAAAGCAAAAAGGTGCCCATATTGGCTTTAACTATATCGCAGCCACACAACTGACTTGTCTTGCATGTCAAGTTGTTTTTTTCAGTGATTGATGTATTTTTGCATCACGCATGTCACTCAGTACCATGGAGTGTTTTACACCTCTGTGGTCCAGTTAATATATTTCTGAGGCTTACTCAATCAGTCCCAGAGAAAACAGTGTGACATCACAACACAGCCATGTACAGCCATGTAAGAGAGCAAGTTGCAGCCTCAGCTATGGAAGCTGAGAATAGCTATACTTTTTTTATTTTTACTTTTACTTTTTATTATTTTTTCACTGTTGTTATCTCGAGATCATGTGTTAATTATTCCCATATCTCAAGATAACAAAGCTAGTTTTCTTGTGTTAATGGGTTAATTTATCTCATTATCTCCAAAAAGCTTTGTTATCTTGAGACAATGAGATAATCAACTAGCTATCGCAAGAAAGCAAAAGGTCTTTTTTTATTATTAATGATAATGTTTATCAGAGATAAAGAGTGCCATGCCACCATGCATAGATGGAGTCTTGACAAGTGTAACTGATTTAAGCTAAGAATGGCACATCAAGGAGTACCCATAACTGCAGCAAATGAAACAACACATTTATGCCTCGACTTACTGCTCAGTTATGTATCTTCCCCCAACAGTCATGACAATGATCTTGAAGGCTGAAATCAGGTGTGATCAAGTGAACTTGACACTCATTTTCAAAAACTCCATAATTACTTATCCTCTCGAGAAATCGTGATAAATGATCTGGAGAAATTGTCTTTTTTGTTTTCCATGAATATAAATATGGCCGATCTCGGCTTTCTTACTCTACTTTAAGTTTTACTAAAGTGAAAAACAATACTGATGCACGGGCACAGTATGGCTCAGTAAAGTTTGTAGATGGACAACAGATGGTCCTGATCCAAGATCATAATAATGTCATGGGGTTTTCATTTAAGTTTTATTTTTACCTCCTCTCCTACGCTGAAACGACTTTACTATGTTTACAAACTGCAGCAACACAGGGTTAGCCACCCCAAACAGATTTCTTTTGTAAATTTTGATGCCATGAATATGTAGATCAGAGCACTTCTAATTAATTCCATACACTGGGCATAGCAGGTGTGAAATAGTCTCTAATTATGTCTACAGTGAAAACCAGCAGGAATCTGGCATTTTGTCTGAAATCACTCAGTCACTGTTCCCTTCATACCAAACACTCAAGAGTTTTTAGTGAGCAGTAATTGTAGACTTCAGACAATAATGAATCATTATTTTGAATCATCACTGACAGGTGTAGAGTTGCGTGACTGATTTTCACATCCATCAAATGTGAAGCTTTAGCTTTGCTTTGGAGTTTAGTGTACATACCATGGATACTACTTGTTTTGTAGTGTTCTTGGAATTTCTGATGGGGTCATGTGGTGCATAAAGTTCACACTGAAAAAATGTGAATACTCAAATAAAAAGGGTGGAAAGTAAACATAGTAAAGGGCAAGGATGGGTAAACACTTAGCTAAGTGGTGTGGGCTTGAATCTTGTGCTACCGTGAAGGCATAGAGAGTTCAGTAATGTTAATGATGACACCTGTGATTTTCCTGCGAAAAAGGCCTATTGTAAGGTAAAAGGTCTAGCCGTTACTGTCAAGTGAAGTTGGAGCGCCTCGTCTTTCAAAGGCCTTGCAAACCCACACAGGTGTTTATAATAACTGTGGCTGATTAGACCTCCAGTCTGGTGGAAGCTGGGTGAAGCTATTCTGGGAATTGTGTGATGTAAAAAAAAAAAGAAAAAAAAAAAAAAAAAAAAATTACAACAGTGTAATTTGTCCCTTCCCTACAGTTGCAACAGACTTAACAGAGGACTGAGGGAGATGTCAGTCAAGCACAGTCTGTACACGCCCACACAGTTCTAATCAGTCAACAGAAGTGAAAACACCTGTGTGGGTGGACTATGGGTGTGTAGGGGCAGAGGCAGGGAGATGTTGAATCCTAGCAGAATAATTATTTATATCTTAATAATATTGTGAGGTGCTCAAATTTTACTGGGGCACAGTCTAGAAAAAACTAGAAATTAGTTTGGCCATTCTTGAAAATCTGTAAAAACCACTGTGGGATTCCACAAAAAAAAAAGAAAAAACCGTATATGCAGATGAGGGTGAAATTTGTCTGGCAGAGAATTAGTGCTTTACTGGTGAGCCAATATGTTTAGTGTTTACCTGCTGTGAGTACATGTTTGAGGAGGAGAAGATCTTGATTATATTTTCTGGTTTAAAGCAAAAATGAAGTGATGCTTGGCATAATGATGCGTAAATTGATGGAGAAAGTGCAGGTTGCTTATTTACACAATGTTTGCCAATGAGCAAGCTACTTACTAGTTTGCAAGCTTTGACACGCCCGCTGCGAAGACTGAGAAGTGTCAGAGGCCACTCCTTGCTCCGCTCTCTCTCTTTCTCTCTTTCACACAAACACATTGAGAATGGACCTGTCCGTCTGCAGTGGAGATCCTTATATACAGTATTTTTTAATAATTAACTTAAGAAAGTCCCCTCTGAAATTAGCCTGCAGCATAGGTTACCATGGTGATCTACCCCAGTTAGTTAGACAAAGTTAGTTAAACAAATGACATTACAATTATTGTTGTATGTATGTGTGTGTGCTATGCTATGCAATGCTACGTGCTATTTTATGCTACATGAAGACTGCAACATAATATATTATAATATTATGGACAGAAACCGGAGAATAGAGGAAAAAAGATTAACAAACACTTTTAATGGCCTTTAATCTTCAAATTAAAAATAGATCAGGAATATGGGACTTTAGAGTACATGCAGGCTTGTAGGGGTATGGCTTATCTTTTACTGTATGGCAAGGCCATTATGATTTATATTGTAGGAGTATTTGCATTTTGTGCAATATTGGAATTGGAAGCTGGTGTCGAGTCCACAGGATTCACTTAATTTAATCAATTTGATAATTTCTAGTCAGTCTGTCAGGCATGTTTTCATTTTTAATGATTCACTGACACCAGTGAATATGGCAATAAAATCTAAATGAAGTTTAAAATTGTGTAACTTATAACAGTTTCTGAGATTGCTGTAGAAATGACTTTTTCCCATTTTTATTTAACATGTAGTGAACATCCGACCAGAATAAGGATAGAAATGCAGCCATTCTATATAAAGGAGTAAAAAAATTCTGATATTGATATATCAGCTGATATATAGATGTAAACACTTGTGAAAAAGATATGTAATGAAAGCAGGATATTTTACAGTTTAACAATAAACTTTATTGTCCAAAATGACATCAGTGCACGGAAATGGTAAACTTCACTTAATTAAAATAACTATAAAAATAAATAACTATAAATAAAAAACATTTAGTGATGGTATGGCCCCCACAGAGCCCTGACCCCAACATCATGGAGTCTGTCTAGGATTACATGAAGAGACAGAAGGATTTGAGGAAGCCTACATCCACAGAAGATCTGTGGTTAGTTCTCTCCCATGTTTGGAACAACCTACCAGCCGAGTTCCTTCAAAAACTGTGTTGTATTGATTTGATTTAGATTTCTCTTCTGTTCATTCACTGCATTTTGTTAATTGATGAAAATAAACACTTACATTTTTAAAAGCATTCTTAGTTTGCAGCATTTTTCACACCTGCCTATAACTTTTGCACAGTATTTTATATATTTAACTTAAATGAAAACAATGGACCAAATATATATAAAATGCTGCCTATATAACTTGACTTGACCTGAGCATTTTCACTGCATTATTATTTCTTAATAAAAGCATTCATATCAATATATGCACCGATATATCTGTGACAGGCCAATATCGGACGATAAGATCAGCCGAATGATAAATTGATCTGGGTCTAATTTAGTTTCAGTGTTTACTGAGTACATATATAATAAAAAACAGATTGTTATTCTAACTTGCATTAAAAAAATAGAAGCACATAATTGAGGGCAGGGGAGTCATGACACCCCGGCATCTTTCCTTCATCTTTTTTCATAGTTTTGTTTAAGGCCTGACTAAATATTGACAGCAAATGCAATGCTTAGAGCAGGGTACATTATAGAAAAACTAAATGGGCTGTTTGCTTGTTGACAGAGCAAATGTTTTAGACAGATGATTTCCTTTTCTGCTTTGGTTTTATTGTTATCCTGTATCTTAAATTCAAAGTAACGGGGTTCATTGCAGACTTGTCCACTGCTGCATAATGTCTTGTTTAAATTCTGTTTCTCATTGAGAATAGGGAGCATTGGGAAGGAAATACTCTTTCATTTTTGGCCATGAGGTAAAAGCATGTTTTTTTTTTTTTTTTGTGAATAGAGTTACTTCAATAATACTGGGGATACGTCGAGAGGGACAATATTAAATGTTGTGGTTGTTCCTGAAATGTAGCATGAAGACTTCCACTGGACTAATACAGGTTTTTGTTGAGGGAACTGAACTGAAGGGGAACTTATGGTAATAATGAAATACCCCCAAAAGCTATTGAATAAAATGTACACCATAATAAGGAAATGGGGCTATATATTTGTTACTTAATACTAGTTTTCCGTATTAGGTTGTGCTTTTCTTTTCACAGAACCAGAAAATAGTTAATGATTTGTTTGTGAGGGGCCTGCAATGCAGCATTTTGTACTTTCTTGGCATGAAAAAAAAATTGAATCTGCACAGGGCAATGCCACAAGCGATGGAGACAGAGAAAGTTACAGTGGCTATGCAGAGTAGGCGTGGCAAAGCAAAGAAAGGCAGATTTGATCACATTATGACTTGGCATGATGACATGTCTCTGGCACACTGCGAGTCCAGTCGAGCTGCCAACTTCTTCCTCCTGTGGTCAGCAATGACCAGTGGCAATAAATGTTCTTGGCACAAAGCATGTTTTGTGATTTACTTATTAGGTCAACAAAGAGGAGAAGTGTGAAATGATGTACGGTATTATGGATTTTATTGGGTGTGGTGTAGTGTGGCTGTCACAGTTCCGCTTTTCATCTTCACCTGTTGAGAAAAGAGATCCAACAGCAGCTGTGTTGTGGCTACTTTTTTTGTAAGGGGCAGGTAAAAAACAAGCTATTTCTCAAAGTTTTAGTTGTGATCAATATTGCCCATGAGATTATTTTCTGTAGATGACTGGCCTTTTCAGAAGGAGACACCACCACCATATGTTTTATGTTTTTATGTGTACTTAAGATTTAATGTTGTAAGCCTGGGAAGAGGCAATTTCTCAAACCTGTAGAAAATATCAAATCCATCTCATGGCACTGGCTTCCACATTAGTTAGATTGGCTCATGAGAAAAGCTACCCTGTAGCGTTTAAATTGTTCTACATCCTGCAAGATCACTTGAAAAATAAAAGCATCTACTTGAAAATTCTGGTTCAGATGCACTGTAACATACATTTCAGAGATAAGGTGAGATCCACATTTTACTCTGTATAAGAAATTTGTTGCATGTGGAGTTAATATCAGCCATTTGTAGAAGGCGTTTTGTTGCAATTGATTTGTTCTTTTATTGAACAAATGATAAAGTTGAGTGCCACAGTGCACCTACAGTCATGTGAGAAATTAACTTCCTCAAGGAAACTGTTGACTTTTTCAACATATTTGAACAAGCAAACATTTGATCCTTCTTCAGACAGTGCCTATAGATAAAGGCGACTTACAAAAACTCAAAGAAAACTGGCTTTTTCAGTCATTTATTCAATAGAAATATCAATATATGTTGTTGCCTTGGCCCCAGAAACTCATATCGTTCCCTTTAGCAGAAATACTTGTCCACCAGTCTCTGACATCAGGTCTGTTCCTTTAGTTGCAAGATATTTTAGGGTTTTCTTGCATGTGCTGCCCCTTTCAAATCCCCCCACAACAAACTGGGCTTTAACTAGGCCATTTCATAACCCTCCATTTCTTCGGGTTCAACATCAACTTTCAGACAGATGGTCTCACATTATCCTCCAGTACTCTTTGCTACGATGCAGAATCCATGGTTGAATCAATGACTTCAAAATGCCAAGTCCCTGAGGCAACGAAGCAACCCCAAACCATGACATATCCACCACCATGCTTCTCAGTTGGTATGAGTTTGTCTCCTGAAATGCTGTTTTTGGTATGGGCCAAACATGTATACTGTTACTGTGGTCAAACAACTCCACAACAAGTCCAGAGCACATTATTCCAAAAGGCTTGGTCTTTGCCTGTATATGCAGTGGCAAACTGTCTTGCTCTAATGCTCTTTTTGGACAGCGAAGGCTCGGCTGGCCAATCCTGGCCAACTTTGGATTTGAAATCTATGCCACTTGTAGATGACTTTCCTTACAGTGGAATGATTTATTTCAAATAATTTGCAGATCTTTTTAAATCCCTTGTCAGACTCGCAGGCATCCACAACCTTTTCTGTGAAAGCCTCAGAGAGCTCTTTAGATCTTGGCATGATGACACCACACACACATTTCAATAGCAAAGAGAACACCAGAGGATTTAAATAAGACAGGTTCCAGCTGTACTACCTACGGAGGTTCTAGTCATTAGCACCTCACCTGCAACTCCTGATTCTACTTTTACGGATTTGAAGGTGTGATAAATAGGGGGGTGTGCTTTCTATATCCATGGGACTGCTACTATTCTTTTTTTTTTTTTTTTAATTATGAAAACATTTTATGTGTCACTTGTTTCAGTACATCACCTCTTATTAATAGGCACTGTTTCAAAGATGTAGCCTATAGTGTTAGAAAGTGTGTCTGTTGAACTGGAGCAGGGTAGCTGCAGGTTCATAAGTCTTAAAAAGCTGTGAATTCAGTAACCTCAAAAAGGCCTTAGAGGGTATTATAAAGTCTTAAATTTAATTTACAAACATCTTCAATAATTTCTCTAGCCTGCCATAAGTGGTAAGGTTATAAAATGGTTTTGTAGCTGATTAGGCTGCCAAGAGACATTACACACTTAAACTAAAAGTGGGATTGTTTCGAAAGTGAATTTTGTCTGTGCATGAGGCTTTTCAGTCCTTGAAAGTTTCAGCCAGCACCATCTGACCTATTGCAACTACTGTCACTACTATGAACTACAGTAGCTGAGTGCCTCATATTATGGGCAAATATCTTTTAATTTTTTAAATAACTTTATAATTGGGTAGTCAATCCATGCGTTTTCCATTGCTTATCTGAATCCAGGTCATGCTAATTTAATTAATTATAACATTAAGAATTATTGTTATATACTGCTGGGAGGTACTAAATGATGATGATATCGTAAATGGACTGCACTTATATAGTGCTTTTCTAGTCTTATTGATCATCAATACATCGGCAGGTTCATCGTACCCAATGACACTTCACCACGTGGATCGGAGGAGCCGGGAATCGAACCGCTGTCCTTCCAATTTGTGAATGACTCGCTCTCCCTCCTAAGGCGCAGTTGCCCAGATACTATGATAACATTAATTCTTGGCCATACCATCTGTAGAGATTTTCTATCATGCTTTGACTGGTATGATTATGAAACAAGTATAAAATTGCATTGTATGTGATATTTAAAAGGGTCTTTAAAAAGTTTTAATTTAACTCAGTGAACCCTGCAGAAACCCTGTAAGAAGCTGGCTAAAGGGAATTCGTCTATAAAATGTTTGTATTAATACTCATCGCTTGGTGCTCCAGACTAAGAGGTTTCACTGTTCAAAGAGAACTGAACTTCCAAAAGTGGTATCCATTTGAGATAGGTAAAATTGTCACTAGAAACCTCTCACAGTAATAAAATCTGATGCGTTTACTCTACATCTCCAGTAATCATGGGCTATGTATTTGACTACCTCCACAAAATCCTTCAACTGCTTACCATTTGCCCATGTCGTGTTCAGTCCTAGTCTAAGCTCACTGACACTGACACTGTGTAGGTAAAGGGCAGCCAATGACTGACTGTCCCATGTTGTATCTATGCAGGACTTTGTTCATCTAATGTCTAATGAAATGCCCATGTGAGAAAATAGAGGGCTAGGTTCAATTAATGAAGTAATGAATGCTGGTTGCTTTGTTCATACAATATGCAGCCGTATGGATTGCAAGACTTGATCTTTACCATTATTTTGCATGTTGCATTTCCTTTCTAATAAAAGTAACACAACTGGGTCCAAGGGTATTTCAATCAGCTGCACCCAAATGTAGGAATGCATGCTCAGCCGTATTTGTTTCGGGGTCAAAGAAGTGAGAAGTAAAGCACATGTGCTAAAATATAATGAATATTTATAAGCTTGAGTAATAAAAGTAAGTCCATTTAAACACAGTTCTGATGGAAATCAAATGGAGGAACGGAGGTGTTGCCTGCTCAGGGACATGCTGAGAAAAAACATCTTCATAGTCAACTTCAAAATCCATAATTGAAAGTTATAATTTTAAACACCAGCTGGTCTGAGAAATCCTTTACCTGCTAATTTGCATGTTCTACCCAACCATAGCAAGACCCTATCCTGACAGACTGAATCTCACACAGCTGCACAGTGCGTTGGGGATCCTTCCCCCGGAGCCAGGTATTAAAGCAAAGTCAGCACATTGTGTACCTCACTATTATCTATGTACAACTGCCTAGAAATGAGGCGATGAACCTGTTTGTCTGTTTGACAAGGGAGTCAGAAGATGTACATCTGTGTTGTGGAGAGTGAACCTATTATATTGTCTTCCAACTGCATGTGTCACGTGACTATTTTGGTCCAAGTTTTCACATCTGCGGTATATTCAAGGAGAAAAAAAACAACGCAGGTATCAACTGAACCGTGGCTTTTTTGTGTTAGTTTGAAATTCTTTTAATGCGGAAATTGAAAATGTGCATAAGATCAGCTGGATGGAAGCTGTGAGTATAGATGTAGATGTGTGTGAAAGACAAAAGAGTGAATTGTTTTTTCTGATGTAATGCATTACAGTGGGGCTATGGGCCATTGCATTGAACATCAATCAGGCGTTGGTTTGAAGATTGTTCATGTATGTGATGTTTTCATATATTTATCGTATTGTGATGTGACATCAAAAATATTCTTATTAATATTGTGATATCGATTTCAGCTGCATTATGCAGTCCTACTTGCCCTCTCTATCAGCACAGACAGCAACAAACAGTTCGGTTGATGGACACCTTTTTCAGTCTTTCAGTTTATTGGCCTGTGTGTGAGAGAGACGGAGGGAAAGAGAGTGAGCTTTTTGTTCCCTTTGGCATATCAAAGCTGAAAACCAGTTGTTGGCTGAATTAAACAAGTCATATGGAATTATGTTGGATATTAGAGACTGAATTTATTCTTTGATCTTGATTCGTGAGATAAAAGTGACAGATAATGTGGTTGTCTATTGCAGAAGCAACAGCAGACCTTCTGCATGACTCACTTGTACAGAGAGTGAGGATTTAAGATCAGATCTTTTATATTTTTTAATTTTTCTGCATGTGCAAGATTTAATTGTGTAAATAATTAAATACTAATTGAATTATAAAAGTAGACTTTGGTACACAACACTTGTATTGGAATGCATAAGAGTGTACTGGTGTGCCTAATAAAGTGGCCATCAAGAGTAAATTTTCAGCACAGTCCTCAGTACAACCTTTTCTCATAACTTGTAGTTGCATCTTTAACTTAATATTTGAATAGGGGAATACACCAGCTGACTCTGTGGCTGTCCGAGAGAGTTTTGTTTGCCAACACCAGATGCTATGCTGTGTCTTTTTGAGCTCCAAACTATATATAATTACGGGGGCAGGGTGTTTTCAGATAAAGGTTAACATTTAATGGGATAGTGGCAGTGTGACTCAATATTTAGCCACCTCAGGGCAGGTTTGCTTCTTATCTCTGACCTCTTTTGTGTGGAATTTGCATGTTTTAGTGTCCCAGCAACACTGTTATCTAGTGGATTGGATGAGAGATGCTATATATAAATGTTTGGCTGATTATCTGTTTGTGTTTCAGCTACAGAATGGACTTACTATGTTTTGCAAGGTGTCTACTTTTACTGATTTATAATTAAGTCAGAAGGGAAAATTAATTAAATTAAGGGAAGGAAACTTCAAGGTTGATTTTAATTTTTGCTCATTTCCTGCATTCCTTTTCTGTATTATACCAGCTTAGATACATTTCCTGTTCTGTCTTGTTATGAAATATTTGCCAAATTATCACAATTTTCATCAACTTTTACACTATCTACACAGTTGGTATTTGCAGTTAATTGTCAAGTTTTAAAAATCTCTTTAATAGTATGTCATATGTTTAAACTGTTTTTACAGTTAAATTTATATTAAAAAGTTTACATTAAATAGATTTCCCATAGTGTACAGGTCCACTGCTTCTAATTAAACTAAAACTTTGTCATGTTTTAAATCATGCTTTTTTTGTGAGTGAGTGAATGTGGTGTTGCAATTCAGAGTGACAAACTGATTACATCTATTGAAAAATTTTGTGACGCATGAACCCAAAACTCAGTTTATCTGATAAGATTGAATTTGGATGCAGCATGTTAGTGCTGTACTGTATCTGCAAGGTTTTGATTTGCATCTGCTGTTGAAATCCATCCTTCAATAACAAACTTGCACCATTCAGGAAAGAAAATATATGCAGCCGGTGACGAGTTAAAATGTGATGCTATGAAAATGCGCTGTATTATGGGTAAAATACAAAGATATTTCAAATTTCTTTATTCAATTTCTCATATGGAGCCAAACACTGCATTACTGTTGTTATTGTGTTACAATGTATGAAAAAGGTGGTATAAATTAAAATAAGAAGTAACCTGTAATTTCTGAATTTAGCACCAATATAACACCACCACAGCCTGTTGTGACAAACCAGAAACATAATGGTTTCATTGGTCAACAGTTTCCAATGATAAAGCTACGTTACCATTATGCAGTACATCATTGCATATGTTGTTAGCCAGGAGGCACTGACAGTCTCATTAAAATGGAACTTTAATTAATGATCTTGTCTGTTTATTACAAGTGCCATGATATGCATGAGTGCAACCCCTGCACGTTTACACATTGTCAACATGACAATACACCCTGATGGCTATCTTTGGTTATGATCTAGAAATCAAGACAGTGTTTGATTCATCAGGAAGGATAGGTTAAACTTAGAAGCTGTCGCAGAGCCCAATTCTCCCTATAGAAATACTGACAGAGTGCCTGAGGGTCTGGTCACTTTCATTATAATAGACAGCAGAGAAGATTTGGTTTCTGCTGCAGTCACCAGGCAGCTGCAGTCAGGAGCGCGGCTCTCTCACGCTCTTGCCCAGTAATTAGAGACAGGGAGGATGGAGGGAAGAGCTTGCATTTAACCTTCACATCCCCTTGTTTTATTAGAAGTGAATTTCCACCCTTTATCTGGACAACTCATGTCTTGCTTTTCAATTTCCATTGTGTGGTCATGGTCATCCTTATAAACATTGAAATGTATTTATTGTACTCCATTTGTTATTTCTGGTATTCTGACAGTAATTATGTCTCTAGTATACTAAGGTTTGGATTTGTGCACATTCTAAAATAAGACTTAATACCGCTTATCGAAAAGACTAGACTTGACAATTGGAGTTCAGGATAATTAGTTTTGAGGTGTTTGGTCCTTATCCACACCACAACTTATTTTGTATGCCCACTGGGATGCTTGGCTTGCTGCCCTTCACTGCGTGCACTGAGGGAATCCCAAATTCCTCTCGTAAAAGCACAGGAAGCTGTGACCTCTTTTGAAAGACTATGAATCATCCTGTTATCTCCATCTCTTCAGCAGGGACTCTCATTCCAACGAATCACTGTCGCGTCAGGGCTTGGTAAATGAAGTGGGATGGCAGTAGTAATGACTTTGCGGTGGCATTCTCGGAATTCAATTGGGGAATCAAATTTGCATGGCCTCAGATATGCAAACAATATTATGCACCAAACTCAAGAGAAAGTTGATGTAGGAGGGAATTTAAGTCATACAAAAGGTACGATGATAGAAAGATCTGTTCAGTAATACTCATTTCAGCAGTGCAGTCCCAGGCTGGGGTAATGAAGCGCACAGAGTCATTAGCATGCCCTATGTGTGTCTAGTCAAATTACCTCTTGGCCTTGCCTCTGCGATTCAAAACAACCAGCCCTTCAAGTCAGCTGATTAAATGCAGCAAATCCCTGCGTTGGCTGATTTTCTCTTAATTGGTGGTGAAATCTTAAGCCAAGTTCACACTCAAAATATCATTCTTGGGATTCCCATTAAATATGCACTGTATTCAACATCACCAGGGATCTAATTTATGTGGAAACATTTACAATTAAATGGTAAATTTGAATGACAGTGGCAAATAAAAAAGATAAGCTGTTTTTCAGGGCAGTACAACAGCTCACTTACATTCATTTGAGTCAACATATCCACACTGTAGCCTCATACCGAGATTTGACTGTTTCACTTTGATCGGTTTTATCCTTTCTGGCATGCACATTAGGTCTGCATCTGTCCCCCACTTTCCTCCAGATAAGATATGATTTAGACCACTGCGTGTGTCTGAATTAGCAAACAGTCTGGTAAAAGGAATTGTTTTAGGCGTATGAGAATGGGTTGTCGAGTTTGCTATTAAAATTTTTTTTGTTTTTTTTAGCATTTCTTTATAACATTAATCCTGATAGACAATTATTCAGATGAGTGAGACCTCACAAACATGGAAAACATTTGATTGATAAAAGGAGGAATTCATGCTCTCCTTTCTAATCCGTGTGCAGGAACAGAATGAGTTTCAAAGGTCACTTCCCTGCCTCAGACAGACATAATGGATATGTCACTTCTGTCTATGTTTGTTGTGGCTTGAGGTGCATCATGCCACACATTAGTCCTGAATCATCTATCATGAAATTATATTCCTAACCCTTTAACTAAGGCAGTAAGAACAATTTATATTTGATAGTTTTAGTGTGGAATAGCTGCAGAGGTGATGGGGGAGTTACCTAAATTGCAATTTTACTATCCGGGGAGAATGAATAGTGGTTGGCTTTTTTTTTTTTTTTGTGTCTTTTTGGCTCGCCTTACATAAGCACAGAATTAGACAACAGCATCATAGCACAAATCATGGTCAGAAACATGTCACCACCAAGCCATTTACAGGTATAAATGAATGTGTTTATACATGTGCTCAAGGGAAGGACACGATAATTCACCGGCAGTGTTCACATGTGGCATAATGCCAAATTGAATTCTTCAGAAAAAAATAGGTTGAAGCTGGCCTCCTGCCACGACACTAATATTGTGTGTGCCAAATTACAATGTTATCCAAGCTGGATTTGATATGGCTTTTGCTGTATAAAGATGGATAATAATGGCTGTTACAAATGAATTAGAAAATTCATTGAGTAATGTACTATAAAATCATATCATGTGTGCTAGCCTCTCTTTTTGTTCCTGAAGAAGACACGTTAGGTTACATTTTTGACTGTTAATGACTGTGACATTTCTAAATGTCTTGTAAAATGGGCCACATTGCCTGTCTTAAAAGGGGGAGATGGGGCACCTGGTGGTCCAGAGCTGGCAAGGGGCCTAAGAGATGGAGAAAAGGCTAACCTTTTAAAATAAAATAAGATTAGGTCATTCATCCTTGTCTCAGCATTTCCATTGTACTGTTTTGTGCAAAGAGATGAAATCACAGCAATCTGAGGGGCCTCTCCCACAATACCTAAACTCAAAATCTAGGTGTCATGCTGCCCATCTAAAACATATAGCACAACACATATCGAGTAGCAGAATATTGGAAAGACTTGCATAACAGTTTCCCCACTGTATGGTAGTCTGTTCTTGCATGAATTTCGTCCCGTCATCTCCTGCCGTGTAAGGTCAATCCTTATCTCAGTTAGCATATTGATCCTGTGAAGTCATTGTGAGGAGAAAAATATCTAGAAGGCATTTCTGACTTTCCTTTAAGTCCTCTGTCAGGATTATAGTTATACACAGAATTTTGCATATCACACGGTTAACATTACTATCTTGCTATCTGCTGGGTGAGAGCTGTGGAAAGAGGTGTTGTCATCCCAGAAGTCATTGCATTACTGAATGTAGGTCAGAATACTCAGATTTCTTGAAGTGATAATTAATTCTCCATAATGCTCAAAAATCCACCCCCAGTGCAGACCCACCAGAACCATTGTGTGTTCATTTTGACTTAATATTCATGCTTCTGTACTTTGATCAGCTTGCTGTCAGTGGGAAATAACTCACGATGGGAAGCTGCTTATCCCTCAGAATGAGTGTTTGCGGTGATTACTGCTTTCTACAAGTGAATATTCATAGTATTTAAATTCATAGCTGCATTGTGCTAAAATAAAGCACCTGACACTGTGGTAGAGCTAGATTACAAATTTATGATATTTTCTTTTTCTTTTTCACTCTGTGCTTGCATATAATTCCCACACGTCACTTGGTGACTGCTGGAATAATTATCTCCAGACTAAACATCCAGCGATGAGATAATTCTATGTGAGACTTAAAAATATTACTTGAACAACAATGTCAGTGTGTAACACAGACACTTCTGATCTTATTTAGTCAAACTTTGCAGTCATTTTCTTCACATCGGCCCACTTGCTGCTCATTAATAACATGTTTCTTATTATGGATACTGAGTATGAGTTTGTTTCTGAATTTGTATATCATCTGTTGCTAGACATTTTGTGTCATGTCATTATTATTTATTAATTACTTCTTCTCTGTGAAATAATCTGACAAGTGGGTAGCAAGTCAGGGTTCAGTAACCAAGGTAAATTCCTGCATGAGAAGGAACCAAATATAGCAAATATATATTACATTTTAAATTATTTAAGCTATAAAGTAAATTAAAGCTTTAAAATTTTAACTTGCAATGTTCCCTTTATTTTCTGAGTTGCATTGAAGTGGTATATTTTGTAAGTACTTTTCTGAAATAATCCAAGCTTTCGTTTTAATGCATTCAAGATGTAAGTGAAAACCTAAAGAGAAAAACAGTGTTTGATTTCCAAACTTTGTATTTTGAGAGAACCAAAACGACTGCAGGGAATCAGGGCCCTGGTCTACATCGGTGAGTCAGAGGCATCAGAGCCTCTAGTCTTAGACCTCATGTCATTCCCATTTAATATTTTCATTAAAGTGATTACACACAGAACCCTTTATAAATCTCGTGTCATTGTTGTAGCAAATTTAACTCGCTGCCCCAAGGAAATTAACTGGGTGATGTTAACCTTTGGTGTGATAAAGATAAATCCCCAACTCAGGAGATACTTCTTTTCATGAGGACACCACCATCCTGAAACAAAACAAACCATTTTATCATGCTTCAGTGATGCTTAAATAGTAAAACAATATTGCAGTTAGGGCTCTATGGTGCAGATCCACCACCTCTTTCTCTATTCTCTCTTCACTTTCACATCACAACCTACAGCTAATGCCCACGGCATGTTCTAGGCTGGAAGATCAAATGCTGTGGTGTCATTTTGGGACCAGTTGAGTCAGCAAGGAAGTTCTGAGACACTGTTAAGCCCTGTAATATGATCTTTATAATCATCACTCTCCTTAGATTTTGGAGGCTATAATCACAGTAGTTTTGGCTTCGATCTCTTCCTTTCATTGTGTGATGTTGCGTGTGTGTGATTTTACTTGGCAGAGGAATTTATTTCTGTTACTTACCGTGTTTGTGTGCTTCTTCCCTGAATTAACTTTTAGCCAACATCCTTTGGAAATTTTTCACACTTAGTAATTGGGGTCTTTTAAGCAAAATGGATTTGTTGATCATGAAATGGCATCAAAGCAACAAGATTTAATTTCCAACAGTAAAACTGGTCATTCATCAGTAAAAACAAAGCTGAATCAAATGAGCAAAAATGCCACTAAAAGTGCAGGGAAGTACTACTTTTCTTCAATTGCCAAAGACTTTTATATAGTGTAAAAGCCAGAAATCACCAATATCAGGCACAGTATCTCGTAGCATATGCTCATGTTGAGTAACAGTCCACATGCTGAGCTCCTTCACTTTGATGGCAATCACTTCAAAACAGGAGGTAGCCAGCTACTACATAATCTGACCTACAGGTAGCACTTTGCCCTAATTAAATGTTCCCTCAGTGCAGAGTCACAGTTTAAAAGACATAGTTACAGTAGGAGACAACATGATGGCCAAATAACAACGAAGCAGAGTTGAACTGGACTCTGATGGATTGTAAGTAAATTCATGGTAAAGAGGCCTTGTACCTTTGTACCTTTGCCTTCAGACAGGTATTTGCAAAAACAACTGTTATCAATTCTTCATAAATGCAGGAAGCTCATTACCGTGGATGTCAACTCAGATCCATTGTCAAATCCATTTCACTGTAATTGCTGTTGAATTATTAGCAGTGTAGATATTAGCAAACAAAATTATGAATACCTATTAACTAACCACACAGTCTAAAGCCCATGCGGAAAGCCAGCTGACAGGGTTATTTAGATAAATGTATACATGCATTAGGAATTCTGCTTTTAATTGTGAATTTCAGTCTAAAAGATGCAATCACGTCAGATATAGTTAGTTGAATAATTAACTCTATCATACACTGCATGTTAAATAGAGGAAGGCTATAAAGTATTATTATGGATGTTAGTATATTTTAAAGGGTTATGTCTATAATAAAAAAAGTTGGTTTCATTACCAACCACCCAATTATTTTATTTAAAATCCAGTCTAGTACCTATAATGCTTATATCACTGAGGCTGGTTGAGGTTCTGGTAAAAACCAGTGTAAACTGGACAGTAAAATAACCATTTCCTGTCAAGTTTCTCATTACTACATCACCCTCTAAAACCTGAAAGGAAGAATGATAGCTTTTGGTAACAGCATCTGCAGAGCCTGATAAGCCTAGTCTAGGTGGTGTTAGTGAATCTAGACCCTTGATTATCTCCATAAGCCCCGTTGCAGTGGCTGGTTTCTAGATGTGGGTCTGGATAAGCCGGGGCCCACACATCACTTACAGCTTTCAGGAAAGGATAACCAAGAGGATAAAGAAAGAAAATCAGTTATGATACATGTTCTGCGGGTCACCACACCTTGACAGTGAGACCACAGACCTCCTCTTTTATTCAGCTGCTTTGTATCCTGCTTTAAAATGTGGCATGCAGTCAGTCTCTTGGGTCTGCAGCTGCAACATGCCCTCTAGCAGGTGCACTGATAGGACATTGTAATACAGGATTTTCAGGGACCTCAAATGTTAGTTTGTTGACAACATGACACAGGGTTATGAAAAGGGGTCTAGCCTTCGGCTCAAATATGAATACGGGCTTCTGTTTGTGGCTAAGTCAGAAGCAAGAAAACTGCATTTACAGTATGAAACTTTGAGAGATGCTAAAATGGAGCCATGGCTTTGGTATAGCCTCTTTTTTTAATAGCGCAATATCAGTAAATGGTGTTTAAAATAGTTTTTTTTCTTACTGTCTTATATATTCTCCCTTACTTACAACCTCCTGTCCTACAATTTACACTTTAATACTGCAAAACTGTTGTTTGATGTGTTTAGTGGCATGTTATTTTCTAGTCCAGGTCCCAGTCCAGTGCTGTGTTCTTGCTATGCAAGGAAATCATAGAGCGGTGGTCAGGGTCTATGGTAGGCATATAGTTTGAAGCAAAGGACAGTGATTGGTGTTTACATCCTGCCTCTCTCGTGTAGTTAGTTTTAGGCCACTAAGATGCTTTGATAATAATGAGAAAAATGGAGCTGAGGGCTTGGTTAAGGTCATATGTTATAAGGTTATTACCTAAACCTGCCTTGGTGAAGGTTGTGGTTTGGTTAAATATAGAAATAGTTCAGTTCAACCCATGATATATGTACCAATAGTAAATGGCTTCAAAAAATTTAGAATAACATCCAAATTAAAAAAAAAAAAAAAAAAATCTCTGTTTTCCTCACTCTTTTGAATAGATCTACTGAACATGTCCTTGCTACGTGTTTGAGTGTTTCTAGAGGAAACAAACACCGGAATCGGTAACACTGATTAGCACACAAATAATAATAATAAACCTAAAACTTTGTTTGCAACCTTAATCACAAGAACCCATAATTTATTCAAGATGAACCAGAGGCAAAATAATCATTGTGTATGGGAACAACAGAACTGCTACTGAATTCTTATTTTACTGTGGCTTACAGGATACAACTGACATTTGAAAAGGTTGAACTGTATACGACACCTCAGAACAAGTTTAGAGAAAGACCTGAAAGTCTAATACAGGCTTTTTTCACACATGAAAAAAGAAAAACAAATAAATCATTCTTCCATTTTTTTTGTGTTGTTTCCATTTTTATCTTCTATCTTTATTCAGGTGTTGCTTGAAGAAGGTGTGAGATGAAAAAGTTTGTATCTAGAAAAAAGAAAATAAGTCTGAGGCATCAGTGGAAATTGGAAAACAACAGAGTAGCTCTGCTCCATATTGGAACTATATAAGCCATAAACACATGGGTAAGGCTAACAGTTTACTGTTCATATTGGTGGTACGAATTCTGTTTTCTTTTTATATAGGCACATCATTATTATTATTATTATTATTATTGTTATTATTATTTTATTTTTTAGAAATCAAGGAATAAAAAGAGTCGCTCCATTTAGTGTTGGCAAAGGGCTAAATAACGCTGCTATTACCTGCCTCCAACTGCCACATTTACAGCAATCAAAAAGTGCTTGTTTTGTATCGTTTGCTCAGGCTGCAATTTCTCCAACAGAATAATGCTGAAAAACGACTGTGTGTGAGAGTGTTTGTGTGTAGAGACGAGGGTGTGTGCATATGCGCGCTAATGGGAAGCTAAATCATGGTGCCTTGTCTTCATCAGTGCTCTGTGAATTACCTCACCGCATGGTAGTTTGGAGCAGCTTTTCCACTGTCCAGTGAGACTCTTCGGCTGCACATTGTCTGATGCACAGTCTCTGCTTTCTATAAGCTCTCCTATTGAAGATCTGATAAAACATTTGGCACATTTGTTTGTTTTTCCCCTTTCAGCGGTGTGCTTTGTTGACTAAAGTATTTGAGCATCTGCTCTAAGGAAGAACAGAGGCTGACTGTAAAATACTTCACAGATGTTATTGGTGTTTCATCACAAAGGCATTAATGAATATTCATCTGCATATTTTTACAGTTATTAATAAATTACAACAACATTCACCATTTCAGTAATTAGGCTAATGTTGAACATCATTTTTCTGCATCTTTGGCCTTGTTTTTGTTAATGAGAATATGGATTTAATGATACCTCTATATGATTGCTGTCATAGATGACCATTTATTTTGTTACTTGGTTGCATGAGATAATTATATCAGTGCAACAATATTACAGCGCATCTTTCAGTGTTTCCCTCATAGAAGTATAAACAAATTGAAGCTCATGTATATTCATAGATTGAAGGGTCACTTTGAAAGGGTTAATAATGATCTGTCTGATGTAGTTGAACATTTGGTACATCCACTGCAACACACAACCGAGGAGAATTGCCAGGTTTGTGTTACCTGGTCTCATAGAAACCGGCTGTTTTGTTGCACCTTATTTCCTTTCTTCAGGGTATGAATTTTGTCATGGTGAAGCTGTAATGAGCTCTTGTTAAAATGACACAGCAAGGCTACTAGACTCATAGCAGCATTTAATTTCTCTCACCAGACTGACACGACTACAGTTGAACGTAGATGGTATAAACCATGCAACATGTAAGATGTGGAACAGTGGCTCTTAGCTTGGTGGTCAGCCACAACTTGGCTTCATTTCAAGGGGTCATCAGCCACAAAGGTTGGAACCACTGATATAGAGCATTGTACCGTGTATGATCTGCTACGTACAATACTTCATAACGTGTCTGACAGCATTTTCATTCCAATCACCTATTTCAAATCTTACCAAACAGTCTTACATTGTTACCTGCCACGAACGTTGCTAGCATCTCTTTGTTTCAAAAAGGAATATTGGTTTCTTGTTAAAAAGAAAATTAGAATAGTACTGTGTGTTAAATATGTGTCACTTCAGTTGTTTGAAGGCGACATGCTCTTAACTCCTTCGTGAAAGCTGTTTGAAGTAGTATTCTAATTTTCGTACAGTGCAGCAGGATTGATAAAAACAAAACGGCAACAATAAATAGACTGTCAGGAATAATGCAAAACAAATTGGCTAATAAATAAAGTATACCAATTTGTGCTCAATCCATTATGGATAGATGTTAGTCATAAATGAAACGTGAAAGCAAAAATTGATTTTAGAATGTCTCCCTTCTCCCTTTGGGGATTTCTAATGCATTAGGTGTTGACCTAAACTGATATTTAAGACTAAATAACCTTGCCCAAAGCTGCACTGTGAATGAATATTTGTCTTTTTAAAGTGATATATACAGCCCAGCACCACTTGAGAATGATAACTTCATTGCACATTCTGGGGAGGAAAATAATATGTCACACTGCATTTTTTTTTTAATACAATCAGGTCTGATCAGGAAAGATTGGAAGAACTAATTTTGCCACGGTTCATAAACTTGTAAATACATGCAAATTTCTTTTTAAACTTGAGCTTTTCAGTGCACATTTATTCTGTAGAAATGGATTTTGACCCTGATGATTCAGTGGGTGAATTGGGAAGCCTCTGTAAGGAGTCCTGTTGCAGATCTGATGAAACCAGAGATGGGAGTGAAGGGAGGGGTAGGACGAGGTTCTTTGATCTCCATCTACTTGAATGAACACTGGCATAAATTGCCGCATCCACTATCAGCAGTGAAAATCAAATGAGATCTACAAAGCATGGGCCTTGTTCAGCTGATGTGCTCTAACTATTGGCAGGGTCCAGTGAGATATCATTTACATCATTGTAGTTGGAAGACACAGATAAGACTGACAGATAGGCTGCGGGAATGAGATAGCTGATTGTTTATGTTCTTCTGATACTTTGCCCTTTTTTTATTTTGTCCATTTCAACTCGCTTATACACTCTGCATGGTGACAGTGGGAGGTGTGTGTGGTGTGTGTACATTTCACAGGAAGGTAATGGCAGATAACAAATAACTTTAGCAAACAGACAGTGTGGTTTATAGGTCAGCAAATTTGGCAGCAGGTTTAACTACACCCCTGTCAAACTAACACCATAAAACACCACCATACTCTTTAAAGATCGCTGGCTGACACACACTAGCCTGGAGCATATGTACACAGCCACAGATGTATTATTTTCAGAGCAAAGAATGATTTTCCTATGAGAAATCCACAATGTGGGCTGCCAAGAGAACAATTTTTTTTTTGTTTTTATAAAAGACGCAGCACAATCAATCTCAGCCATCGCCTTTCCTTGATGATGAGATCACAATCTGTCTCACTGAAATTTGGTTTGGGATTTTCCGCCTACCCATGTATATTCTGCACATCAATAAGACAATGTTGCGAGCTCCAAGTATTTATTCAGTGCAAACTTTATGATTGTGAGGGAGTAATGCTACTTCCTGTAGAAAAAATGTCTTTGCAGATATCTTGAGCATTCAAGGAATCTTTTGAAGGTGAAAATGGTGATACATGTGCATTGTTCTTTGTGTTCTTTTTGGTGAGGCACGAATGCTATGGAATCACAAATTCAAACTCAATTTTTAGTATACACTTGATTAAATCTCATAGAAATAAGCATTCTTGCCTTGAATTGTTTGGATTTGCTCCTGTGGGGTTTAACACAGTACATCTTTTTAATTGCACTTTAACTACTGCTAACTTGTTGGTCTTTAAAGATTCAGCATCACTTTACCTTCGCAACAGCCCAGTTCAGATTTATCAGTATGAGCAGGCCCTTGATGTAGCTGAACAACATTTCAGCAACAAATGAACGACGTCTGTGTTCTGCTGGTTGTGGAAACAGTTTCACACTGTCTGGTCCTGCATTGAAATTCCAGTCCTGTAAAAGACACAAGCATGGAGTGGAAAGATAACAAGCTCACTCCTAATCTCCCTAAATGTGTTTGAGGCAGGTGTTTCCTGTAAAATGAGGACAACACACCAAGATCAAAGCACATTGCTTCATAAATTCTGTCGTCTCATTCTGCTTTCGGAGTGAAATGACCTAAAAGCTATTTCCTTTTCGGAACTGTTAAAAAATACAAATACAGGTGTGTATCTTCAATTTGATACTGGAGTCAATATCTGACACTGACGAGGCCGGAGGTTTCATTCTAGGTTTCTTCTGCACTGAGCACTTACTACTGGGTGCAGTTAATGGATAATACAGTGTAGCATCTGGAAACATTTAGATCTGGAACAACAAAAGTTACACTCAAGAAGTTATCCCCGAGAAAGGTCAACGGAGAAATAAATGTGATGTTAACAGAAGTGGCTCTACATCGTGTCTTTTAGAAGATACAGGGCCACCATGGAAACAAAATTGAGTGCTGTTTTCAGTGGGTGACACCTTATCTGCAGCAACAGCAAATCTTCTATTTTGGGAATAAGGGAGAGCTCCTTTTGCTCCTTTTGCTCCTTTTGCACAGGTTTCCTTACTCACTGTTCAGTATGAGGCATATGAGAGTGCCTTTCCTGTCTGGACTGGATATAACATCTTTGATCAAAAAAGGAAAATAAAAGGCAGGATACCAATATTCCTCTGACCCACTTAAGTCCTGCATTAATCTCACCATGAATCCAGTCCACTGGGGAGAATATCTGATATCCTCAGGCTGATAACTGATAACACTGAAGTTATGATAGTAAACTGTTGTTAGTTTTGGCATTCAAGGATTGAACTCTGTTTTGTGGCTGTTAAAACAGAAAAATTTGAGGCCTCACATTTATTCGGTCACGTCGTTTAACCCAAGAAAAATGGCTTTCTTACACTGATGCTGTGCAGCTTGGCATCCAAAAAGTTAATCTTTAATGAAGTTAGTTTTGTTTTTGTTTTTTTTATCTCAGAAAGCAAATATCAGACAATGACTTTGATTTAAAACAGTCCGACATTGTCTCATGGATATGCAACACTGCGCCTTTCGCACGCTGCCTCTGTAATGAGAAATAGATTTGATTTCACATGGCAAAAATTACTCTGGTGTCGAGAGGAAATGCACACGCAACATGCTGATTTTTCCCCAACAAACAAAATTAAATCAGTTCCTCTTTGCATTACACAATTGGTATCCTGAAAGCAAACAGTTTTGTTGTTCTTTTGTTTTGGCGAGGCAATACATTGATGGTGGTGATTTTAAAATTCAGGTCATGTCCCAGCAGATGACATCTGAAATGGGTGACCATATGATCCTGTCTACACCGATTACCTGCAGCATTGTTAAGTGATTACTTCGGCTAATAAGTTCTGTAAAGAGAAGAGTGTCATGTCTGCAGTGGAGTCGTCTCTATCCCTCCTGATGGAGATATCAACACAACTGTTGGTTTTTACAGTTCTTGTTGCTGGTATCACAGCTTATTTGCACCTTGTTTATGAAGCTGTAAACTAATTTGACAGGAGGCAATAGGTGGGTATCTGTCTCTGTCTTTTTATCTGTGTGTGTGGGTGGGTGTGTGTGCGTGTGTGTGCGCGCATCCATGAGTGTATATCTGTGTGCAAGCAGTGTGCAGAATTATGTATGAGTCTTACAGTGGTGGCTCATGGGACCACAGGATTAAATACTCATTGTTGATCACAGACTTGACACCAGTCAGTTGGCCCAATTTTGTCCAGTTCTCCAATATCTTCTGACTGGTTTATATTAGCAAACTATGCAAGCCCATGGCAAGCATAGAGTCTGTGAATAACACAATTTATTAACAATTTCTTCTATGAAAAAAGTTTTGGCTATCAAGTGAGCTGTCATGATATCAGATTTTCACTACACGATGAGTGTGGCTGAAACAAGTGACGATAACAATATTATCACAATTGAAAGTTTTGAAATGATAATAATAACAATGGTAATCGGTCAGATTCATCTTTGCCTTTGTTTATTGTGTGTTTTGTCTCGTTCCTAGCAAATTAATTATGGCTGGAGGGAGGTGTAGAGAGTCTCTAACCATAACTGTACAAAAAGAACAATTACACTGAAACCAGATCAACTAATAAACTAAAGAACCACAAGGTCTAACATCTGCCATCACGATATTATCATATATTATTATTATGTATTAATAACACAGGATCAATATTGCATTTTTAAATATCACGGTTATCTTCAATACCAGTGTTTCGCGACACGTGTACTATGTAGTATAACATGGTAGAAAAGTCTAAAATTAATACCATGATGGCCAGGAGCTTGTGGTTGCGGTGTATTCACATTGAAGTTGAAGGACAGCTTTTATCAATAATTTTTAACAAGCTTTTACAATTCACATTTTTAATATTCACACAATTATAAATACAAAGTGCTGGTTGAAGTTGCATAAATAGTCCAATCACAGCTGACTCCCATCTCAGCTGGAACCTTTTCAGGTGTTGAATAACTTTCCATTTCATAATCAGCCATTAAAAAATGAACAAAAGGTGCAATGGCGCTGAGAAAATGTGGCCGCATAAATTAAACAAAATCTAGTTCCAATGAACCTTTGACTTGCGGTATTTGTGATTATGTGCGTATGTGTGTGCGTGTGTGTGAGCTAATTTGCTTTGCTACAATATTTCCCCAGTTTTCATTTTCACTTAGTGCATCACAACATTTCACAGATGTTTTCCTGTGGTAGTACATTGTGTTATTGTATTTTTTTTAACCGACAATTCATTGTAAAAATACCCTAAACTGTACCATGTACATGTACATAGGCAAGAAATAATTAGGATTATTATTTTAATTATAGAAGTGTTCGGCCATTTTAGTCATTTAGTCTTAAATTAGAATAAGTCAGGAGCTGTTCAGGAGTTTAAAAACTGAAATGAAAAATGCTAGCAATTCTCTGTAAATATCAAGTAGGAAATTTGATCCCGAAATGTCACCGTCTGCGCTTATTAACCCTGATGATGTTGATCTCTTTCTATTACCTCTTCACTAACAGAAAGGCATTTTATGGTGCATCAAAGGAAAGCCATCCAAACGCTTTCAAGATGCAGTAAACAAG
The DNA here is from genome assembly GCF_002260705.1 of Seriola dumerili. Taxonomy (NCBI): domain Eukaryota; kingdom Metazoa; phylum Chordata; class Actinopteri; order Carangiformes; family Carangidae; genus Seriola; species Seriola dumerili. The sequence continues at coordinate 1,848,711 of NW_019174585.1, forward strand.
TGACACATAAAAGTGAGTTGGCTGATTCCTAGTGTTTGAACTGTGTTTAAATTTTTATTTCAATCAAAGATTAACAATTTCTATTTCAATTCAAGTGAGATGAATAGTGTCTGTCCCTTTGCAGTCCTGGCACTCCATTGTGCTCCGTTCCATTAAAATGCACATATAAACATAGCAGTAGGTTTTAGATGGAATTAATGCTACGGCTTGATTTGATAAATGCATGTGTGGAGCGTAAAGCATCTGAATCTCCTCATCTATGGGAAATATCCAAAATGGGTGAGCTGAGGTGACAGCTTAGCCAGCTTGTTTACCAGACAGATGGAAATGCTGTTTTCTATTTATGCTGGGCATGACACACCAACCCCCTGAAGCAACTTAGAGAGTGGGAGAGGGAGGGGGCAGAGGAAACGCAGTTGTCTGACAGTGATTATTCTGTCTTAAGTAGAGGGGTGTTAGCATTAGAGCAGTTTCACTGCAGCTGTTTAGGCCTCTCTCTCTCACACACAACTAGACTGCCCTTAGTTATGAGGGGAAGTCCTGACACACAGAATCCCTTTTGACAAATTGAGGCCACTGGGAAATAAAATTGCAGTGGTGGGTACAGAGCTATGACATACTGCAGCGAGCCAAGTGCCTGGACTGTTAACAGTTTTTGTGACCTCACACTCAAGTCCACTCTAGCATCCATTCAGTGTGTCCCTTTTCCCCCTTCATCCCTGCCCTGCCTCCCTCTAGGCCCTAGATTAGGATTGTTGTGAGTCAAGGAGCTCCTCCAGACCTGGCAGAGTTTTTTCACAAATTGACATCAGGACCCTGCCAAGGACCATGAGGTGTAGTCAGCCAACTTTTAACTGATATATGACACCATGGTAATCAGTCATGACAGCTCATTGTGAATCGGGGAAATCTTTCATTTGAAATCATGCGTGTGTACACTAATTATAGCCAGTACAGCCAGTGTGTGACACATGTGCCTCATGGGCAGCAGGGTCATACAGTGAGAGGACTGTCCTTGAGATTTAGAGAAGTGTTTAAGATCCTGGTGGTGCTGGTTAGCATCTGCCTGTGCTGTAGTGTGTTCAAGCAAGAAAATTAAGCCCTGACACTTCAACCAGGCCTCACTGTGGAGCAAAAGGAGAACTTTAGAAATAATGTATCCATGAATAAAATATCACATTCTTTCTACAATTCCCATTAATTGAGGCACTATAGATTTGCCCTCTTGTGTTGAGTACAGCTGTGATATTCAATTAGAAGCAGGTGGGATGACCCTGTGTGGTACAGCAGAAAAATCTACAGGCATGGCTCAGCATAATGGTGGAATAAAAGATTATATTAGTAATCTCAGTTTGATTTAACATTCAAGTTGGTCATCGGTCTTGTCCATCAGCACAATTGCACAGCATTAACATTTTCAGGGAAAAATTGGTGGGAGCTGCTCGCATGTCGCTCCTGTGTGAAATGTAATGGTAGGGCTGGTTCTTCAGCGTTAAGTGGAAGGTTATAGTGGGGAAACTGTTGTGCACATGTTGCCCAGATTCACCTTGATAGCCTGTGGAGCCTAACAGTGTTTTGTTGCCTCTGGTAGGGTGAAAAGTTGTGATGGTTCTGGGGGTCGACAGCTGGGAATAAAACTTTAAAAAAAAAAGGACTAGAGAAGGGTGTTGATGATGAGAGAGCAGGGGTGGTGGAGAGCTTTTGCCGGGGGCAGAAGTGTCTTCTTTCAGGGGATTTGACACTGTGCACCCACATCTGCTTATACAGACATTCATCCCACTACTGGTAAAAAAAAAAAAAAAAGAAAAAAATCTAACTCAATAACAAAACCTTCATTGTTTCCCCTCACTGACCACGATATCTACCACTGAGCTTATAAGACAGACAAAAGAAATGAGACCTATTTCATGAAGCCTCATGGGGCAGAAAAGGCAACACTGCTAGAAATGAATTTATCCATGGACTGTCAGATTGAACACTTGAGCGACCACTGTGAAATCCTCCTTTTCAAAAATAAACATCAACATTTTTCTAGCAAATTATTATTAAAAGCCAGACTGTGACTGCTCTGTTCCTGTTCTTCCTTTACGAGTGGTATGTTGTTTTAAGTAATGTTTTATTGGTAGTAATGGTCGTGCTGTGGACCACTGCTGCTGTAGGCCAAGATTCTTTTATGGTGTAATGTTGTTGTGTTAAATTGCATTTTAGGCCTTTAATATTGATTTTGTGTGGAGCTTAACATCACTGGCAGATGGCCATGTTCTTATCATTCCCTCTGATATTGAAACAAAGACTGAGTTGGTGTGTGAGTGTCTGTTATTTGTAATTTTATACTTGGAGAGAGGTTGTTGACACAATCATAGCCCAGACCAACCCGAAATCACAGGCCAAACTTCTCCAACCACAGGACATGATTATATGTACGTACAATTATTACAATTTTTACCAATATCATCAGCATCTGTGCTGGAGGCTGAAGTAAACAAGCTGCCATCACCATAATACTGTAATGTATGTAAAGGACATTTGACATTTTACTTTTGCTATGAAAAATCTCCAGGAGATCCCGTAGACCCTGTTATATAGTTATCAAAATGCACTAGAAATGAAGTTTGTAGTCTTAAAAACTTTTATTTTTAATAGATGGCTGTGCTGCAGGTGTGAGCTGTGCATATGTTTCCTGGCCAAAAGTTTCAGATATTTGTTGATCACAATGTAAGAAGTCATGGATTCCAAAATTGTTGTTTTATTATTAGAAGCTATAGCTAAAGTAATGCTGGTTGGAGTTTACTACACACCTCTTTTTAATGCAGAGTGTGGAGGCCGGAGGTCACCTGTCGGAGGGGGCAGTGAAAATGCTTTCACATCAACCGAACCACAGTAATGGCAGTGCAAAAACACCTAAAGTAGTCTGTAGTACATTTTTTTTTTTTTTTTTTTTGTCAAGCCAAAAAGCAGTATTATTATAGTGTTTATCATGATGATAGGTACGTTACCTCCTCAGCTCTACAATGGAAAAGTAACCTTGTCTCTGTAAATTACAGGCCACCGTGAGTTGCATTAGACACCTGTTGATGTTGTTTTTATTCGTTTGTCAGTCACGAACACAACAGTCAGTCAACAGTGAAGTACACACCTGTCTCTCAAACAGTAGCAATGGATACTCAATCCATTGAGCAATAGACTGCTCAGTTTAAAAGCTGTTTCCATTATCATCCTCATTGTCAGACAGACCAAACTGGTAAACATGAATTTGTGGAGAAACCGTAGTACTTTTCTCTGACACTTACTATGCATGGATAGTGAACTGACCGAAACACTTAAGGGAGTACTTTTGTGTCAGAAGTGCTGCACACAGGTGTACCCTCTCCACCACAGCACATTTGCCTTTGCTGTTACCAGCTGTGAAGAATCTTGACATGCAGACAGCAGTGTGAAATGCCCACAGTGCAAGGAGTGTTAACAGACGCTGTTCAGATATTGAAACTCAAGCCATGATTGAAAGACATTAGTTGGACAAAATTAAAGCTGCTTAATCGGTCAATTGTTTTTTAAATAATTGATTAATAGTTTAGCCCAGTTTTGCACAAGAGACCCCTTAAAACAAAACAATGTGAATGCTCCCTGATGACTGGCAATTCTTCCAGAGTGATCTCCTTTATGTTATTTCTGTGAGCCTGAGCCGGTCAAATTATCCAGTAATTCACTATAAAATGGCAAAGATTAGACGAAAGTCTGAAAAAATAAACAGAACTTGGTTTAGCAGAAAGATTTCATAAAAATAATCATCTCCTGACCCCTCAGACTTATGTTGTGATCCCTTGTAGGGTTCCTGACCTTGAGCCACTGATTTAGTCTATTCATTGTGAGAAAATAGTGGATAAATACCCATCACAGTTTCCCAGAGCCCAAAGTGGTGTCTTCAAAATGCTTGTTTTGTCCACACAGAAGTCCAAAAGCCAAAGATATTTAATTTACAAACATATAAAACCAAGAAAAAGCAAATCCTCACATTTGAAAAGCTGGAACTGTATAAAGTTTGGCATACTGCCTCATAACGCCTTAAACAATAAATTATTATTGATATAATTTCTGTTTGACTAATTGTTTCAGAACTAGACAAATACCAGCAGTCGGTAGCATTTTATAAATTTTTATGTCTAGATACTGTATAATTTTTTTTCACCTGTGTTGCAGTGTCATTCAATGACTTTAGGCTATAGTTGACTGGCAGGGGGAGTTCAGGGGTAGCCCAGACAAGAAAAAACACAGACAACCATTTCTTCCAGTCAGTTCGGGCCAACATTTGATTTAGTGACGTTAAAACGGTAGTGAGTGAAGCAGGATTCAGAGTAAGTAGGATTCTCTCAGGACATCCTTATCATCTATTCTTTCATTTGTCCAAGGTGAGGTTTGAGACCCTGAAATTCAGGGGATTAATGTCTACTGTGATAACCGACAGGATGTGCCGTTGGACTCGGAGCAGCAATCCACAGGACTGCTGAACCATGACACCCTTGCAAAGTATTTCATTTATATTTTAGGAATGAAATAAAGGAAAAAACCAAATCAAATGAATGATAAATGAAAGCTCAAAGATTATAATGTATAAAAAAAAAAACATTCAGCTTTAAATGCTGACCGTGTAGGTAAAGTCAAAATCGGGAGAGGATGCACAAGGAATACTAACCTTATTCTCTCTGCAAGAGCTGAGACACTTGATTAATCAAAGGGGGGGTCAGGCTGCCTTCATCACCACCAGGTGGGTTTCATTAAGTTGTCATCCTCAGCAGCAGCGAGTGTGCTGCTTGTGTGTCGGTTGCTTTCCATAATTCTCCACATTGGCTGACTGTGTTGAAATGTACCTTGTATGTTTGAACCATCTTCTCTCCCTTTTAAAGCTAACCTGTTTGTGATCTGGTGTCACGGTCGTTCACGTTGACCTCAACTTAAGACGTTAAACTTCTCTGCAACTTAGATGGCAAGGTTTTGTAAAGTATACTACAGGTGCACTGATGCCTCTTAGATCTCAGTGATGACTGTCTGACCTTTTCATGTAACTAACAGAGATGAGTCTGATAGCTACTGAACCGAGTGATGAATCAACAGCATTACGGTAAATGATTTCTAATGGTTTAAATGAACTGTTTGCAAGTTCTGAATGCTACATAGCCAATGTTAGCATTAACAGCTGTTTACAACAGTCTTGCCACGAGCTTCACCTGTCATTCCATATACAAGACAAGGTTATGATACGCCCACTGAGCTGAGCTGACTCGATATTGTCAAGTCATGAAATGGTCTGGCTGGACCGGGGCTAGCTGGTGTTAATTGTTAACTGGTAGAAGAAATTAAGTGATAGAAACTGGTAGAAGAAATTAAGTGATAGAAATAGAAGCAAAACAAGAGTTAAAATTGCTTTCCACCATTGGAGACAGCTCTTGGTGTGTAAAGGAATGACGTTTGATGCTGAACTCACAATGTTTCCTCTTTTGCTGCTCACGTTGGCTATGTAACGATAGCAAAAACTTCCATATCGCTCCTATAAGGCTAAAGGCAGAATGTGAGTGTACATGATATCGCCACCCAGTGTGGATAGCAGGACTTCCTCCTTCTTCCTATCATCATGAAAAATAATTTAACAAAATAAAACATCAACCCCCAGGTAAAAACACAATTTCATATATTTAATGAGTGTGACTGTTGTTTAGGATGGAGGGAAGCCCTGACTCTACCAGTGTAGATAGTAAAGTGGACTGCATAATTTTAGCTTCTAAAAATGAATTTTAAAAACTGCTTTTTAAAATTATGGTAAAATCCATCTTTCTAAATTGTTTTTTGTTGATGCATTGGCGGTGGATTCTAGCATGAATATTAACCTCATATTTGGCAGACAGGAAAAAGCAGCGAAGACTGCACAGAGAAAGAAAAGCAAACAGGCAGCACTGAAAATACAGATTTTTTGGCTCAGAGACACTGCTAATGGAAATTTTATGCTGCCGTTGGACCTTTAACAGAAGAGGAATAAATTCATGCCTATGATGCTGTGTAAAAAATGAATGGTGAACTGATGATTGAAGCAATTAGCGTCATTTAATTTAATTGTCCACATATTTCGATTTAATTGCTCCACTCATGCATATCAATCTATTGGGTCTAAGAAAAGGAATATGTTTACAAACTGTGAATGTCACTTGAGCCTTGTATAAAATGATGGTAGTGACATTATTATAATGAGGAATTAACTCTTATTTAAATAAATAAGAAAAAATGAAAAAAAAAACTGTACTTGTATAAACTTGTATGCATCACAAACTTAACAGTGTGAATTGTCAGCATTGAAAAGAAAGTGTAGGTAATTGTCTTGCCTCAAACAAACCTAGCCCTATAAAATCGTGATCAAATACATTTTTCACTTTATACACTATGTTCATGTAGAAATTCTCCTATTTTTTGTGGCTCTTGTAGACAAAAATATCATCTTCCTGGAAGCAAAAATGTAGTCTTCATTTGATTTTCTCCATGCCAGCAAAATCTGCCTCCTACCTTAGTAATGCTTTATTTTCCCCACATTTGTATCCCTTGTTTGCATGGTTTAAAGTGCGGTCATTAAAAACTAACCTGTCATATGCAGGGTTTTCATACCCAAGTGTGTGTGTATACTCTTGACTATGCAAGTAAAACAGCATGGTTCATTAGGAAGCATTTGGAAGAGCACTGGCTTTTTTTCTAGTATCCACCGGGGCCATAACTGTGATAATACCACAGTGACATCATTTGATAAATTAAAGTGCATCATTATAACAACGCACAGGCACAGGCTTGGTTTGTTTGTGGGATCTCCTCCACGGTACACAGAAACAATGAAGACAGCGTTGCAGCGAAGCATTTAGGTTTGCCTTTACTAATCAAACTGCCAAGACTGCTGATTACATCCGCAATAATCAATGTGACATCCTAAATAGAAAACAGTGAAAGTGAAAAATAGAAATTCACAGCGTATATGAGGGATTCATGCCCATAATACACTCACCGACCAAATGATCAGATGAGAGATTTTATTTGTCAAGACTTATAATTACATTTTTAAGCAGCAGTAAATCAGGTGTGTCTGTGTTTGTGGTTGTTGCTACCTATTGGAAAGAGATCAGGATGAAATATTGGTATTGCTGCTCCGGGCTGAGAAGATGCTTGTTTCAGCATGTTGAGCATGTCACCCTTCCTACCACAGCCCCAATCAATGCTGCCTTGACAAATTTCCCCCAGAGTGGGAATCATATTTTCAAGCGCTTGAAGGGCATTTGCTCTCCCTGGCCCCCATAGTGACCCAGCTCCGGCTCACATTTACAACCTTTTCACGTTGCATGACACATTTTATCCACTCTGTATTCACAGTCACTCGAGGATGTCATATATCTCCACGCTGCTCTCCATCTGTCACACGTTTTACTAATAAAATATATATATATATATATATATACACACACACAATATAAGATTGGGGTTGAATGTAACATTGAATGTGTCTAGCCAAGCAGTACTTAGTAACATTTAATAGCTCCAACACAATAATGTTCTATAACCCTTCATTTTATGGGTCCATAATTTTCTAATAATTTGCAAGGTAGTTTCCTGGAAAGAGCTGTGTAATTTAACATTTTAAAGTGATCTTTGCACACCTATATAAACATAGCTGTTCATTAAATTTACCTTAATTGTTGACAGTGTGGGAGCTGTTTTTATATATTTTGTACTAATTCTAGGAAAAATAGAGACAAATTGGTCTCCTGCTGATTAATGACTCAGCTAATTGGTAGAGTAACCTAGAGTCTTTACTCGCAGGTCAGCTGAAAATATAAAATTTGTCTGCATACATGAAGTGTAAATATATTGTATAGCAAGGTTTCAATAAATTAAGAAGATTAATATTTACTTGGGTTTCTTCAAACAACTGCTCATTACTTCAACACAACTAACTCAATTCTTACTAACATAACTAAAAACCCTATAATAAAATTTTCTGCAATCAGTACCAAATTACATAGTTTTGTTATTGTAATATTCTTATTCAGGTGGGCAGTGCTTAGCAAAGTCCAAATGATAATTAGTCCTTTGCCAACAATAGGAAGACTCCTGGTTGTCCCAGATGTCTTCCAGTTAAGAATGATGGAGGCCACTGTGCTCGTAGGAACCTTCAGTGCAGCAGAATTTTTTTCTGTAGCCTTCCTCAAACCTTTGTCTCCACACAGTCCTGTCTCTGAGCTCTGCAGGCAGTTCCTTCCTCCTCATGGCGTGGTTTTTTCTCTAATATGCATTGTCAGCTGTGAGACTTTATATAGACTGGTGTATGTTTCCAAATCATGTCCAATCTATTAAATTGACCACAGCTGGACTCCAACCAAGGTGTAGAAACATCTCAAAGATGATTAAGAGACATTGGAGGCACCTGAGCTAAACTTCAAGTGTCATAGCAAAGGGTCTGAATACATATGCCAATGTGATATTTCAGTTTTTCATTTTTAATGAATTTGAAAAAACTAAAATTCTGTTTTCACTTTGTAAGTGTGGGCCATTGAGTGTAGATTGATAAGGGGAGAATTTTGGGGGGGGGTTTAGCATAAGGCTGCAAAATAACAAAATGTCAAAAAATGGGGGTACAGAGCAACAGAGCATGGATGTCTGTGGACAGTCTGTGGATTCTTCTGCTGGTGGTGGTTGTTTGTTTTGTTGTCTGGACTAAATGTGGTTGTGTGAGTAATGTAATAATATTTGACTTTAATATATCTCACAGTGATAGTAGACTAACACTGTCAGAAAATCACCAACATGACAGAGGGTTGCTTTTGGAGAAACAGCAGTTCAAATTGGCTGTGTCGTTGTTGTAGCTGAAGAAAATACAATCATATGGAATAGTTTGTAATGAGGATGCAATTGCATTTGGAGGAGTTGAGGATAAATCACTGGACAAAAAATGAAAAATTTTCCCTAGCCCCTCTGTGTTGGATATTTTTTTTTTTTTTTTTTTTTTTTACAAATGAACATTAACATTAACTGGAGCCATTTTCAAAAGCCTACAGACCTAAAAATATGGCTGTGTGTCTCCTCACATTTCCTATATTTTGACAGTTACTACAAACTTTTCACTGCTCACTCTGTTCACATGAGTGCACCTGAAGTGAGGGGGTATAAGTGAATGTTATAAAGCCTTTGACCCATGATGATCAGCCAGCCATGAGAGCCAGTTTTGATGTTCAAATCTTTTCTTTCTGTTGGCGAGTTTGCCTCTCCCTATAATATTTGATACATGCTAACCTTTGACATGAGAAGAACTCAGACGCTAGATGAGAGTAAACATAAAGGGGCTCTGGGGCGAGAAGGGCAAAATCATCCATTCAGACTCTTCAAGCACTGTCAAATGCAGCACAGCTGTATGTTATCTGCCATTTCAAACAATTGGACATGTAGTTCATGTAGTTCGGCTTACATCTAACCAACAGTCTATGAGAAAATGCCACTTATGATTGTCAGGTAATCTCCTTTGTTCTAGCTATGAATGAAAGTGAATGTATTATTTTCTATCCAGACCATAACCAGTAAATAAAATATGCCTGAGAAGAGTCAGAGTTCTCTCCAGACTCAGAGAAAATATAAGTGAAATTAAATATTGCACGGAAACCAACACCGTGCTGATAATGTGCTGCCAGGGTGAATATAACATTGTTCCATTTAATTCAGGGCTGATGCATGTCAGTGCCAGTCGGGGAGTTAATAGCATAATAGAATTACATTTTGTGATCCCCCATCACAATCCCCAAAAGGTCAAAAAGGGAAAAAAATGTCAGTGCAATCTCACACTCGGGCGTCTAGAAAGAGCCTAATCTCAAAGTCGCCTTGGTTATTTATTATAAATGTAAATTCAATTACAGTTAGATTATTACCTGTAGTTTTGTTTAGTAATAGCTATATGACATGAGAGCAGAGACCTTCCTCTGAGAAACAAAAGAGATAGCAGATATAGCACTATAGAAAAACACTGTACAGAAGCTCTATAGCGCTGCAGTGACCGATCAGAGGTGGTAAAGAGGAATAAATGGAAGAATGTTATGTCCTGAATGTAGGGCAGTGCAAAAAGGGACACAAATAAATGCTCAGACCTGACAACTAAACCCTAGTTTCCTCCTGAAAATTATGGTGCAGCTGCACGCAAATGAAAACACTGAGGCTGCCAACCTCACTCTTAAACTTTCAAGGTGATACCTGATTCTTTGTATCAGCAGGAAACTGTTGCCAAGGGAACAGAATTACTTGACTGTTGATAAAGAATGTCAGGCAATCAAGAGGGAGCTGGAGGCGCTGAAGCACACTCTGATAGGGCGGCACCTCCACCTCTTCTCTGAACAAGGATGTGGGAAACCTGACAACCCATCAGCTCTTCCATTGATGCTGGTCAGATTCACAGGGATCAGCATCGGACTGCTGCTGTTGTCTAAATCTCTCTATCTGAGCATGACTGCTGCAGTAGAAGCAATGTAAAGCAAAGACATTCATAATGACAGTCATTACCTGACAAAAATAGACCTTGGAAGGTCACCTGTGAGGCAGAGCCAGTTTTACACAGAGAGGCAGCTAACAAATGTCACGGTGCCATTCTCTGAAGATCTATAGCTTGACATTTTTTGTCTCCCTTTCTACAGCGTGTCAGCTGCACAGTTTCGGGGGAGGGCTGTCAAATCTGCACACACAAGCCTCTTGTCTTTATGTAACATGCCTAATTTAATGCTACTTGTTTCAAGTAGGAACTCTCACATCCACCAAGTGGTCAAGTGAAGTTAATCTGGCTGAGAAATAGTTTGTTTCAAGCTATGTGTTTTAGAGGCAGTTATTTATGCCATGGTCACAGGTTAAAAGGTCAATGTCACTGTGACCTCACAAAACACGCTTTTGGCCTAGCGAATGTGATATCTCAGGAACTTCTCAAGGCAATCCCTTCAAATTTGGCACAAACGTCCACCTGGACAGAAGGATGAAGTGATTCGATTTTGGTGGTCAAAGGTCAAGGTCACTGTAACCTCTCAAAATATGTTTTTGGCTATATCTCAAAAATTCTAAATATGCTAATTATGACATAATTTAATGCAAATATCTAAGAGGATAAAATGATGAAGTGATGACATTTTATATTGAAGGTCAACTTCACTGTGACATCATAATGTTCTGCAAAAAACTCTTCTAGCCATTATTCAATGCTGTAACTCATGAAGGGGAGATTATGACCATGTTTCCAGCAGCTTGACTGTTTGGACACATACAACTGTGAGGTGGTAATTCTAGTTACTCTCTAGGTATACCGCACTCCTCGTGATCTATAAAATGTCATTCAAATGTTCATCTATAAACTTAGATTGTAATCTTTGAATTTCAATGAACCGTGCCCGGGTCCACTTGAAAAGGTGGTCTTGAGTGTGGTTCATGTGTACTTGGGTACAGTTCACATCAGGTCTGAAAACTACTGTACCAAAACATGGAGGTGGACCACTGTTTAGAATGTGACACAACAGTGTACTCTTCTTCCTCTTCGTGTTTATTGGTGGAAACCAAACCAACTAGGTGCATACCACCACCTACTGTATCAGCGTGTGCTGATACTCGTGTACAGAAAAACATTACTGATGTGAAAGCTGAGCATCGGGGGAATAGAGACGGGCACAGTATGAAGCAATCTAATATGAAAAAGCCCTTAATGGTACAGGCACTACAAATAACCACAGTCGTTTGTAATGGTGCTGTCACAGAACCTCACCAGTATGGCACAGTTGGTAAAATTGCACTACTTTGCTGCTTTTTTCATTGAGAGGTGTAACAAGTGGAACAGGCAGAAGTATCAATATGCAAACAGGTAATTGAGGGCACTTCTACATATGGCTTACTGTGGGAGTGGAGATTGTATTTCCATTTTCACAGTGACTGAGATGTAAAAGACAGAACCAGGCAGATGCACGACTTTGAAAATCTGACAAAAAGAAAGTGTATTTCTGTCTGTGCAGGCACAGTTTAATGCATCTTGCCCCAGGCTTCGTGACTATATTTGTGACAACCAGTGTCCAATTATATATCATGTAAAAATAGGTATAAATTCAGCTCTGACATTAAAAAAAATGAAGGTTACATCAAGACATTCAGTCTAAACTCAGTGCTTAGTGTAAATCAAGGATGAACCTTTGATAATCATGAAATGACACATCAGGCAACTATTATTTTTCGTTGGGCTTTGACATCCAAATTAAAACTTTTTTTTCCTGTTAAACTTTTTTCAGGTAATGAGCTGAACAGAGGTTTCCAGTGCAGAAGTTAAATTAAATGTATAATCATAAGATGAAATTGCATTCACAGAGTTTTTAAAAAGTGGCAAATAAATTAACCAATGTACATATCTGTGGGATATCATCGATTATTTCAAGTTAAATGTAGTGTTGCAGTTTGAAAGCGATACCATTAGATGAACCAAAAAGCCAGAGGTTAACATTATCACGGATAAATTGGATTTACCAGCATTACTCAATAACTGGGATGCACTCATTTTAAAAAGAATCCCATTTTTTTTGTCTTTTTTGAGTGTTTTATTCTGAGGTCTGAAAAGTGATGGAAGCAGAGAGGAGAGTGTGAGAGCTCACTGTGTACTCATCTGAATCATGCTCAGTTCAAAAAACTGTAAACTGCAAATTGGAAGTAATTATGCTCCACTTACCACAGAATCACCTCTCTGAAGACTCTTACAAGCTAAAATGTTTGAATAACATCCGAAGAAAGAACATTTTATTTCCATAGTTGTGTATATAATTAAAATAACTAACTAAAATGATAACATTATATCCAGTAAATGCTGTGGAATACACAGCTTTCTTTCTGCAGTGCTTGGGCGACGTGAAAGCAGTAGTTAAGGAAATACTGGAAACTGGGAAAAAAAGCAACTCTCAAGGATTTTTGGCGTGTAGTTGTGTAAAATTCATTGATGTAGAGCCATATTTTTTGAGATGCTTGGCAGGACTAATGCAGAAAAATTTGTATCAAATGACACTGCCAATTTACCCCCAAATCAGAATCCACCAAAAATAATAACCTTGACTAAATTACAGTTGCTCAGATTTGGATTCACACAGAGCTTAGTTAGGATCATAACTTTTATGACTACACAGGTATTAAATGACTGGAACTGATAGATACCCATATGTCTATACGGGTATATTGTGATAGATATAACAATATTATTATAATACAATAATATTACAATGGATTGTGCTTTAGTAAACTAATTAAACAGTTCTTTGTACATGTTTTCAGGTTTATAGTAATTTGTGAATATTTGAGACAGTAAATCACAAACAGTCCAACAGCATAAAAACCCTCTTCCCATGTGCAACCTATTGCTTTCCAAACATTCAAGGTACATCATATCAAAAACATCACAACATACACTATATAGCTGAAAGTGTGCGGACACTAAACACTGCACCCAAATGTGATTCTTGAACATCTCATTTCAAAATCATGAGCATCAATGTAGAGCTATAACAGCCTCTACTCTTCTGGGAAAGCTGTCCACAAGATCACAGCACAGTCTTTGTCTTTAGTTTATGTGTTTGGTCATTTTGTCAGACGATGTTGTGGGTATAAAATCAGGATTTTGGCAGTGCAGAGAAGCAGCTTGGAAATGGCTTTGGAAGTGAGTACTGGTTAACATGTAGTCTTGATGGGCTGCGTTTCAGTCACTATTTCAAACTTGTTCCATTGTCCATGAAAGAATAAAAATGTGTTAATGAGAACAGCTTTAATTGGAATTTGGATATTATTAAAATACGGTATATATGAGCAGTCTTTCCATCCGGTCTTGTTGTTCATTTCATTTTTCAAACTTTTTTTAAGTTTAATTTTCACTTTCTGTCATAAAGAAGTTAAGGTATAAATAACCGTGCCACAACAAAGTTTTTCACCCACACAAGTGCATAGTTTTCCCACCTCATTGTGGATAATATTATACACTATTTTGATTTTAGATAATGTGTCCACAGTAAGCATTTGAATAAGCAGATATTTTTACCCACATTTTGGCATTTGTTTCACTTTCCTTGGCTGTCATTTACTTCCTGCAAAGCAAAGAATCCTGAGGAGGCACAGGAGGAATTAATTTTCTATCATCCTACCCTGCTAGAAGGTTCCTATTGTGTTTATTTGGCCATGATTACTTCCAGCTGTCTTGACTAATTTTTTTGACAGCTGAAGTAAATATACTTTCACTTACAAATTTCGCCAATTACAAGCCAGAATTAAGATGTATTTTTTCCTGAAATTATTTCCCTTTTGGTCAAATTTTGTTATCTGCTTCTTAAAGTGAAGAGAGGAAAAAATATTTTATCCCACTTTTACATTACTGAGTTGCGTTAACCTTTGCTATTTATTTCCATACTTAATCTTTTTTTTTTGCTTCCCTCCAGGGGCCTCGCATAAAATTTCCATTTTTTCATCTCATATCGATTTAGAAGAACAAGCTGTCAAAGCACCTGTTTCCAGCTGTACGTTGAAACAGGCTCAGCTGCTCAGCATCCTCTGTCTGATTCCACTTCAACAAACCTCAAATTCATTTCAGCTGGGAAACTTGAGGCGTCAGTTTTTGAGATAAATTCATTTCAAGAAGGTTAGAAATTTGAATGTTGTGATGAAGAAGTTCACACACACTTTTCAACCTTGATTACATCTTGTTTTTATGTCTTGATATCAGGCAAGTCTGGTAGAGGATGAGAAGATCAGTACCTCTCATCTTGTGTAAATATAAAACTACAGCTGGGAGAAGGTTGCGCTAGGTTAGTTTATCTTAGCTAAGTGCAAAGACTGGAAACGAGGGGCTCTCTGCAAAGGTAACAGAAACTAAACAGGTGCTGGTAGGGCGGCTGGATTTCTTTACCTTTGAGCAGAACCAGGCTCGCTGTTTCTCCGCTGCTTCCAGTCTTAACGCTAAACTAAAACGAATTTAAAAAAGGTTGATTCACAAAGACGGCTGCATTGAAATTTCCATTTACACCAAAAATAAGCATATGCTTTGCCACTTCTGGTAATAAAGTTTCTCTATTTTTGTTGATTAACTGAAGTATAATGGGTACAGATTGGTCAGTGACTAAATGAGATAGGAATTCAAATCTTGTTTTGGATCTGACACTGTTTCATCCACACTGCTCATAGCCAATGAGCAAATTGACAAATCATTTAACTTGGGGAGATGCTGGGAATGATGAGTAGTCTGAGTAGTTTAGTCGAACAAAGACAATTTATACCCTACCTGCCTTTCCAATGACTCCAGTCCTGGCTGCTCTCCAGCAACTGGTCCTAATCACCCACTAACTCAGAAACTCTTGAAGTGGAAGTGTCTGCTGCCAGGAGCCTTCCACGTTTCCAAGACTGTCTGAACAAATTGGTTTGCAAGGGAATGTGCGTGTAATTGTTGCAGGATCAGATAAAAAGTTGCTTGACTCGGACACTTTATACACAGTAAGTGAATTCCTTAAACTCAACAAAAGACTAACAAGAGGAGCACAGTGGGTCATTTATAGTCATACATTACTTTACTAATTCTTGCTTGATGTGATGGATTTGTTCTGAGAAATTAGCAAAAAATAACTCTACTTAGAAATGAATCAGCTGAATGTTCCTGCTGTCCATTAGCTTGATTGAAGACTGTTAATAATCACGCAGTATTTCGTACTGAAATTAGGTTATGTCACACACACTTTTTAATCATTAATGTGACATTGAACATTGTCAAGAAAATTAGAATAAATTCCAACATGTCAAGGTGGTGTTAGGTTTAAGTGCATATGAGGTAGAGCTGTTAAACTCCTTCCCTGCATTTGTCTCTGTCACTCTAAGGGCAGATTTGACAGCCTGTATCTGCTGGTAAGAGTTCAGAAAGAATGCCTTAGTTCTTCAAGATAAGATGTGGAATTGATGATTGCGCCACACGAGCCAGACCTTGAGCCAGTAATTTTGCTGTATATGAAGCTCCCCCCTGCAGATCCGTCGTCTGGGAGTAACATCAGTTGGCTCACTGCATGAAGAGAACAAAGTGCGACAGTGTGTAGTTTTACTGTGATGTATTCTCATTAAATAAACCTGTGCTTGACACTGAGGCAAATTATGGATAAATGTTGGTTAAAACTGCTCAAAGCTCTTCAAACAGATGCAGCACTGTGACAAGATTTTAAATTGTTCAACTCAAAGAGTACTTTAGTGCTGTGTGTCACATTTAAAACAACTAGAATTAGAGTGTAATCCTTAAAACCGACTTTTTTTTGATCTTACTCCTCTGTCCAGTCCTGTCTCCTAGATATTATATTTATATAGGCTACTACTCATTTGCAACAGCAAATACATTTTGAAAGAAACTGGATTATGTTTTTTTTTTTTTTTTTTTACTGACATAACGAGGACACGTTTTTAATGACCATACTGTTCAACAAGTTATTAAACCACCAAATAGGTCATTTGTGATTATCCTTCAGAGCGAAACATGCATTTTTCTGATCTGATGTCCCTACCAGCAGGATAATATCATTTGTCAGTGCCTTCCAAACTGTTTTATGTTAAGACTGGGTTAGGTTAAGCACAAAAACAAGTTGGTAAAGGTTAGGGAACAGCTACCCTGACCTGTCCTACTGTGGACTTTATGACTCTATGATGATGTTACACAATATCCTCCTTTGCTTCAGATGGACAAGATTCATAATTCAAATCATTTGAATGTAAGCAAATGTAGTTTTGGGCATTAGAAGAAACAACTCATAGAAGTTTTAAGCAACCGCACTACGTACACCGACCATCCACCTATGAACATAACAATAGATCACTGTGTTGACTGGAAAAAAAAACAAACATGCCAAGCCGAAATCACATTTCCCTCAAAACATATTAGGCAAAACCATTTACTAGTATAGACAGTCATGGTGACATTGAGGATGCCAGAACTCCCTTTAAGTAGTCATTTGAATGTTGAAAGCTATCAAATCACACATAGCTTCATTTTTTTCATTTCAATGCATTTTTGGACATACACATCAGTTACATCACTGTCACGGTATGTCAAGAGATTTCACACAGTCTCAACCATCACTGCCAGAGTTAATTGCTCAAAAGAGTTTCTATACAGTTAAACCAAAACAGGATTAAACACCAATTGATCTTCCCCCTCATGCCTTACACTGACATCCTTTACCAGTGAATACTGTAAAGGCACTAACAAGCATGAGGCCTAATTCATGCTATTCACACTTTTTTTGCAGAGCGGCAGATTTATGCTTGTATCTTTTCTGAGCGCAGCCTAGTAACACAATAATTTGTAGAAAGTTACTGTAACTCAGCATCTTCTCTGTACTCTTCTCTGGACTATTTTAGCACCTACAGCCTTTTCATAATACTTTTAAAAATATGGAGCCGTTTTAAGAAGTGATAAATGAATTAATGTCTGTTTGTCTTTCCTGTGACATTTTGAAAGAACATTTAGTTCATCATAAAGATGTCTCGTTGCTAAACATATGCATCGAGAAAAAACAACCCATTAAAATGTGTCACAGCCTATATTTTACCCAGTACATTTTTTTTCTCTGTGTACATTAATGCAGAACAAACATATTTTGCACGTAACGCCAGTTACAGCCAAACTGACAGCTGGAAGAGAGAGAGCATTTGAAAACAAGGTTATTTGTGTCTGATCTTGTGATCCCCTTGCAGAAATTGTTTTGAGCTCTGATGATATTGGTCAGGGAGAGCAGCCTTAGTAGCTTGGTGCTGTATAACACTAGCTATTGAATATTGAATGATCAGCCCCTGGGGAAATTAATGGGGTTTCACAGCAAACAGGCTCTATCACAAGTCTGGTTAAAATGACAGGGGCAGGAAAGAGAAAAAAGGAGCCGTGGGCCCAGTTGCTGAGCATACTTTGTGCTATCTATTGAAGTTGCAGAGCTGCATGTGCCCAAGGCTCAACTCCACCTCTCCCTCTCTTCCTGTGTACACACTTGACTCCTGCGTGGAAAGAGCCACAACAGCTGTTTAACCTGAAGCACTGTTGTCCAACTGAGGGATTTATGGATAAAGAACTGTCAATGTAGAGCAGAGAGACAGTTGTCGCAGTCGGCCTGTGAATAAACCGCATTCACTATTCCAATATAAAATGACAACTATGGAGCCTGAACAGCTGCTCTCAAACTTACATTTTGCATAACTTGCAAAATCCCCAAACATAAGCATGCCCTGTGAGAAAGAGGAGAGAGCTTGAAACCAATAATATTAAATAAGGTTTCCTGTGTTAAGGGCTTTTTAGTGGCGGATACAGTACGTAGAGAAGCCTGAACAGGCTGCCTCCCTGTTGGACAGCTGTACTAATGGAATCCTGCATAGTCTCAATTATAGCCAAGTCCCAGATCTACTCTAAGTGCCAGGTGGAAACAAGACATTGTGTATCTACAGTTTTATTTCTCTGCTCCGGCCTTACAAGAAAACACAGAAGAGAAATTAGTGTCAAGCCTAAAGACAAATAGTGCACCATATGAGACCAGATCATTAGAAAACTATATTACACTACAGTCAAATGATTACATACAGTATGAATTTATAGGCTGTGTTTTTAACTATATCCAGATTATAGTCAACTGAGAATCGAACGTTGTATTTATTAAGATGCAAAATCTGCATAGTAAGGGAAATTTGCAGGGAAAACTTTTACAATAAAGAGCAGCGAACACCATCTGATTTACATGAATGTACCAGCCCCCTTTGTTTTTTGTGTAACACTGAAAACTCACTGAATGCAGCTGGATGTGAAAGTGAAGCTTCCCTGTAATTTTTTTTCTGGGACTGATTCACCTCTTAAAACACTGTATAGCAGGTGATACGAGACTTACCAATGACCATTTGGAGGCTCAGGAGTGATGTGCCAAAAAACCATCAAAGAAAAAGTGATGTTGAGGTTGGGCCAGAACGTTTAGTCTTTACAAGGTGTGGATGAATGTCTGTGGCAGAGATTTATTATAATTACCATTGCCATTTTTAGGATCCCCTTTGTATATGTCATTTGCCTCCAAGATTAAAGATACAGACTGCAACAAAGTACTGGCTGGCACAAAGTCATGTTCATTGATAGAGCAAGTTGTAGGTTGTGGCTCAGGAGGTAGAGCAGGTCCTACACTAATTGTTTTGTTTGCTTCTGGGTCTTCACCGTTAGCCTGAATACCATCGGCACCTTACTTTGTCAGGATGCACTACAGCCCTGTTTCGTTGCATCGACACGTAGTTAAACTTAATTGTAACAGACATTAAGCTTGAAACACCAGGCGTGTGCTTGAAGAACCATATTTCTAGTACTCCATGCAAACGCATAAGGAAACCCAATGATCCTCGTAGTTTACATATTGCTCATCAGTGAACTGCTCAGTTTAATATGGTGTTGCACCACTGAACACAAGTAATGCATAAATCAGCGTCTGACCTGGGGGTTGACTCACCCTCCGCCCCAGAGTGTTCCCTTGTGATTCAGGCTGCTTTGACATTCACCTGCCTGCCCTCATGGGCAAAGTAACAGGCCGGTAGCTCTAACCTTTACTCAACCAGTGATTTAGCCTGCCTGTCTGCACTGATAACACACTCTATCAGAGTCAGCCCGAGAAGAGGAGATGAGGGTTGCTCTGTGGCACTGCTATGCTCAGGTAGGGCCTTTAGTCACTGCCTCCCATCCTCTGTGTGTTAGTCGGCATCCTCCTTTTATCTCAGCCTTGGTAGCCTCTATTCCTCACACCCACTGAACCCTAACACTCATCTATTCTACAGCACAAAACCATGACGTGGAGCCTTGAAACTCACCTACATGAACTCATACAATGGCAGCCTCCAGATCCATCTAGTCAGATATCCTTTCACTGACTCCTGAGCTCAATTCACTTCATGTGCGGGGGGGCGGGGCCGGGGTTTCACTGTGATTGAATGCTGTCATTTTGAGGAGATTACTTCTTGACTTACAGAAGAAATTCAGATGTATACTAGACTCTACGCTCACAACAGCTTTAATTCTAGCAACAATGGCTGCTGTTGATAAATTGTATGACTAATTTCTTCCTTCATTCTGCAGCTGAGTACAATAGAACAAATGTTTTATATTACAGTCCTTGAAGTGCTCTGCTTGAGATAGAACAGTCATAGACCACATTTGTCAGCAGCAATTAGAATGTCATAGTTGAATTTATGATAATATCTTGTATAACCTTAAAATTTCATATATTAAGTTATTAGACAATATACATATTACTAAAATGCCAATGAATATCAGTTGGGCAGTGAAGTTAACAGAGAAAACACAATTAAATGAACTGGTGACATAAAAAAATTTGCCACAGCAAAATTAACTTTATAAAGTGATTGTAAGGATTTTCAATTAAAACTCAAAACTTATTTGACATGATGTCTTACCCCCACTCCATATTTTTAATGCAAAACATTAGATATAAATATTCATTCAACCCATATGGCATCAATGATTCTCTTTGAATTATCTGCCTTGCAAATGAAGTGTGTAAGTGCATATCTGTGATTGTTGGCAAAGTCTCAGTGCTCCTGTTTTGTGCTTCTGTTCCTGATGACAGGGACTTTTACAGAACAATCATCACCTAATAATGTGCAGCTGAGTGTTGAGTGTTCAGCGCATAAAGGTGTTTAACTGAGTGTGCATAGAGCTTTTTTTTTTTCTTCAACTTTTTTTTCTACTGACAGATGCTCTTTGAATCTGTGCTGTGAGTGATTATGTTTGTCATGACGGTGGTCTGTTTGCCGAGCACTGGAGAGTGAGATTGGGAAGTGAGAATAGTCAGCTGCAGCACTGTGTCCATTGCCATTTCCTCTTGTGTGATTTGAAATTGAGTTTCTCAGGATAAAAAAAAAAAGTAAAAAAAAAAAAAGAAGTAAAAACTGTCCGCCCACTGCGTGTCTGCTCCTCATCCTGCTGCACTGCCAATCAAAGCTGTGTCCACCTCATATCACTATGCCAACGCTTTAGCTGCTAAACTAGCCTTGTGGCAACAGCTACCTAGACTGAGCCCTTCATCTCCACACCAGGATGCTCCAGCCGCACTCACTCATCCTCAGACTGAAGAGGACAGAAAAAAACAGTGTTTTTGCACAGTGGTCCAGATAAAGAATACAACACAATGCTTGTGTATGTGCAATCAGACTGTTGCTCTTGTAATTGGAGTAACAAATTGTCTCCCTTGTAATCAGCCTCTCTTTGCCTGCTGTTCTCATCAAAATTCTTTTGAATGTTCTGTTGCCATGGTACCTTGAAAAATCTGCTACTGAGATTTTTTTTTCTTCTTGAGATAGCAGTTCTCATTTTTCTGTCTGTTTCCCTCAAAGACAAAAACACTTTGGATCAATCTGAGACAAAATTAGTACGTAATGTAAAAATAGATTGTTGGGAGGAAAAAACAAGAAAAAAGAAAAACAAACACTGAAAATAAAAGAAGTGATGTTCTGACATGCACCTTCTGCTAATTTTTTGTTGAATTAATTCTGTTTTAGTGCATACACAAACATTACAAGGGATATAGGGTCTGAAATTGCTCTCGGCAGGACCGTGGAGGCTCCATCGGGGGTAGTGGTTGAAATCACAGTTGCCTCACCCACAGCATGCACACACATCTTAGGATGTAATATCTTTATACAGAACAAACATTTTAGGATTCAGATAAAAATTCTTAGCTGAACTTTCTAATCTCAAAACACTTTCCTTCAAAGTGCAGTTAGGATCAGACATACTGTGTTAGGATCAGACTTCCTGATCCATCACAAGTTGAGCAAATCAAATTTGAGAAATACTGACTTCATTTGTTTTGACTAAGGATGAGCTAGTTCACAATTAACACCTGGCAGCGGATTGAATGTTGAAGCTGCGCTATCCAATATTACTTATATCAACAGTGGATCAAATGACTGTGTGTAGTGTGAAAGGTGTTGCATGTAGTGACAAACCCACAGACAAATATCACCTGACTCAGTGGTTTCCCTCAGCTCTGTAGAGCGTTTTAGCATCTTTCAACTCACTGTTTTGATTTTACGGCCTGCAACTTTACTGTTGTGGTTCTTTCTCACCTGTCTCATCAGCCCTGCTTTCAGGCGCAGCAGGCAGTTGTTTTCATCAAAAAAAGTTTAGATAACCCACAGTACACTGCCTGCACCAAACAGCAGACAGACACAGTCAGTATCTAGTCTGTAAACATAGCATATTGCATGAACCGAGCTTTTAGCAGCTAAAAAGTCCTGATACTTCCCTCGAGTGTTTGTGGAGACCAAAATAGCTAAAAGGAGAACTTACATTTGTCAGGTGGCCAATAATGAAAGTTAATGCGTCAGCTGGATGTTTAAATAAGCAACTGCTACAACTTTATAAGGTGATAATATGCCTTTGCTGTGTTTTCGGTTTGTTCTTTCTCTATATATAAATATCAATGAGTGCAGCTTTCAATAAAAAATAATAGTGTGGTCAGTCTGTCTTTGGAGATAATGTTATGTTATATTGTTAAACCAAAGTGAAATGTAGATTTTTTTTTTTAGTCTGGCATAAGTTTTCTTTCATAACCTTTTGCTTGCTATCAACAACAGCCAGTAAGGACTGACATGTATCTCTATATTCAAAGGGTTAAAAAAAAAAAAAAACATGTCACAACCTAACAGCTCCTCAAAAATTCAAGATCAAAAGAACCAAAGAAATAAAAAAGAAATGCAGCGGCTCTTGGAAAAACAACAGACAAAGCTTTAATGTCAGAAACCCCTCGCTGTCACCCTTCATCAGGGTTACGCGATAATTTGCAGTCAATAATAAAGATATTCAGTAATATTCGAGATGCCTATAGCCTTAATTGACTATATATGAGAAATACAGAAAACTTTTTGTAAGACTGCAGGCATGCAGAAATTCATTAACTGTAAAACAACAGATGTGATGGATGATTTCATGCCCCCGTGGAAAGTGGAACAGAGTGCTCATTGAAATACTGAGTTACTGAGTGCAGGAGCTCCATTAAGAGATAGGGTGTCAAAAATCTTGTAGGAAGCCACTTTAAAGGGGCCAGACACTCACTATGTCTGCTTTTTCTTTTATTGCCACTGAGAAGGTGTCTCTTGGTCCAGGAGGAGGTGATTTAAATTTCATTAGAAAAAATAGAGAGAGAGACCTTTTGGATCTTTCCCTTTTATGTCTTAACCCAAGAATAAATGGGGGACGTGGTTTTTAAACATATCCTCTAGCTGTTTTAATATGGTACAATGTCAGATCGTTAATTACATTTGCTGATATAATTTCTAATATTTTTAAGTACTGGCATCTAAGAGGCTATTATAGATGTATTTTAGATGAATTAACCATACATGTAATCTTTTAACACTGATGAAAGCCTTTGCACCTAAAACACGTTGGTCTTTACTCTCAAAGCTTTGTCTTTTGTTCTTAAAGAGCAGCAGGGATCTTTTTATAACTTCAGGCATAAAGACAAACTTGGAGGACGGCTTGTGAGTGAGCTGTACCTCACACTTCCCCAGATGGCCTACGTCTATCTTTAAGATTCCCCATACAAGGACACATTGAAGAGCCCTTAAAGCTGCTAAGCAGCACTTGTTTTATTCAAAGTAAAGCAGGCCAAGGCTGAGATATAGTACATTAGAAAACATGAATACGTGATTGCCTTATGAGAAATTGGTAAGAGTGGGTTAATATATAACATTTGTGTAATTTGTGACACCGGTACCATGAGAGTGACCTTACAATGTTGCTGAGTCGACAGCAATTGCAGATCCGTGTGGTTTGCTGTACACATTCCACCTGCTGTGCATGCCTTTTTATCATAACCTAGTGGAAGAGCAGTGTTTGTAAATTTTGCATCATTTTCTTTTGATACTACAGAGATCTGAGAACAAACCTGCTTGAATAAAACAAAGAAGCACCGTGTGCTCTTATCCATATACAGTATATACAGTACATACTGTACATTCCACATAATACTGATCTCTGCTGAAATAGTCTGCCTCTGACAGACTCCTGTTATTCCTCTGTGCAAAAAAGCACCTCTGATAAGCCAATTAGAGACCCTTACTGTGGAAATCACATCTACGGTGCTTCCGCATTTGATGGTGAGATGGAAGGTTTAAAGCACATTAAGAGGAACTTTTTGCATTTTGAAAGCGAGCGCTAATG
Organism: Seriola dumerili; assembly: GCF_002260705.1. Taxonomy (NCBI): domain Eukaryota; kingdom Metazoa; phylum Chordata; class Actinopteri; order Carangiformes; family Carangidae; genus Seriola; species Seriola dumerili. The sequence goes on from NW_019174585.1 coordinate 1,872,985, forward strand.
TACAGGATGATTCAACTGTATAAACAAGACTGCTCCCAATCCACTACAGAGCACCGTATACGCTGTAATGATGTTGCTGTTCCTCAAGACAGCGCTTTATAGTCTCCATCAGTGCACTAATTCTAATCCAAATTCAAAGTACACACACATGCAAAACCATCCAGACACGTTGAACCGATGGAGCATCACATCATAGGTCCTAGGGGCTCAGCCAAGGAGAAGAAATAGTGAATTTCCTCGTCCCTAATGGAAATTGATTTGCACAGTTTGTTGAAACAAGTGACAAAGGCAGCTGTGTTGTGACAAAAATGGCATTTTTTTAGGTGGACACGTACAAAGACTGTGTACACCTGAACATAAATTGAGCAACTTCAACTTTAAGTTTCCTCAGTAAATGGATCACAGTGACCTAATCTGCCATTACGCTTTCAAAGACTAGTGTGCAGTAATTTCATCACTTTGGCGAGGGAAGACAGTTAAGACGGACAATCTCTCAATATCACACTAATCAATCACTTACAGTGCATTACTGTGAGAGGGAGCTGTGCCCCATGGAGTGCAGCCTGATATAAATAGCAGATTGGCTTCCTTCATGGCTCTTTTTCAATTTCCATCAGTATTCGCTGCATGCGTCTTATGCGCTCACCCACCTCAGGAACACACATGCTCATTCAGGTCGGGCTCAGAGCAATCACATAATGAAACTTCAGCTCATACAGCACGTTCTGCGGCACAATGAAATTTTAGAAGATCGCATCGATTCAAAAAAAAAAACTAGTTTTGAGGGTGTATTTAAATCTAAACTCTGCAGGTTTCAACCCTTTTAAGGATAACTATGTAGTGAATATTTGTTGAGTTACAATAAAATAGTGAAGGTTTGATAGAAAAATTGGCCTTCGAAAGAGGAAGCGTCGCTTTGTGAGTGCATGAGTCCCCAAAATGAGTTTGCGTAACATCTCACCGATCCATTTAAACTGCCCTGGAGGTGCCCCACCCATTATGGAATGCCCTTTAATTACGACAGGCTGCTGCTCTTGTACTAAGAGTTGAACATCAGATAATTGTGCCACCTGTCATGTTGCAGCAGTGAAACAAAGATGATATGAAACCTACAGCTACAGTAGTTAGGTTATATATTATTCCAAAACAATGCCTATAAAAAATATTTGTATAAAGATTTATTATTTCTATAATTTTCCTTTTAAGGACATAAAGTGCGCCTGTGGTACTTTATAATGAGCAGTGTGGTACTTTTATTTCTAATCATTTCCACACTAATATAGTCTTACATTTGGGTCTGATATGTGTGATATTTTCATTGCATCTTAAATTTTTCTTATATCATTAGGTACTTTTTTTATGGCTTATTAATTCAACTCACAGCTGACATATTCCATTTAAATGAACTGCATTTTAAAGGTAAATTCATACTATCCAGATTTTCTACATGACTCAGATCTCTTATATATCCACCATTTCATATACAACACGACTTTTCTTTTGTGCAAGTATGTGTGATGGTCCTGCAGCCAAATGGATTGGATTTGACAGGATTTGTCAAGTCCACCAGAATTTATTTTTCTCATCACATGTCCTGTGGCCTCCATGCAGGCAGACAATGCACTTGGGGATGAATATGCACAAGAAAAAAAAAGACATTCAAAACATGTTATCCTCTTCTTAGAGGCATTTTGTGGATGTGCACATTATGATGAAGGATGGGCTCTCTGGATTTTCTTTTGCAACTCTGAGAGGATTACCCATTGTTTTGTTTTTTGTTGTTTTTCTTTTTTTTCTGGTGGGTGGATATTCATGTTTATTTTTCTATATGCTGGGTATCCATTCCCATTGATTTGGGCCAAGAGGACTGCATGTCCCAAAGCAAAGCAAAGCAAAGCATGAAGTGCTGTCTGAGACATGTGGGTGGTCAAGTTATTTGTGTTGCCACATATTATGGTGGGCATTCAAGATTGAGAAGGATAAGGAAATAAAAGGGTATTCATTAGAGCCTAAACACAAAGCAGTAAACACGTCTTATGCCTTTAGGGGGTGAATGTGATTTTTTTTTTTAAAGTGCAGCAGTGACCTAACACCCCCCCCCCCCCTTCTCTCCATCCTCTTACCCTCCCTCCCTCCCCACCGTTGCAGTATCTTGTTGTGCTGGACTATGAGCCACCAGCCCATCCCGCTGTATCGCAAACACCCCGTAGCGCCTCCTGTCTTGACGAAGCCACTGTCATGTTAAACATTTTCCCTCTCGTCTTCAGCACAGTGAAACAAACCCTCAGCTTGTCGTGTAAATGCTTTAAACGCAGCGTAAATGACATCACATTGCTGCAGTGCTGCACTGTCCGTGAAAGGTGTCAGTCGTTTCCTGTGATGCCAAGAAATGTGTCCACTGGCCACTTGGCTCTGCTCTGCTCTGCTTCAGACATCATGGCGTGACAACATGTATTCATTTATATCGGGCTCTTATTACGCAGGTGGACGCCTGCATGAGGAGTAGAGGCGCATTTTCAAAGGCTGCCTGTTCTCCGCGACACAGCAAGATTTCCTGCCACATCCCGCCCGGAGAAATCGACCGCATTGCTTTGTTGGAGGAGCGGACAGACCAAGTCATGTATGAAAACTAATTGCTGGCATGGGTACGCATAGTATCAGAGGAGAAAGGGAAAAAAAAAATCACGGTATCAGTGCATGGGTGGGATTCTTCCTTTGCGCTTCATATAGGGCAAGTTATGACAAAAAACGGCCACAGTAATGGCAAACAACTGGCGGTAAAACAGCCGTGATAACTGCACTGTGGAAAACCGGTGTTGGCGGACAGTTTTTGACCTTCGTGATTAGTGACGGACTTGAAGCCTGAATTTGACGCCGACCTTAAGCCGCCAGGAGGTTTTTCCAAGAGCGCAACCTATCTCTTCAGAAAGAGCCCCGGACTGCAGTTTCCTTCCTCACACTATCTGCATTGCAATTCATAACAAGCGTGAGATTTATTGGAGATTTAATCCACCTTATTCCTGCGTTACGAACCCTTACGCGGGGGACTTGATACGACCACGTACTGACGCTTTAACTCCTTTGAACACGGCTCGGACGCGAGCGTCGGGACTCTCCTGAGCTTGTGGATTTTTTGGGATTTCAGTTTTTACATGTTCTGCCTTTAAACCTCAATCGGATCGTACTGGGATTTAAGGTGGGGTTTCATCCAGACGCAGGTAACTGGAAGATACCCCGCGGTCTCTTGTTGATGACACTTCAGCAGCAGATTGTCGCTCATCACGTCCGTTGGATTGTTCAGCACAGCCCCGACCAGCCTAACAAGAAGGTTTTTACGCGTGAATTTGGAATAAATGAACTCTCGCTGCCATCTGAGATTCGTTGTGAATTTATCCAGTGAGACGAGCGCGTGGACGGCGGAAATCATGTGCAATAGGATCAACCCTTTGGCATCTGTTTTATTAGTCCCACTTTTGGTAAGTCACTAAGTAGACTTGGTGAGAAATGTGCAGTGGACTTTGGCACCTCTGACACATGTTTGGATGAAATGTATGTTTCTGTGACGAGCTGAACACTGTCCAAATGATGTGCCGCATTGATTGTGCAAACTACTAAATGTAGAATAATAGGCCTGCATTATGATCTATCTATCTATCTATCTATCTATCTATCTATCTATCTATCTATCTATCTATCTATCTATTTCTGTGTTGCATAATGTGCAAATCTTATCTTCGCTCTACTTTAAAGGCAGCCATTCACAGTAGTCTGCTGGATAATGTGATGTCTGTCTAGCAGAGATGTGTTCAGGTTACTTGTGATATTCAGTCCTCACGTGGTGGAGCAGTTATTGATAGTATTAGTGCTGTTCTACTGTCTGTTAGGCAGAGTCAAATGGCCCAAAAACAGCCCTGTCATACTGTAGCTGTACTGTGGCTCCTATAGCTGTGCAGTGAAATGGATGGTGAAACACATGTGAGTTGAATTCCCAGAGACTGGAGCACAAGTGGAAATGGCCCGGGCGTGTCTGCATCAGCACGACGCAGAGACCAAGACTTTTCATAAATTAGCAGCAGCACTGAAACACCTCCCATCAGGGCAAATTGCACTGATTGCCGAGTGAGTGGACAGTTTTGCTGTGGAAACACAGAGCTTGAGATGAGATGAGAAAAAACTTGCTCATGTCCTATGAGTTGAGTTTAAAAGGGATACAGCCAGATGATTATCTTGTTTTATGGTGATTGGAGGCCTCAGCAGCATGTGTGCACTGTGTACATGAGTTAGAGGGCTGCACACCTTTTTGTTTTTGACAATCAGCTTAGCAGGTTTAGAGATGATAAAGAGATACAGAAGCACTGATGCAGCATGATAATGATCTCATGGGCACTGTGAGTGAATGCTGGCAATTACGTTTGCAGCTGGAAATTTTAGCCCCTCTCATCATTTTCCAGTTACTCAATAAGCTCAGCCTCCTTGGATTCAACTCAGCATTTGCTGGAAGTTTGTTACACTCCGGCTTTTGTAATTTCAGCTTGAAGGGCCAGAGAGGTCAGTGTCTGGTCTCTGGAAATACTGTTCACTCAGAGGACATTGGCAACAACAGATGGGAGAAGTGAGGGTCCAGGGTGCCTGCGTTGGCGATAGCAAGGTTGTAAATCTATTAGATTGAGGTGGGGTTAGATGTCAATATGCTTACACTGAAGTCAAGCGAACATCCCTCATCTAGCTCGGCTTTATCCGCATAATACCTTCCAAGACATCCCCTGGGGAAGATGTAGGCATTGGGCAGCTGTGTTGCTACATCAGGGCGTGCAGTGAGTGTTACTGCAGCTTGCAGTGCCTTTGAAAAACACTGACTACCAGCTGCATCTACTGTATGCACCCTCCTTTACTCTTAGTGAGCCTTAGGACTGTATGTATGTCCCCACTAGGCAGAGCACCACCTCTTTGCAACTGTCCACTGAAATTACACAGTCAGATGAAATATGAAAGTTGCCACAAGGTCTTGGCATTGTTCAATGTTCTGACAGATGCCTCTAATGTCTAAGGGCAATAAAAAAACCCTACTGTATACGTCATATAAGGCTTTTATGGTGGAAAAAAACAAAACAAAAGCACAAGCAGCTCAGGGCTTTGGCTCACTGTTATTGTTAAGTGTTTCAGCAAAGGTTGAACCTGTGCTTTTGACTGGCTGTGTGAATTGAGCAAATTGAAATTATGTTTGGTTAAAGCTGTGCATCATACAGGTTTTTACGTAAGGGACTTGAAACGATTCCTAAAAACAGAGGTTAATGAGGTTTCTTCTTAGGAGGGTTGATACACTTGAGCCTTATTGGATTTGTAATTTGAATTAGCAGTGCGTGCAGCAGGGCTCTTATGTATTTAGATGTGTTTTTTTTACTAGCTTTGTGTGCTACAGTAAGTGGTGATGATCACGTCTTTGGCTTGTCAATGTGTTGCAGGATGTTACAACAGAAGCTCAGAGCACTTGCTGTCATGTGTTTGCCTAATGAAGTCAGGCAGGATGGTCATTATCATGCATTATTGCCAACACTTCTATGTTTAGCAATGCTAGTGCAGGGAGGGAATGACTGTTGAACAAATTCATACCTCAGCAGGTAATGCATAAAAAGAAAGTGACAATGGCACGTGTGCAGAGTTTTTTTTTTTTTGCTTTCTAGTTTGCTACATGCGGGCCATGGGGTGAGATTAATGGAGTCTCTCTGCCTTGCCATTCTGTTGCATTGTGTTACAGCAGCTGCTCATGGTGTCATGTGTTAGCATTATGAAATCGGGACCAGTAGAGGGTTATCAGCCAGTGCAGGAATGAAAGAGTAACAGCAAGCATAAGCTATTGATCTGCATTTGGGAGTATAAAAGACTTGATATGAGAATATGTGGACCTGTTTTTGTTGTCTGTATCGGGCATAATAGAGTAGCCGTTTAGAGTGAGTCATGCTTGCAGCTTGACATTTGCAAAACGTACACATATGCTCCAAAAACATTTTTTTCAAGCTACTCTAAGATACAATTCTAAGAGTCAAAATGGTATAAGTAACTTTTAGCATGCATGATTTTCAGTCAGTCGTACACACAATTATGTACAGCATCACAATACCGTATAATATTGTGTGCTGGCTTCGAGTCAAGAGGCTGAAAGATAACAGGCTGATCCATGCATTAACAAAAGGCAGTTTAACTGAGAAGGGTCACCAGTCTTGTTATGTGAAGGAATTTTTTTCTTCACGCTGCCTTTGCAATCATGCATTGTCTGGAAATAAACATCAAAGGATATTATGATGCAAACCACAACAGACTTAAAAGAAGTGATGTCACTGAATTAAAAAAAAAAAAAAAAAACTCTAACCTTGTTATTTTTTTTTTTTTTTAAATTCTGGACTCTGCATGCAGAAAAGAACCAGTAAAGAAAGGAGAAAATAAGTGCCAATTAAGTTGTTATCAGTCGACAGAATGATGTAGATGTTTCTCCCAAGGCAAGTCAAGTTATTTAGCGCTCAAGATGCACGAAAAAAGTTGAAGAAATGGCGTAATTACAACTAGCCAAAAAGATCAAAGGGGTAGCCACCAAAGCACTGAAGCAATTAAACTAGAGCTACTCTTCGAATTTATTTTTTAAGGTTAGCGAGTAACAAAGTGACAGGAAAAGGCAGTGTTGCACTGAAAGCATTGAACACCGGAGGAAACACAGGTAAATAACATTCAGGCCTCAAGAGGCATAAAACACTTTCCACTTTTCAACTTTGCTGCATCATGAATTTCAAAAGGAGCAAAAGGTAAGAGCACTAAAATATTACACTAAAACGCTACTGCAGTGATATTTTACAAGGCGTGAACAGAGCTGTTGATCACTCACATGAGATATTTGACACAGTATGTATAGATTAGCCTGTTTAAAGAATGTTCCTTCTTACTCATCAGTAAAGAATGAAGTATTTGACACTAGTTGAGGACTCAAAAGATATTTTTTGTGCAGCATATTGTGCATGATTTCACCTCACGTGAAGAGGGTCAGTGGTTTGAATGCAGTAATTAGCTCAGACTAATGGTTTTCTCTCATCCATGCACACAGAGTAAAATAATTCCATGCACAGTCCAAAGACATGCATGTGAAGAGGATTGGAAACTTTATTTTTATTTTGTTTGAAGGTGAATGTGACCTGTCCAGAGTGTAATTTGCATCTTGCCCAATGCATGCTGGGAGAGGCTGCTGTTCCCTGTGACCATGAACAGGAAAAGCACTGTTGAAAAAGGATGAATGAACCACATTATTTGCTGAAAGTGACTTGCACTGTTGCTAATGTCTACAAATACTTTACAGTCAATCAAGTACTCTGGCAAACACTTGTTTGCAAATGTTCAGTCAATATATTGAGATGAAACAAACTCCCCTCAGCTGCAGGGAAAGCAAATTACAATTTAAAAGTGCATAAACCAGAGTAGATAGACTTTATAATTTTTGTAGTCAGTCATGTTTTTGCGTGAACATTCATATTCTGACATGCTATCTTTAGAAATAATGATTGCTCCATGGTTCCTTTTATCTTGGAGGCTTTTAGCCCCTCACATCTGAGCAGTACATCTGAATAAGGAAAACTGTCATTTATTGTCACAGAGACTGAACATGTGCCTGGAGCATCCCTGTTAACCATGGCTTAAGTTGCTGTTTGTTTCTGACAGTGACTGAAAAACAGGTGAGCACAACGAGCACTAGTGCCTTAAAGACTGACCTGCTCGGCACTACTTCATGAGTTTCGCATGTAAAATGGAGAAATAGGGTGTAACCAGAATGTACAATGGGAGCTGGAGTATGGGGCTATTGGGGGTAGCGGCGGACAGTCATTGTGAGAGACTAGCTGTCTGAAGGGGGGCTACAGATTCACATAAAGATCTATACAGAGAGAGCAGAGAGCTAATTCTTTCAGGAATAACTGTGCAGGATATGGTATGATATTGAATGCCCAGCTGAGCTCAGTGGTAAGCAGCTGTTACAATCCAAACATACCATATTCAACCTGTCTAGAGCAGCTAGAGTCCTGACACACATATTAAATTGGGAAAAAAACAAAACATTTCACCTGCTGTAGAGCATATGGCATTTAAACTGCAGAGGAGCATCACATTTTATACCCATGCGATCTACTGCATGGTACCAGCCAGTCGTCCGTTCCTTCTGTTGACTCGGATAGGAAAATCATTGGTGGCATCTGTCTCCCTCAAGAACCACTGTTGTGCAGTCACCCTGCTACTGTTGCAGACTTAAACTGTTGCTCCTGACGCTGCGTGTCAGAGCCTTTATATGGTCATTTAGATAAAGTGATATGATATCACTATGTAAACATGAAACTATGTCTGGATGTAGTACAATATAATAGCAAAGTCCCACTGATGTCTTACACTGCAGCTTCCAGTCTTGTACTGTTTACCTGAAGGTGACATTGATTTAGATCATGCTTTCAGTAGCTGCATCTGGTCATATTGATCAATATCTTCTACCAGAACAGCATTTCCCTTTGGCTCTCTCTCGAAAGCCAATTAAGAGTGCTACATGCTCTCATACAGAATTTGAAATGCACACAAAAACTATCTATCCCACAGTCCCATTAAATAATGCATAAGAACAATATATTATTGTGCAGGGCTTAGTACCACAGGTCTTACTAGCCCTATTAAGACTTTCTTCTCTGACCTAAGAAGCAAAACTGAGGCATTAAGAAAAAGATAATGCCTCCATGATTTACCCCTACTGACTATGCCACTATGATGAGAGATCATTCTATCCTTACTTATTGATTAGTTTGTCAGAGAGTCATATGGCATACTCTTCATCAGGCTGCACTAGCATCAATGGAGATGTCTAACTCTTCTGCCTATTAAAGGCTGGAGGACCGCAGAAGCATCAACTATTCTAGTGAAGCAAATGGTTAAGAGCCTCAACCTTCACATTATGTTTTCTCTGTTTGGTTGAATGTCTGGCTTTAATAGAGACACATGCATAATCTAGCACCCCAGTGCAAAAACAAAAAGTCTGTGAATAATATCTTGTCACTGACTGTATTTTTATCTAGTTGTCTATTAAAAGTATCTATGCATGCTGTTCCAGGACAGCTGTCGGGATGTGTTTCACTTTATACTGTTTGATGTTGTGCAACCACAATAGGGTATTGTTTTCTTACATATAGGAGAAGAGGAATCAGAGACTATTATTACAAAAGTTTTTTTTTCTGTGCTTTAATTTTTCCACAGAGTCCCAATGTCTTAATACTTAATCAAAGAGATGTTGAATTCTGAGAGATGCCTGCTTGGCCTCTTGATTTCTCGCTTTTAGAGCTGACAAACAATAGTGGGGGAAAAAAACCTCATCTAGCCTTGATTAAATCTCTGTCAAGCCTAATGTCTGTGAGGAGAATGTCAAAGGACCACTGCTGCATTGATACAATTCCAACAAGGCTTGATCATCACAAAAATGCAGATCTTAAAGAGATGAAAAATACATTACCTCAGAGGAACAGCAGTATCCACGCATTTGGCTTGCATTTGTGCGCAGGCGTTGCTGTTGCATATGTTGTTTGATATCTATCTAATATGCACACAAGAATCATAAACTGATAATTTACTGCCTTGGGCTTTTTTTTTTTTTTTGAAACAATAGCAACCTAGCAGGTTTATGTCCAGGTGTGGTGTACTATTTTTCTGTAAAGCTGCACATTGTTGATGTTTAAATCTTGGAGACCTTCAAAAGCTTTATAGCTCTGAAATACGCATTTTCCTCAGAATAGTTTAAAGGTACAGCTACTGCAGAAATGTAGCACAAATAATTGTTAATTGGTGTTTTCTGCAGTAATGGATGTGGAATGTCGTCATTAAAGCCGTTGCAGATTAAAAGTCTGATCATCTGATTTTATGATTGATTTTCTTTTCCAGTGTTAATGTGAAATCAAGAAACATGAACATGAATTTTTTCCTTAACAGACAAAGGTTAACCTGATAACCTACTTAATGAAGTGTTTATGCAGTGTGGTCTATTTATTTGGCTGCACTTTTCTTTAAGTAAGCAATATAACACATTGATCAGCACATTATTGCACATACGTGAGCAGAAGGACATTTAAGCAGGGTGGATTTCATGCTGATGCAGAGGTTGAACTGTGGCTCAGAAAATCTGTTCCTCAGTTCAACATCTACTGGATGTTTCTATCCTTGTTTCCAAATTGCATGAACTGCTGCTGATATACTTTTTCCAACACTGAGTTAATTTCAGCAGTTCTTCATTTTTGGTGATATTTAAGGTCTCACTTCTTGGAATTGACGTTTGTATCCCTGGAGTGTGCCCAGTGACTCCCATGTGTTCACAGACTGACTTGTTGTTTAGTAGGCCGTATAAATCCTGCAGCACCTGAAATTTTCATGCGTTTCCTGCATTCACTGCTTGAATGTAGCATAGATTAGCATAATGTAATTTACATGATATAGCTATAGCTTTTTTTCACGGTTAGTGAGCACCCATTCTCAGTCCTTTCTATGGATTTTCACCCACCTATTCATTTACACTCAGTTGCCAGTTTATTAGTCTAATTCAACAAGTCCTGCAATGAATCCTACCTGCATGACAGTTACAATGTTCAGTTTTTGTTGAAACGATTTTAAAGAGGTGTTGATTTAACTGTAGTTCTGTTACTTTTTACAGGTTTTTTTCTATTATTTTGTCCAACCCATTTATATCAATGAGGGTAAAATCTAAATAACAGGAACAGCTCTCTGTGTAATGAATTAGAGATGCTTAGCCACCACAGTACCCCCAAATTAAGAATTCTTAGGCTATGTCCCAGTTTCATACTACATACTAAATGTAAACAATATGTATTATGCATGAATCATTTTAATATATTGTTTTTGCAGTTAGTATACAAGACATCAGCACTTTCCAGTTGTATACACTAGAAATGATACACTTTGTTCATCACTATGAATCCCACTGTGGGAACTTTAAACTTTACAAAGAGAAAGCAAAATATCACTGTCAAAATGTAATACTGTTGTAGCTCCTCCATGTCTTTTGTTCGTTGCGTTGTGGAAGAATAGTGTACATCAACAGCTCACTCAAAAATCATCAATTTTTTCGTATGTGCTCTGTAGCTAATTCTGTCACTATTCCAGTGTGAACACAATTACATACTCTAAACCTCCTAAGAATTTATAGTGTAACTTGGGACTCAGCTTTCGTTGTTTTATTTTGGAATCATTTAACAATTTAAACAGGGTCTAATAATACCTTCAAATCCCCAGAAATGTGTGCATGGATGTGTATATACATGTATCTGTTTGTCTAGCTGCCCATCTGTCTGTCCTTGATGTCACTGTCTCTTAGAGCTACTCTAGCTTATTATCTTTGGCTAATTTGTACATATTAACAGAGTCTGTTGTAGACAGGGAAGGGACAAACCAAGGAGAAACTTGAGATAAAAACAACTATAAGGCTGTCATTTGTGCATTTGGTTTGTAATTATGTTGAGCACTGCAATGTGTTGTGATTAAAACTTAGTTGTTACACCATTTCCAGACAGTGAACAGCAACATCCGTGAAAACAGGGGGAAAAAAAAACAACACACAGTGCCTCAAAGAGGATTTCTGTCAAAACCTTTTTGAGGATGCTTCTGCCCTTTAGTGGGGCACTGACAATATCCAAAAAACTATCTTTATTTCTTTTGGAACAGAGCCTCATGTGAAGTGGATCAAGTACACGCTTTGTGCAGCTACTGCCAAGTCACAATGCAGCTTCAGCCAAATATAGCCCATAAAAGACTATAATGGGACAATCTCTGTACCTTACTTGTGGTTAAAGCCCTTGGAATACCTATTTACTGAAAGGATACAAAGCGATAGAAAGTGCTATTTTACCATTTAGTGCAAAGAAATTGCCATGCTGACAATGTGAGCACTTTGACTGGCACGTTTTGCACTAAAGACAGTATCCTAAGTGTGACTGCCTATTGTGCCCTATATAAATGGAAATCTATTCAAGTGAATGAGGCTTGTTAGTCCAGCACACCAGTTCACTTTTTGTAGGACACTTATGGTCAGCTGGGATGATCAGGTCGCTGCCAAATGCCTTCAGTTGATCCAGTGCTGTTGTTGTAATTATGAATACTGAGGGCTGCTCTGAGCTGCTCTGGATAAGCCCGTCTAGCAAATGCTACAAATGTAAATTCTAATGTGAGGGTTGTGATTTTTTATTTATTTATTTATTTATTTTGATTTTCCTACATTAAACGCATGCAAGCACTGGCCATTGCAAAGGTAATACTCTGCCCCATATACTGCTATCTGAAAATTAGAAGTCTCTCTCTGGAGTCCAATTAACCCACAGCACTACCAGAGGATTTTTAGGAGGGTTTTTTATTCTGAACTGCCCAGTTTCTAAACTGGCATGCTTACATAAGACAAACCAGCCGAAGGACGAGTGGTTTAGCATACCATGTTCTCGATTAAATCTTTTGTGATGTGGGGAATCATCTGCAAGGGCCTTTACTAAGGGCAGGTGCTTGACATTGACTTACATGAGATGTGAACTGGCAAAACAAAAGCAACTCAAACTTAACCATTAAAAGAAAAACAGCAGTGGCATAACAGTCTCAGCCCTTAGCGTACCTGTCTGTCAAGATGCATTGAGACATGCCAACCAGACTCGTGTCAGAGAAAACGGTGCGCAGTAGAAGGTCAGCTCTATATCATCTTCATACGAGCGGTGCTGAGATGTGAAACAATATGAAAGCTTTATGGTTTGATACCGGCATCAATATAATCTGTGGCAAAGTAGCAAATAAACCAGCCTAGCAATGTAAAGTGATAATATCGTTAAAGAGTGATTATCTTCCAACAGGCAATAGCAGCATGCTTTTGGCCTTTCAGAGCCATCCATGCTTACTGTTATTGATGATGCACTTTGACGGGCCTCAGCAAGATCAGTTCATTAGATTGGCCTGACAAACTACTTTCTCTATCGAGAAACTTGACAGATGATGACTGGATGCAGTCATTGTGGGCTGGGTGTCTATTGACTAAAAGGGCCTCATTTATGGTGGCCAGGATTAGTGATGCAGGACATTCATAAAGCGTGTCAGCCTCCTCCTGGAGGTTTGGATGGACGGATGGTTGAAGGCTCCGGGCTTATTCTGCAGAGCTACATGTACGATTTAACTAAGCAGAGATGGAAAGTAAAATATGTTTATAGATTTACTCTTCTGCAAAGATATTGGTACTTGACCTCATGTTTACCATTCTGCATGAATGTATAATTTACTATGTTTCAAAGGGAAATATTGAACTGTTTGCTACACCACATTCATCTGAGAGCTGTTTGTACAAGACCTTAAAACGGACAGTCTTAAACCAGCACTCTGAGAAGGCAATGGCTTTTTTCTCCTGAGTGTTTTGCTTTATACTTCATACATACTTCAGCACATTTCACTGCTTTATTCAACAATTACTTTTATTGTGGTAAATGAATTAATACTTAAAAATTAATATTGAATATGATAATAATAATATAAGGATCCAATAACTTTTTGTGTCATTGGGTCTCAGTTTGTTTGAGCCTGCTCATACTTCAATCTGACACTCAAGGAGGGCTGCAACAAATAAGTCATCAATCTATTAAGTGTTTGATCCTTTAAAATGCCCCCCAAAAGTGAAACGATATTCAGTTTAGAGCTGCAATTGATGATCCTTTTAAAATTATCAATACATTTATTTTGCTTATTAAAATGTTCACAATAGAGAAGCTGTAACAAGGGTGTACATGATTAATTATTTGTCAGAAACTTTCATTTTCTGTTGGTTTGTACTCTTAAATATCTGCTCTACTTTTGGAACAGAGGATAATATTGGATGCACTTTTCAAATGGTTTTACATTGCAGATATCACTTTCATAGCGTTTATCTTATATTCATATTCATCCAGTGAGTCCAGTATCATATTTTCCCATTTTTCACAAAATTAGTTAATGACAGAAGCAACTTGAGAAAGTGTCACTTCAAGGATTAAAGAACTGCCTCTCCAGTCTTCATAGCTTCAGGAAATTCTTATTCATGTAGCCTACACAAATCTGTACGAAAAGTGTCTGAGATCATGCTGCAGAGATGATGAGACGTTAATTTAGGGAGTATGTGCTGTCAGTGTCTCTGATTATTAATCCTCCATACCAAAGGCGACATAGATTTGTCAGGATTTCCATGCCTCAGCTCAGCACTGAGGTATGATTTGAATCTCAGTAATGATAATTATTGACTGAGCTTGGCCCCTGTTACCTTACTTTCACAAATAAAGCGTCCATAAATGGCACAAATACATTGTCTAATTGGTAACTTGTTGTGTGCTAATACGACAAACTGTGAAATATAATACTTAAAACAGTTGCCCTTTCCTCTTGTCTCATACTTTGTTTGTTTTGCTAGATGATTGGGTGCTGCTTTGTGAGTACACGTCTCTGCGGAAATAAAGCTCCGGTTCAGGATGAAAAGGAGATAACGTCTGAGAAATCCTCTAACTGAAAGAGCGCATGGCATTAGCTCAGTAATAGCAGATGGATACCCCTTTGATCCCCAGTTGGGGAGGAGAAGTCGATTGAGTGACTGTGATAAGACATTCAGCAGTTAAGCACTTCCATTGTATCTCGACTTGACTGTATTTAGACTACACAGGCATTTTAATAACACCATTATTTAAAGAGAGGATTGAAATTGAATTACAACATACATATGTTTCTTTGCTATCATTGCCACAATCTTGATAGTATTTTAAAAATGGCATAACTGTGTAAAAAGTACTTTGAAGTCTGAATCACATGTACTGACGTTAACAAGACGATATTCGTGAAACGTGTTCGTCAAGAATACGCAGTCCGTTATACAGCCTTGAGTGTCAAATCCAATCATTAAATTAAAGAATTCCTCTTGAATATCTTTACAGCTGCAAAACTCTTTGAATTTTGACATGTCAGTAATTTTTAGATTAGACAGCTGAGCAAGCAAGACACTTGGCAGCTGGCTGTCACTTGAGTAGCTTTGGGGAAGAGACTTCATCGTATTAGACAGTGAAATGCGTTGTGCATTTTACGGTCTTCAGTGATGTCCCCTGTGATCATTACACATAGCCACAGGAAATTCAATTTGGAATCACACATTTAAAAAAATTTTTGGGGTTAAGATGCTAATGATAAGATGTGTTTGCGAAAGCTTTGAGAAACACATGAAAACCAAGTTCACTGGCCATATATAGATTGTCCTTCTATAGGGAAAAAAAGAAAAACACCTTTTCACTCAGGTTTAAAAAAAAAAAAAAAAAAAGTGGACTAACGTGGAATGATAAGACACATCAGTATTATTTGATGGGTTGCCATGGCAGCAAACATCCGTCAAACCTGTTAGGTGTTTGTGGCATCCTGGTGGCTCAGCTGGATAAAGTGTGTGTCATGTAATTGTGATATGCTATGTTTGAATCCAGCAGGGACACTTGGTTACATATCAATCCTTGTCCCATCTTTTTCTCCATGTTTCAGCACTGTATTCAACTATAGAAATAACCGCCATGACAGTTAGAAAGTGAAACTCTTATCTGACTAAATATGGAAGGAAAGACATTTTCAGCAAGATGCTCTGACTTACTACACTTCAGCTTAGGCTATGACAGAAAATCATGAATGTTTTTTACAATATATTTATGGATGGTGATTTAAAAAGTCCCTGTATTGTGTATGTGTTCACAAGCAGTGAAACTTTAAATCAAACTGTCCTTTTGAATTAGGCAATAAAGACACGTGAAGGTGTAAAACAAGCCTTATTCAAACCAGATGCACCTCCATGTTTGACTTGAGGGGAAGTGTTTCTCTCAGCATGGCTCGAGTCTAATCGGTCGCCTAACATATGGCCGTTGAGCCTACAGCTCCATCATTCTGGTCCAAGGACACTTCATAGACTCCAAATGATTTGGCTCCAGGTGAAATACTTTTTGTGTTACAAAGAAGGGCCTATGACAGTGATGGTCATGTGATACTAACATTAACAGAACTGCTGTACTGTAGCTGTCATGGTCACCATGATGTCCTCAGTTTATATAGTATTTAAACCTTTTGTGTTATCGCAGAGAATCTTATTCTGTGTTTCTGTGATAAATTTTCAGATTTAATGGCTTATCTTAAATCTCTGAGAAGTCTTTTTCATTTAACTGACAAAGAAGACTTCACTGTAATTACTCCAGGAGTTAGTGAACATTTAGATCATACTGTTCACTCAGGTAATTTGATATTTAATACAAAAGTTAAAAGGTTGTTTCAACGTTGCACCCTGACATTTAAAGCAAAAGTCCTCTGGGACTTCATTTAAAAAATTTTGTCCTCCAAAGTTGGGTAAAAAATCTGCCACATACGCTTGTCTTGTCATTATCTGGGGGCAGGTGTGTGTGCAAAAATCAGTGAGTTAACTAACTTTACTGTGGCGCTAGAAGAAAAGTCAAGGGGTCACCAAAGTCATTAAGATTTAATATCTGGGAACCATAAATGTCTGAGCCAAAGGTTTTGCCAGTGCATTTAGTGGATACTATTACACAGGATAGGTGAAAAGTTTGACCTGCTGGCAGGGCTAGTTGAAGTCAGAGTGTCATGGCAGTCATTAGGATTCGTCCTGTCAAACCATGAACATCGGCACACAACATTTCAGGGCAATAAATCCAATAATTGCACGAAAGTTTACCAACTGAACAACTGAACAACTTTGCTAGCATGGCTAAAAATTAGGATAAAAGTGATCTAAGCTAATGACAACATGGTTGACAGGTACACCGAAGCCCATAGATTGTATATCTATGTGTATATCCAGATGTGGATGCTGAAATGATATAAAACTCAAGACCTTGCAAAATAGAAAAAAATAGTTTTAGTGTCTTGAGTCATACACCATTTACACTATTTAAGTCAGTTCATGCATTATTACCTTCAGCTGCTTTCAGGATTTGACACCAGCTTTTCACTTTATGTATGTCTTGTTTGGACGCTCGGCCATGCTACATAGAAAGGTGACATTGATTTTTCTCTCCAGTATTTTGCATACCATTTACATTTAATTTGTCTGGTAGCATCATAATTTAGCACTATGAGCAGGTGCCTTGTAGCTACTAATTTAGCCGTAGTTTCAAAAAGCACCTAATGCACAGCTCCGTTCACCATTTCCTACTGCCCCCACCCCATTATAATGCAAGCAGAATTGAAGTTCATTATGGTTCCCATTAAAAGCCTGCCTGACTATTATTCAAATATGTAATTATTTTCACAGTAATATGTTTGACTTGGAGTTTGTGATTGTTAGGAACTCCCTGTTAATCATGTTGGATCAGATTACTGAAGAATCTTACATAGGCAATCATCTTTACTTTGCGCAACAGTGATCCTCACAGGTGATCCAATTGTCTCTCATAAATGAGTTTTTAGGTTATATGCTGATAACCAGAATGAAGTTATAAAGTTGTTGGTGTGGCAGGTGATGAAGTGCCTCAGCAAGCAATTTACATATATGGGAAAATCAATGTAGACATGCCAGAAAAAAAAGAGTAAGCAGGATTTAGAATGTAAATGTAATGAAGTATCTCTGTTAATGTTGCGCAATCATAATACCTCTGCTACTTGGGGATGTCAGATGGAGCTGTACTTCAACAGATACACACAGTTTTGATCAGCGATTTATTTTCTGGGCATATAAACATGAAATACTAATGTGAAAATATGAGGGAAAATTATAGTGACAACATGTTTTGCATGAAATATACTCGGGTGTACAGTTTACAGCGTGTACAGTGTTTGCTCTTTTTAGTGGATGACTAATTTACATAAATGACATGTACAGTGGACTTCTAATTTCATGTTGGTAGTCAGGAAATGGAGAATTAGTAATAAATCTTGACAAACTCAGGAAGATTTTTTTTCTGTAATCTGATTCACAAA
The DNA here is from genome assembly GCF_002260705.1 of Seriola dumerili. Lineage (NCBI taxonomy): Eukaryota > Metazoa > Chordata > Actinopteri > Carangiformes > Carangidae > Seriola > Seriola dumerili. The sequence continues at coordinate 1,890,994 of NW_019174585.1, forward strand.
ATGTTCCTGTTTCTGGTGACAGTAAGCAACATCACAGAAAAGCACCATGAAAGAGACTTTTGACTTTGAAGTAGCTAAATTAAAATGACAAAGGCACATGTGAAAGACATATTAAGATGAGTAACAATTAAGTATGAGTCAGCTTTTAAATCTTTTGGGACAAAAGCTTGCCTTGAATATGAAAACATTAGAGAAATCACAGCCACAGCTGACTTACAGTTTTATTTTAAAATATCAAGATATCATAGCCAGTTTAAGTTTACCAGGCAAAGCCAGAAACAAAGGATTGTGGATGACAAAGATCTGACGTAAGGCTATGTTTTAGAATAATAAGCATGGAGAGAAGCAGTGCTGCTTCTTATTATTATTATTATGTTTTAGACATTTATTTGCCTTTAATTGATAGACACAGTGAAGACGAACAGGAAATGTAGGGTAAGAGAGGAGAGGAATGACCAGGGACTTGCTGCTTAAGGCATGTACACCTGTGTTATGTTACCGAACCACTTTTCTATCAGGGCACCCCCAGCTTTGTTACTTCTATAGCGTATAAAGCAAGGGTAGATGTTTCTGCATGGTTTTTGAAATAGGCAATTAAACGGTGTCCATATGTTACAGTACAAAATTCATGATTTTAGGTACTCATCCCTGGCTGTGTTCCCTGGGATGGAGGCTGTCCATGAATAATTAGCTCAGTTTGAGCTTACTCGTTAAGAAGCTTAGAAGTGCTATGAGCACATAAGTATAAGCCGGCTTAGCGAGGTAAGTCTTGTACACCAACTATTGACCACATGTTCTTGGGGTGCACAGATATTTTTCCAGCATCTTTAATAGGTGGTATACTAGAGCCCGATCGTCTGTCGGATTAGGGTGTCTTCTGAACCTGGAATCAAGAAGACGTAAAAGGCACCAGTGGAAATGCTACAGCACATGAAGAGCTGAGCTGTCATCCACCACTACTGCAGACTCTACTTCTACATCCTGTAAATGCTTGAAATGATTATGATAGGAGCAGTAGTTGGGATTGACATTGAATCAACCTGCCATGTGCAGGTTACACTGGCAACAAATGAAGTCTCTAAATGAAGTCTTTATGATATCTTTCCCTTCATTTGGACCATACCATTTATGAGAAAGTAATAAGCGACTGACCCTTTATGTCAGCCTGTCTAAGCTGTGATGGCAATGTCAGTAGGATAAGAAATGTATAATGGCCTTGTAGTCCCTGTTGCCTTTTAAAGGCACCCAGATTTTCCAAGCCATTACCTTTGAGAGATGAGCACCACTAAAGAGCGAAATATCCTGTTTGAGCAGTGTTTCACACCAGCATTGACTCACACAGAAGGGGACCTTGTTTTTGTCAGTAAATCAACATGGCCTGTGAGTCTTGTGGCTGCACACAAGGGGGAATCATTGGCAGGTCCCATCCTTCAGGTTTGCCTTTGTTCTCTGCATAGTAGACTGTTTCCACTAGTTACCAGGACTGTCACAGACCTGGAAGGTGCTGCAGTGGAGGCTCACTTTCTGTCTATGAAAACAACATCTGCAATAATATGACACATCTTGAATTTCTGGCGTGATTGCAAAGCTAATTTGAACACAGCTACCTATTAAACAGGACAAGAATAGTAAACATTTCTATTTCCGGGAGGTAGAGGATTAAGACTTTAGCACCATGAGAGCAAATGGTGCATATCACAAGTGTACCGCATATAGCAACCAGCTAAGTGCCAATAAATGTACCCTTTTGTAATTCAGGCGGAGATTTCTTCATCCACCATTTCCCCTTGAGATCTTTTTTTGGAATTACAATAAAGCTCCATCTGTCCATCCTTTTTGAAAGTAGTTCATACAGCACAAAAAAACTCTCGAGCCTACTCTTAATGACAGAACTGGATGAGATTTGAAGAAAATTTAAAGGGGGATCTTGTGCACTTCAATCACCTCAAAGGAGCAGACATTGTTGCAGGGAAGAGAACCTCTGGGTCATTTCACAAGGGCTGTACTCACTGAGAGCACTGGACCATTCATATGCATTGAATTTTGTTAAGCAGCTTACATCTTAATGTGCACGGCGTCTTCATCCACACCAAAACATTGATTAGCAAGCGTACTCTAGTGTCGTCTTTTGCCCAGATACAGTATCATCTCTACTAGATTTTAAGAAAGTGTCTCAGTTTTGTTTAATTATGGATGTTAACTTGTTTGCTTTCCGTTTTAACTCTGTTAAGAAATATAGAAATGGCCCCTGGCGAATGAATCTGTAGCGGCGTAATGTCTACATGTGGTGTGCACTGTATACAAGATTTACTGTACATGTTAACTAACAATGTTCTGCAGGCTTGATTTCTCACAGATCACACTCAGGCTAAAATAAAATGTCATGTTTTCAGCACACTGTCTCACCCACCAATGAAGATGCATCTAAAGGAGGAATGACGCAGATGTTACTGTCAGCAGACTTCTTTCTGCATGTATCTAAATTTGGAGCAGGGCCATGTAATATCAGTTTAGAGTCAGTTTATTACAGAAAAAGAGGATTTTGGGCTGGATTTCACATCTTCGATACTAATTTGACAGCTGTTTCATTTCATAAATTTTATTATAATAGGATGACAATAATGTGAGAAATCCTTTGTGCTGAGCTTTGACACTCTACTACTGTTGTTAATCCACTGTATTCCTGCTGAAAGTTTGCCAGTATAATACCCCAAGCAATCAAGGGAACATTACTCATTCATTGTGTGTATTTTAGCCCATATTATTGAACGTCTTATATGGGTGTTGGACATATTCTTTAGGTAGAAAGCAGTTTCAGAAATGCATGCTACAGACAGCTGCGTAGCTGCAGGGCTGGCAGGGCTCTGACTACATGATCAGATTTCACTGATTTCCTGTATCCAGTTGCTGCAAAACCACAAGAGAGGATCAATTTAACATGGCAAAATTTAACTCTTAATTGTCTTGGTTAATTTAAACACACTATATTTGAGATGTGGAGATGGAAGGAGGCACATTTTCAAACACAGTTTCAGTTCATTGCTCTACAGCTCTCTCCTGCTATTGGCATATAGTCACACTGTATCCATTATTAATCACACGGGTCTCAAGGACGACGTCTGTGCAAATTAGTATGCAGAGAGCGCGAAGATCACTTACCAGCAGTGACTTCAGAATTAAGTATTAAAAACAGAATTCTGGCCTTTCTTTCTATATGCCGGGGCCGTATCTTTCTGCTGCACAAAATGGCCACGGGGATTTAGCTAGAAATTTCAGGCTTCACAGTGTTTGCAGTGAAATTCTCTGTGCATGACAGATAAAGATGTTGCTGTAACATAAATATTTTTACCTTCATCTTCTTATCTTGGTTTTTGAATAGGGCCCTGCAAAAAAGAAAAGAAAAAAGAAAAGGGAAGATTCATTGAATCCCCTGCTGAACTCTTTACAGTATGTGAGCATTTGAGTTATAATCATTGCTAACTGAGCAAATCTCCATATGAAGCAGATTTTATTTTAGTTTATATCAGCAGAAGGATTTTGCACAGTTATCAAGGAATCGTAGATGTTCCGATTTCCCTTTATTACTTTATTAATTATTTTAATCCAGCATGGACAATAAACTAACTTCCAACTTCATCTGCTGATGAAGCTTAGGTTGCACCAGCTGTTAGTAACTTCAGACTTAGCCTTGTTATAGCGGAAGTGTTTGCTAAATGGAAATTTTATGCATCACTGAATTAATATGAGTGTCACTGTTCAAAGTGGCTCCTACGTCTCACTAAATATAAAACCCAGTAACTGGCAGGTTTAACTGTTGCCTAAGTGACAAAACTAACGTTAGCTTGTTAAAATATTTGGAAGAGTGAAAGGTTTATCTGACCTGACACTTAATCAAAGTACTGTTTAATTTAATGAGGAACATTTTGAATTACATTTCACAAAACACACAGTATATCTCATATTACAAAATGTTACGCCAATTAAATAACATCAGTCACTTTAGCCTAGTCTGATATTTCGCTCCCATGAATGTTGCTAACTCTGAAACCCACATTTCTTCTACTTCTTCTATGCAGATATAAATAAACCGAAATCATTTTTCAAAGGATCTGCAGCTAGGTTTAATATGTTGTTTGCTCTTCTAAAACTGAATTATGTTACAGCTCTTGATGCTACGGTGACTTCTTGTTTTCACAGATATAGGGCTTTTGATTAGATGGACCAGCTGATATACACAGTCTTAGTTAAGACTAAAGTCTTAACTAAGACACTACTTAAATTTTAATAGTGGAACCCATATGTAGTAAATCATATCCTAGTTTTAAGATATCATATCTTAAAACTAGCAAGTAGTTTCTGAGCACTTAAGAAGGACTTTACACATAAATATAGAAACGTATTTACAACTAGCAAGTGGGACCCAATTCAGGTGATATGATTGACAGCTCTGCAACAGCTACTAAATGGATTTCCTGTTGTGTTCTATGCTGTTTTATACAATTATATTTTCCAAGTTGATAAGTTGATACAAATTTTTTTTAATGCCTGTTGTGCCTATTCCAGCTAATATGAGAGGGTGGCTGTTAATAAACCCACATTCACTCATATTCTGACTAGAAATAGAAAAGCTTCTATTGCAGTAAAATAAAAAATCTTGGCTCATAGAGGGCAAAGGTTCACAGATGAAGTCCCATTGAAAATCCCTTATCAAAATACAGAAAGCTATTATGGTAAGTTATTAAATTATCTTGTGGATGACTCCAGTCTAACTAAAGGTCCTCTTTCATGTAGGGAACTATGGTTGAAAGGCAAGGCCCTGTCAGTGCACACTTAATGCCTGACATTCAGCTAATGAATCGTCATGCTGTAATATATTCATCCCCCTGCTGTTTTTTGAGAACAGGTTAGATTCGGATACAGAGGGATTCATCACCGTTTCTGCTACCTTCTACACACTTTCAGTGTATCAGTGGGTGAACAACACTAGTGAGTAGGAACAAGTCATGCAACTGCTCTTGGGCATCAAGCTTAAAACTGTTCCACTTTTCCATCAACAGCAGCGTGATATGACTGGCTCTCTCACTGAAAAGGAGGAGTCAATTGACTGGTGAGCAGAAAGGGATTTGGGTAGTTCAAGAAAGTGAAAGTAGTAGTCTCAAGTTTCTTTTCCAGTAGAATTTCACCTTCCCAAAACCCTTTGTAACACTTAAAAGTAGCGATGGACCCTCAAGAAATTGCACAAGAACAACAGCATCTAATGGTGAAAGCATCGTTTTCTCTGCCTGGAATTACTCTGCCAACCCTGTACTCTGCCTTCAGAGAATGAGAACGGACTCTAGAGGCACTGCGACCTCTCACCCGTAAATGCAGTGCACTCTGGCAACTCGGGTGGTGTGAAGTGTTTTAGGATCTCAACATTGCACACTCCTTTCTTTGGCATTCATGCAGGTTACATAGAGAAAAGTCAAAAATATAGCTCATTACACCTCACTAGTCTAAAGACAATCTATTAAGGTTCTGTGGTAGCTAGAGGAAACAACCTGTTACTAAGACTCATAAAGAAGAATGTGCAATGCAAAGAGAGAAATCCCCAGTGCCAGCTCACTTAGGCTCACAGTCAAACACTGACTGAGATGTCTTTGAACTTGAGATTCAAAATTGATTTTCTTTAAGTTGCTTTAATGGCTTGAGGCTGCCACCCTATTACCACCACCCTAACTCCTCTATGACTTTTTCCCAACATGCTCTCATTAAATTTGAATGTGAGATGGGCGTGTTTCAATCTAGGAGGAGTCATCGCAGCTTCCCCCAGTCGCTCTGTTGTGACACATTTCCCCCTGTCTCACTTCCCGCTGACGTTGGCTCACATCCTCATTCTTTCTCACGTTCACTCGTGTAACCACAAACACAGTCACCTAATATGTATGATGTGTCACCAGCACCCGGGCTGGCACCCTGCCGCTGCACTGATTTTGGGGATATGGCGATTTGCCGTTCAGGCGACTTGATCCCTAGAGGCGGATAGTATCGTTAGGCCCTCAAGTGCAAGACACTTAACCTGGCCAGTTAATCACCCATGCTAATGATGTCTGCTGTGAGTCCATATGCTGTACATCAGAGGCCAATAATGAACAGCTTTCATCTAAGCCACAGATGCATGTGTACTGTATAATTATGTTATACAGTACGCATGGTTACTGATTCCAAATATCTTGTCAGTTCAGGTAATATAGTGTTAGTTGATGTCCAGAAAGTAATAATATTTTTAAAATACCTGAATATAATACATTAAGAACAGTTACTAAATGGACATTACAGTGATGCTTCAGGCTTAGGGTGAAGAATAGTTTGATGTAATGTTTCTTCTGATATTGGATCATACTGCATTTTATTGATAAGATCACTGTGATTTCTTCTTTCAGAGAAAACTGAACTATTAGAGGACAAATCAGGCAATTTAGTATTGCACTTTCATTAAAACGTCAATATTGATTCCCAAGAGACTGACATATCTAGACTTTTCATCCCTAGTATGGATCAAGCTTCAAAAACACAGGATCATGCACTTCCCATAATGCAATCAATGACATTTTCCTGAGACCCTCCCTATCTTTAAAAACTCCACATCTCCCGTTTGAAACACGTGATTTCTATTTAAGAAACTGTTTCCAAGCTCAAGATGAAACTACTTAAGAGATTTCTCTTGAGTCAATTTTTCAGCAACAGTATTTTTATGCGTAAAAATGTTGGAGCGCCCCTTTAAATTAGATCAGCTGTACAGTAATAGTGACTGTAACAATCTTGGATTATTGTTTCTGTTATTCTTCATAGTAAATGATACAATATTAAATAAGTTCAGGTATAATAACTTTTCTAACATTCTAAAAACACGTTTTTAGATACAGTTTTTTTTTTTTATGGCTGAAACAGGGATCGTGCTACAGAGGAATACTGATGCTACGGATAAATATTCCTTAACTTTCTGTTGGATTTCTACAAAGTAATTTAAAAGGGATTCAAAATTGTGTCTTTATAAAGTACAAAAACTCTACATTGTTCCCATCATCCGTTTGAGCCTACACACCAAGTCTCATTTGAATTCCTTTTAACTATCTGATAGTCATACAATTACCATTAATCATCTCTCAAGGCTTGCCATTACAGGGGTTATATCAACCCTAATTTAATCTTCTTCTTGTCTGCTCTCTTACTCTGTGATCGGGGGAGGATTTTGACTGAATTGAGACTTAAAATGAGAGGATAAGACATTATATTGACATGTAATTATGTTTAACTTTAAAACATAAAATGCACAAAATATTTTTGCATGTTTGGTAGGGTTGAAGTTTCACTTTCTGGTGTATTTTTTCTTTCTTAAGAAACCACACACACACTCACACATATATATACACTTTATACAGTTTCCTCCACTTTGCTTTAAGGCACAACACATTTGTAGCTCTCACAGCTGACATACTATAGAGGTCCTGCTCAGGTCTTCTGTGGCATTTAGGTGGCAGATTGTGATTTTTTAAAATGGTTTGTGACTATTCACCCATTGTGTAAGTGCACTTGTCACAAATAATTTGTTTTTTTTACGCCCCCTCCCATGCTGTGAAATGCCTCTTAGTAGGAACATCTATATGACTTGTGTGCTTTTCCTTTTAGCAGTGCTCTCATAGACCACTTAGAAAGACCGCAGTTGTCTTGTGCCATAGTGCTCACACTTAATAGAAGATTTCCAGCACTGTAATATGATGCCGCCAGGCCCTAACTGCGGAGGACTGGCTCAGCCCCGTCCAGCAGTGTAGGCTTGTATGCCAGTGCCATTCAAATTACCATTAAAGACAAAAACAGGAGTGTACGACCCTGTGCTTACCCAATGTCAGACAGTCATTATGGAGTGCTGCTGCTCAATGCAAAAAAAAAGAAGCAGAAAAAGCAGAAAATTAGTCCAATTTGCCACTGCATTTGTTCAATCATTAGCTTGTTTGGTCTCCCTGTTAATGCTGCTGAATGCCTGATTGGCTATTACAATAATAGAGGAGTAGACCATTTAAATGGTTTTAAAAGTGAAATGGACTACAAGCGGAACAACCTATGAGGAATGCTGTTCTATATAGGATAATAGTCATTTCCAGCTTTTTCATCTGAAGGATAATATGATGGTATGAAGCTAAAGGTCAGTGGACCAGAGGTTCATGAGTGAATGAGGAGGCTTCTCCTCTCCCTCTGTGGCTACTAAAAGGGGTGTTGAGAAGGAATGGCAGCACAGTGCAATGACACTGAATATGCATCAGCTATAAGGGTGCTTTTGTATAGCTGCCCCTTGTTATGCCCGTCCTACAGATAGGAGCAGGAGTGTCAAACATAACCTAGCTCTAGCCTCTCAACTGAGAGGATTAGCTGCCTTTTTGTCTTATTTAATAGTAAATTGAATATATTTAGATTTTATGGCTTGTGCAGATGACAGGCAGCATGTTTTCAGGTTGTCCATCCATTCTTCCATCCATCCGTCCCATTCTAGTGAAAGAGATAACTCAGTATTGCCTTGAGAGAATTGCTTCAAAACATTCACTTGGACTCATGGATGAACTGATGAGATTTTGGTGGTGTCAAAGGTCAAGGTCACTGTGGCCTCACAAAAATGTTTTTGGCCTTAACTACAGAATTCATACAGTAATTATGACACAATTTGACATAAATGTCATTTTATCCTATTTGACATAAATGTCAGATAGGATAAAATGATGAAGGTAGGACATTTAATATCCAAATTAGAGATTTTATTTTTGCTTATTTCCTTCAAGCCTGTTCCTTTCTTCTAGTTTCTTACCTCTTGACCTTGTAACCTATCTCTTGTACTGCTGTAATGTGAACATCCACCAAAGAATGTTTCATCTTATCGTTGTGTTAGTGTTGACTGATATAAAAGGAACAGGTGTGTTACCTCTGCTCTGAACCTCAGCTGGGTTCTCTGCCAAAAACAGAATCAGGAAAAAAGGCAGCACTCCAGTGGTCAACAGTAAAAGAATCATCTAATGTGTTGATATTTTAGGTGAATTTATTTATAGTTAGTGAGTTGATAGTGATTGGAGTGCCACTTGTGTGTTTCCAGCACGCCGCATCCTGCAAGCTTGGCAAACCTTCCCTGGAAGAATAAATGTTGAAAGGGAATAAAACCACTAGCACCACACATTCACTACATCATGTATATAAGATAGACACCTTACTAACTATCTGTAATATAAAATGTAGCCATTGTTCTCAGTAATACCCAGCGTTAGTCACTTTTAAAGATTTATCATGGAAAATGTACTCAGCAGTCACCCATTTTTCTTCTCTGATTGCCTTATTGAAATTTTGTTTTTATTGTATGTGCTGACTGCAGTTCTTTTTGTATAGAGGGCCCGTAGTGATATCATTTTTCTTTAATCGCAGTATATAGTCCAACCACCAGCCACAAAATTGGATTGTAGCAGCAGTAATTCCTTTGAAGTGCAAAGACTTTAGAGATCAGTTGTGACTTGTTGGCTTGATAGATGTTAGGAGCCTCTACATATTTAGTGTGCCCACAGCTCAAATGTAGCTGTCTCTTTGTGTATGATATAGTTGCATCATTTACACCAGTTGTTCCAATACAAACCTCACAGACTTAAAGTCTCATGTTGTATCTAATCTTTAGGCCTTTACATGCTCAGCGCCACTGTGTAAATAACTGTGTAAATAACTGTATGAAATCATGTATGTTTGGTGTATTATCACTTTAAAGACACTTGTGGGAATCAGTGGGTGTTGTTAGAAAAGGGTGGTAATGATGCCGAAGCTTTATCATGTTCTGTAGAATAAAGCCTGGCTGCATTATAATGGGCTGCTCCTGACCTATTTAGGACACTATAATGATGTCCCAGTAGAACTGAGAGCACAGTACAAAATGATTTAACTTTGTGAAATGCCTGTACGTTATGGGGTCCAATAGAATGGCAACATATCATAAAAAGTTTATAATTATGAACTGAGCTGTCTGATAACTGATATTGACTTGTTGCTGCGGACCCCCAAGGTCATTGTGTTCTTCTTAAAGATACACATTGAATTTAATGTAACCTGTGTGTGAATTTTTAAAGCAAGATGGGCAACAGTTTCTTAAAACAATTCTGTTTGATGCAATGCAGCACCTTGCATTATATAACTTTAATAACAGCACTGCCACACTACTCCTACAAAAAAAAAAAAAAAAAACGGTGTCGCATTGTCCTTTATCTTAGGAAAGGTGTCAGCACAAGTAGAACTTGATATATTTCAAATGCGATCATGTGCTGTCCAGTCCAGTTTAGCTATGGCCAGCCTTGCAGCGGTACTTTATTTTGTTGTCACTGTAAATTCACTCTCCCTGAAGCGCCTTTGGCATCATCACTTGCATGCACGCTTATACCTCTCTATCCTTTTCACACACCTGCATCTTTCCCTTTTTACCTCCTTTAGAAAGCTCTGGGTTTTTGCTTATTCCTCATTCACGGTGTAACTCTTTGTTCCTGCCTGTTATATCACCTGTACTTTGACTGAGAAGAAACTAAACATCAACCTCCCAGTGTTTTTCTGGGTCAAGTGCAAAATGAAATACAGTAGGACTAGTCAGGGATGCACCAGCGCTGGTTTCTATGGTAACTGCAGGGCTGTATTTAGTGCAGTTGTTTCACTGTGCCTGGCTCTCTGTTTTCAACCAGGCGAGGAGGGAAGAGTGAGGACCGTTCCCAAGGGGGCCGAACAGAAAGTGGGGCAACATCTACCATCACCGTCAAACAAAATCTTTCAGCTTGAGAAGGGATCATGTCATGAATTCCTTACTTTATTTCAGAAAGGGCTGATGCACCGAAAAGGTACATACAATAAAACATGTAACAGCCGCAGTCCCAGATGTAACAGATATCACTTATCTGTTGACACGAACTCAAACATCTGATCTTGTAAGTTTGCATCTTCCTATTGTTTGGAACAAATAGCTGAAAAGATGAATTCTGTGAATATGCAGCAAAAATAAACTGCTGTTGTAGTTAATATAAATATTCAATATGATATAGAAATTTAAAATGTTATTGGAATAATAATGGCTTCAGTGAATTTATAGTGTTAACGCTATAAATAAAGGACGTTTAAGCTGCAGGGGTCTAGCATCTACTTTAAAAATAATTCTTCTGTTGCTTGACTATTACAATAACAATAGCAGAATCAATCACAAACTTTTTAATGATTGTCTTACATTTCTAACTTTTAATTTACCTTAATTTGTAACGTGTATATGTATTGTTTAATGTCACTTGCATTAGCTGATTTCTACTTGTGTCTTGACTACAATTTAAGCCTGGTCTGTCAGGAAATTCATAGTTTGTTCAAAATTAAGTGTATTCTTTCTCCAATTTGTGGGACTCAGCATGGGCTGTTTTAATATGAAAGTAAATGAAACTCTGATCAAAACATTACTCGATTGTTGAACAAAGTAATTTATCCCAACATGATCTAAAATAACATTAGTCAAATTATAGTATTTTAGAATAACCGTAAGCCACCATAAGTCAGATGAAAAGTAATTATTTGTTGCAGTATTTTGTAATTATTTGACAAAAATAGAAAAACGTGTTCTGGTTACAAGAAAATGGCTCTGTAAGTTTAGCATAAGAGTTAATGACCATGAGAGTACATTGAAAATCTGCTGTTGTTTTAGAGATACAGCACATAATTACATATTATTACAGTACATATTTATATAGACTGCATATTCAGTGAAGTCTGTTTGATTACAAGTTGTTCTTGAGTCACTAACATAATTTTTTTTTAAAAACAGACCTTTACTACTTTACTACTTACTATTTAATGAAGTCTTGCTTTGTCTGAATGGTATTTATGAGGAAATCAATGAAAAACTTTATGCTAGACATGTTTTTCGTATTGAAGAATCACACTAGTTGTGGATAAAAAAGCAGGTCACTAAAGAGCTGAATAGAAAACTTGTGGTTAATGTACATTTTCCCCCGACACAATACAACGTCAGAGTCACTGTTTGAAGACTTGTCATTGCAAACTGCCCAAAATAGAGACTGAGACCTATGTATGCACGCAAGTGGGTCACTCCTTTCAAAGATTATTTAGTTGTACATAAATGAATGATGTAGAGCACATCTGGCCAGATGCTTCACATGTTTTCCAAGCCCAAATCTCTGGCATACGCACTGCATTTCCCATTTAATATTGCATAGACCTGCTGCTCATAAGAAAAATGTGACTTGAAACAAAATTCATTTGTGTCAAAACATGAAGACACATTTCAGCGCCAGGTGACTCCAAGATATGAGAAAACAAGTAGAGAAGGTTCAAAGCTGGAGCACTCTGGGATGTAGTATTAAAATTAGACTGGAGTGAAGGTACGACTGGGGAAGCTCCACAGCTGTTTGAAGTTTGACAGTATTTCACTGCCTCCTCTTTGCTTCTAGCAACTCATTTCAGGTTCAAGAGGACCACTACGGGCCTGCACCTGCTGTAGACACATGGGTGTTAACTATTTGAACAGTTAATGATTAATTAAGCATTAAATAAACTACTCACAGCAATATATTCAGTGCATTTGTTGGTTAATGTTTTATAGATTACATGAGTTAGCTTGTTTGCTTTTATCTTGTGAAATACTTAGTATTATTTACCAGTTTTCTTCGTAACTTCAGAGCCTTTTTGAACATTTTATAACACATTAGATGCAGCAGCAAAGTGCTGCAGTTCTCACTGATATTTATTCTGTTTCTTAATTTGAGCAGCAAATGAGTTATGTGAGTTAATGGTCGAATTAAGGGTTCTGCCCCATAAATGCAAAAAACAAACATGATCACAAAATGTGAAACGTTCTATGAATAATTCAAAATGGAGGTGTGATGAGGGAAATGAGCCAAAAAAGTACTCTACACGTAGATCAGGAACAAAGTGTTAATGGAGAGGAAATGTTCCCGTTTTGCTTCGGGACTAACAACCATTCACAGTGCTTGAGTTCTGTCTCACTCACAATAAACGCAAATCAAAAGTTTAGTGACTTTAGAGGAGCAAAGATAATTGCCAGTTCCTTACAAAGCTATGTTAAAGATGGAGCTGTGAGCACAGCATGTGCTATATTTAAAAATATATTCTCCCCTCTTCACATTATGTTCCTTATTTTGTGCTTCAGTTGATTTTCCAAATGCAATGAATTGGGATTTTGGGAACAACGCTTTTATGAATTGAAAAAGGAAAGTGTTGAATCTTATGCCCAACATTTTTTCTGAAATACATATATGTTAATGTCACAAAGAATATGCTTTATTTTCAGAATTGTTGTTTCCTGCTGGTCTGATGATGTTAATATACTTTACCTGCTACATTCATTGACTCATGGCAATGTGCCACACCTGAATTTTCAACAATCCAACAGTCCTCTGTGCAATATTGCGTTTTTTATCATTATTTGCCAGAAGTCATTCTGTCACACAAATGACATTGTCCATGGCATCATTTTCTGCTCTCTTCATTTGCTGCAGTTGACTAATATTCATACATTAAGCTACCACTGAGACCAGCTTGACATTTCCTGCATGTGCTTCACAATAAATTTGTTAGAAGCCAGTGGGTCTAGAGGATGGCCTGGAGGCAGGACAGACAGACAAAACCAGTCTGCTAAGCGTTGGTAAAAGCAGGATTCCTTTGGAGGTCAAGCAGGAGACCGACGGCGTAGGCGGGTCCCCTCTGCAGGAGGCTGATGGTGGAGACAGGTCCACTCTAGAGATCAGGTAGGAGGCTGATGCGAAGGCGGGTCCCCTCTGAAGGGAGAGCACAAAGGCTGCTGGCGAAGGCGGGTCTTCTCTCAAGAAAGAGCAGGAGGCTGCTGGCGAAGGCGGGTCCCCCCGGAGGAAGAGCAGGGTACAGGGGTCCAGAGTAGGCGGCCAGCAACAGGGGGGCCAGACAGGCCAACATGCGAAGTTGACAACCAGATGCAGTGGAGGCTGGGAACTGGAGCATCGGGCAGGTACGCTGATGATCTTACAGGGCATCCTCAGCTGGGAATACAGCTTTGGGAGCAGGCTAGGGCAGCCGATTCAAGAACATACTCAGGAACAGACGAAACGTTGGCTGGGACGCTCAAACTCATCTGACATCAAGCCTGTTCCCAAGTCTGGTCCTGACAGTCCTGCCTCGAGAAGAAGCTTGACATCAGCTTGTAACCCCCGACTCAGGAACACGCAAGATGTCAGTTGGGACCGTTGTACTGTTGCAGATGGTAGTAGGAGCACAGGACAAACACAGGTAGCAGGAACGCGAGTCTACAGTATGAGAAGTACAACGGGAAACACACTGAGACATTAGCAGATGATCTGACAAGTGACTGAGGAAAAAGGGCTGGTATAAATACAGCAGATGAAGCAAATGAGGAACAGATGTGTAGGTAGGTGGGGAAGTTTCAGTGATTGGAAAATGGAAAAACAGGTGAGCAGGTGGATATGGAGACAGGCAAAGTCCGGAGACATCTGGTGGGTGGGTGGAGTACGACAGGTGTCTGTGCTGGGGGAAAACAAGGAAGGAGGGGCTAGCGAGTCCAGAGGAAGGAACAAGACAACCCAGAGACGAATAGTTACAGTGCGAGGCCTTTATTGTGAAGCCACCTCAGTACAATGCCGGCCAGATTCAGTAATGATGAGTTGAGAATGTTACATCTCTGAAAAAGCGGAGTGGATCACAAGACAAGAAGGACTTATGTTATATGTTAAGAGCAATTATGAGCAATGAAGTTTTAACAGCTGGAGTAAAAAAATACTATATAGGAGTGTAGGTTTTGGTTTGAAAGCATCAAGGAAACCTACAGGTTTGTGCAAACACCCGTCCTGCTGTGGGCATACAGCGGGCAGCGTGTTGGCTCTGTTCACTGATTCTCACAGCAGCTCAACACTGTTTGTAAGATCTGTATCTGCACCTAATACCAATAATCCTGCGTGAGGAGCTGTGTCTTCTACATGGTAGAATGTCAAAATTTTAAGTTGAAGTGAAGATCCTCAGCAGGTGTTTACCGTGGCTCTGTTTACATGCAGAAATTCACCCAGTTTTATGTATTTATTATTATGAATCATGCTTTGCAACGGATTAAATGGGACACAAACTCCTATTGTTGCGCAATTAACATTCACCCCATGATACTTATGAATGGCTTATGACCACTGTAGTTGAATAAATTTCACTTCGAACAACCACTACAATCTGTATGAGCAGTGTTTGTGTATATTCAGCAAAATAAAAGCAATATGAAAGACAAACCGGTTATAAAGGAAATATTGCTTGCCAACACACCAACTGCAGTTAAAGGACAAAGAGTGAAAAATGATAACAAATGTTGAAAAATCTTTGCCAACAATGGTGTTGTTTATAAATTGTTTGTTCCTATTCTTTTCCTTCAGTGCGTCACAACCAAATTTTAGAACACTGGTGTGTTAGCATAGACAGCTGCACAGTTGCTAAACAAATGATTGTGATACCAATGTCAGATGCCAGCATGGAGAATGGTCATTTAACAGGCTTTAAAATTTCAGCATTCATATGGGATCAACGTTATATTACAGACAACACTTCCAAGATTAAAAATCTACCCTGTCGTCCAGGATTCTGTCACAGCAGCCTTTTCCATCTTTGGCAATTTATTGTCTCTAGATGTGCGTGACAGAGTGCTCTCTCATTTTTGGCTTTTTTTGAAGAGATCGATGAAAGCTCCTTTATACATACTGTGCATTTTTTATCTCCATAATTCTCATTCCATCGCTGGTAATCTCTATAACCCTGTTTTTGTGCAATATATGCTTTGGTGGATTGTAACAGTACATTTGCTTTTAGGCACCATTTTATGCTGCTTTGTACTTGTACCCCATTTATATGATAGCTACATTTACTCCTTACTTTGAAATTCTAGATTATAAATAAATAAAGCATATACATATACTGATATGCACCTCTGAGTATATGCATAGAGGCAAACTCGTAGTCAAGTTTGTCATATAAAGCTTAACATACTTCTTAGAGAATGTTGTGCAGAATTGTTTTTATGTTTATGTCCCTGTTCACATGTCTGAGTTGTTGAGAAAACAATGATATTCCTGCAGATAATGTCTCCTGTTTGATTTATAATGAGTGAATTTGTAGAGGAGTAATCGACTTTTGAGGCGCTCGGGGACGAGTGGAGCGCTGTATGACCGTAGATGAAACCACCTGCAGACTAGAGAGCTGTCATTAATCAGACCCTTGGTTGACGGTGCCTGGTGGTATGTTCCCTTCAGAACCTTTTGTATGATATTTATGTTGATTGTCTGTAGTTGCTCTTCCCCCGTCCTCGCCCATCAACTTGCTTCCTGTCATTAATTAAGAGCATGTCGTGAATTTCAACTCACAGCTCTCTTAAAAAATATGCAGACTAATTTTCCCATAGGGCTGTTTTCGGCCCGTCTCCTTTTGTTTCGGAAACTGTCTTTCTCTGCCAGTGATGAGGGCCAACATGCAACAACGTATTGACACTGGACATCGTGGCTGCTTCTTCAGGATTAAAAATGATGGTCTATTTAGTGATGGTTACGGGGCTAATTTGCTTTGTTGTGCTCCTTATTTAAGCTGCATTCAACACACATAGTCATCACTGGGCTTTGCAGCTACAAAGCTTATGGGAAGTGTGACTTACTGTGCCGAGATGAGCAGTATCTGACTGTGACAGTGTGTGGTGTTATACAAGGGATGGCCAAGTGTCATTTTCAAAATAACACTGTCACAGGGAAGTGGTTCAGTGGCTACTGCTGAAGTCTGTAGATTATGCGAACATTTAACTGTTTTGTTATGGAGGAAAATTGAAAATAGAGTGCAGGAGCTACAGAGCAGAGAGTAGACACTGTGTATGTAGGCAACCTGCAAAACAAACTGGAGTAATTCTTGGAATAAAAGTGTTCTGCAAACATACCATTGTATTAACCTCAGCCGAAGATGCAAGCTGCTTTCATAAGACGACTGAAAGAGCTGACTGTCAGAAGAGTGCTCCATTAGTGCTACACCCACACTGCTCTTTTCTCAGACATGCAAGGTGTATCATTTATGGATTGTGCCATTGTTTGCATGTGCAGCAGCTCTTCAGAAATCTGCAGCAGAAATTGTCAAAGATGGTGATCGTTTCATTCCTCGTCGCGGCCGTTTTTTTTTTTGTTGTTTTTTTTTTTGGCGTAGTGCGGCAAGGAATCATGATTCCATGACAGGCAGATGCCAACTTTCATCCCTTTATAGTTTCCTTCAGAGAGGCACTATGTCGGCTGAGAACATAAATTCAAAGTGAGCCTGAAAGTCAATCTCATGGGGATTTGACAAGCAGAATATCCATACCACATAGGCACCTTTTGATCAAGCCTATGAGTTTATATTAGGATTGACAGTTTCTTGAAGTTAATGAGGCTTCTCTTATAGTTACACCAACAGTGATATGTCAAGTGTTTTAATTGATTTTAATACGCATAAGGATTTCTTATATTTCAAGCTACATTTCACACAAGATCTGTATAGAGAGAGTCAGGCATTCTTCATAGCAGTAGGTGCAGTGTTGTTGTGGGCGGGGATGTGTGCCCTCAGGTTGAGCATTAAAATCATCAAACAAAACACACAATATACTCAACGCTGGTCATTCTCCCGAAGTTTGGAAGGCACTGTGTGAAATTATGTTTATGGTCTGGTGAAAGCACTCAGATTTCAAGGGAATGGTTAAGATTTATTAAGTTTCGAGTCCTTTTAAACCACACAGTCATTAATCAGACATTGAAACTGCTACAGCAGCAGTGGCAGCAGCAGTCCAGCTATGGAGTAAATAAAACAACCAAACTGGCTCAGTATGCTGTTCAGGTAATCTCACAGGTCAGAGATCGGTATTTTTTTCAGAGCTTTGCATTGCTCACATATTTTGTTTCACTTATTTGACACAGAACTCTCACTTAATACACGCAGTAGATTTTCAGATTTCTGGGTGAATCCTCTCCCTGAAAGACTCAAGAGATGAATACTAAGAAATAACTTTAGTGACATCCTCAGCAGGCCGCTATCATCATTTTAAAGTCAACTTGAAAGAGGCATCATTTTTGGCATCATGTCTGCTTTTTTCTTGAGTAGGCTGAGGTGAGCTGCGGGTGCCACTATGTCAGATTTGGTGAGTTATGCAAACACAGATGAAACATTCATGGTGATAAAGAGTACATTCTTAGAAAGACCAGTACTATGCAACATAGAAATCTGTAATATTTGAAAACTCAAACACTGGTGACTCAATTATTACTTCAATATAATATTATTAGTCAATATACTGTAATAGTAACACTGTATTCAGTTGATTTGTCTCGTAAAGCACTCTCCATTCTTTGTTGGTCATTCTTCGTGAGGTACTGTACATTTTTGTATCATATTCAGACTATTTTATGTTATAAGTACAAACTGCTGTACACCTCAATATGAAGATGAAAAGTGTTGCTATGCATTTACAGTAGCAGTGTTTGAATTTGTGTCTACATTTTCCTAGGCTCACTTCTTTGTATGTGGGCTACCCAGGGATTGCTTTGATAGTTAATGATCTGACATAGGGCTGGGTGATCTGACGATCTTATATTGCGGACGATCTTATTTAAAAATATGATCTACTTTTTGGATGAATCATACAGATTACATCATTAAAAGGTATTATACTGTATATATTTAGATGTTTAAGTTTAATGGTTCAGCCGCTGCTAACCAGCCCACTGTTAATGGTTAAACAGCTACCCCACTAACCACAGCTGGTGACGGCAGTCCTTGTTCTGCTCTGCAGTCTTGGCGAGCTCGGTGTATCGGTTCTCCACCTGAGCAGAACAAGAACCTACTTCTCTGTTTTATGTCTGTTTGCTGTGCATGCGCCAAAGAGTTATATTTCCACCAAAATCTGGCTCTTCCTCACACATCACCCACACATGAAATGGTTTACGTATGTTAAAGCGATAACATCTGGCTCTTATGCTGACTGCTCTTATCTCACTGTGTGCCATGTTAAGATTCAAGATTTGCTGCTGCACCACCATTTCATATTATATAATAACATCATATATAATTACATCATCTATCTCATCACATATTGACTGAGGAATGGAGCCCTGACCCTCAACTTCTTTTGTTACATTATTGTGAGTTCAGAAAAGGTGCAGTAGAAGGTTACTGGTAGTAAAGGTGCTGTAGAACAGTTGTAACATATTCATAAAATTATCTTTAACTGCTTCCATATCTGGTTTTGAGGATACAGTAGTCATGGCAGCCAGTCCAGCTTGTGTGCTTATAAAGCTGTCTCATTGTGGTATCCTTGCACAACTACAGAAGATGATAAAATTGTAATGATAGTAGGATTCTTTTTTCATTTCAAATCCTGATTTATTACTATTTTGAGTAGCCCAGCATTCACAAAGGTCCCCACTGTTGATTTGTCTGAGCATAAATACAATTATAAATGCTGTGCAATCATGTTAGCAAGCAGCTGTTTATGCTAGGATATCATCTAAGTCACTGTAGGATTTTCAAACCTCTGCTGAACTCCACATGTTCATGTTGACTGTAGATTGTGAGCTGCAGAGCTTAGCTGATGTCTCTGTTAATTGCTTTAACTCCCATGCTCAGGTCAGGCAGCTGAAGGCCTGTTCAGGCATCTCTAACCGGCCTGCACATACTGTTGAAACAACTGACTAATTGAGCATTTAAAGAGCCAGATTGCTGTTTCTGCATGTTTCAATCCATTTACTATAAATCATATTTACTCTAAATTTGCGTGTAGACAATGTGAACATAATATTCATCATTTCATTTTTGTCAGTTACTGCACCGTTGCATTGCAAATGCAATTAAAAGAGTGGTTTGGTCTGAAAAAAATCTGTTTGTGTGGTACGTTGATGTGCTTGTGGGAAGCATGGCCATCCGAGATTTGAGAGTTGGCTGCCAGACATCCTCTAAATGCAAAATGTTACCCTTCATCATCATTATCCTTCTCAAAACATCCATTCCTGCTTATTGTTTGTCCTCCTAGTTAGATCCTCTGATAGCTTGTAAAAACAAATGCCGTTTCAAGTTATCAATTCTTGGATGTGGCACCAATGTGTTGAGAATTCCTCGGAATGAAAAATTACTCACGACTCAAAAGTGACTAAATTCAACCCATGGTGAAATGGCTTGTTACCTACTATCAGTCATACTTCAGTATTCATATTAAATATACATATATGCAGAAGCTTATTTACAGAGCATAATGTTGAGCTCCCAAAGATTCAGCATTTCTGTTTGTAGTGATAAAACTAGCAATATAAAGATTTTACCTGAATATTCCCATGAGCATTGTGCAGACTACGTGCTGTTTGAGTTGACTGAAAGCATTGAAGTGTTCTTTTACTTGACTACAAGTGCTTGGTGTCTCTGGAGGAGTAAGTCAATGAAGAGAGGCTCTTGCTCTTTTTTCTTCATTGAGAGGGAAGCAGCTGAGAACACTGACCTGAACTAAGTCACTCTCAAAAATGCAAAGGTGAAGCTTAAGTGTTTAGATTATATTATACAAAGTCATTTTTGTATTTCTACCTCAAACCTTTTCAATCGCAGGATTTGCTGGAAGATTATAGTTCATAGCCCCCCCAGCCTGTAACATCACTACATCAACGGCTTTTCCTTGTTCGGGTTTTAAATATGGATAACTTAGCCATTTGTGTGAGAATTGGACATGAAAAGAATGATGCAAAATGGAGGAATGGACCTTTGTGAAACAGAAGATGAATATATTATTCTTGCACCTTTGCAGGTGTCTGTTCAGAAACAGGAGATTGACAGATTACATTTGGTTTGTTGTTGCTCACTGATTACCATCGTTGGTCCTAGTAGGCTGGCGATCGCTAGCGTTAAAGCCCAACTCATCTAAAACAACATCCATCTGTTTAGAGTTAGCTATATTTTACCTCATAACTAGTAAATTTAAAGTGGAAATAAGATAGAATGACATGGTGGCCTGCTCAACACGTTGATAAGGAGCCCTAGCTGTAGCAGTGATGTACTTGTTTTATGTATTTGTGCAGATAGTGGGAGCCAAAGTGAAGAGCAGCTACTGTAGGGTTCACAGACTAAACGCTATGTTTGTACAGTGCATTTGAATTAAAGGCAGACAGGATGTGATACTGCAGGAACAAGTTTGCTTTCAATTAACTTATGAATTCACAAATATTTTTTATCCAATTTATGCATCTGCAGTTGTCAAAATGACAACCTTTGGTGTGTGTAGATGTTATTTCAGCTCAAAGAAGAGCTTATAGATGCAGAAATAAAGATGTACAATATGCTTTAAAAACATTCTCAACAGCCAGTTTCATACTCCAGAGTACATTTAAAAGGCTATGTATTGAGGACCTTGCTGAACCGTGGATTAGGCCCAGTGACAGGGGTCGTGGTAAAGTCCTCCTGTCTGGGTTATCAGTCTCTGACAGCCCACTGCTCTCTGATGGCTGCTGCCGTCACAGGAGAATGCATCACACACTTGTCAAAGCGCCTCTCCTCCACCCACCCCCTTTCCGCTGAAAGTCAACACCATGGTCTCACCACACATATACTTACGTGCTCACAGACACCCTCACAAGACGTGCATACACACGAGCACATGCGCACACATACAGTACACATATACAGACACCGTTCCCATTATGGTGACAAATCCTGCCTGAGCTGGCTCCCATCTGTGAGTCATGGCGTGGTGTGTTGTACGAGTCAAACTCCCCCGTCATCTGCCTTTCACAGATGGATCTGCGGGGTGTCCAAGGGCCTTGTCTGGTGGCCATGGTTGGAGGATGGTTTTGATTCAAACCTCCCATGATCCGGATCGAGAACAGACACATATTTCCCAAGCTTTGAGGTATAAGGGGGCCACTCTTCAACAACCGGGTCAGGTTAATCATCACGGCTTGACTGGCTTTAATCCATTAAACCATGAGTTCACCCCTACATAGCTTGGTTGGCTGAATCTCTGCACTGATCCCATTTCCTCTGTATACATATCCGTTCTTTCACCCTGGCTTCTATTTGCCCCTATAATGGGATTAACTCCAATGACACCAATCTGAAATCTAGCTTTAAAGTCTGCAGGGTGAGTCTTATTTCACGGGTTATTCCCATAAGGGATAAAACATGTCTTGGGTTACATAATTGGATTCCTCTCTCCCACCTAAATGTAAATGATGACAAATTATTGATAAATAGCTTGGTGTATGCACTTCTTGTTTTCTGCTGGCCCGGTCAAGATGCCCTCAGTAACATAAAACATAACTGACAAACCATGTTAATTAATATGTCTTTTAGAATATGTAGAGGGCGCTGTCATAAATAATGGATGCTGTCAAGCGCAGCTCAAATTGCCTCAGTGGCTCAACGACTTTAGGTCCGTGCAGCAAATAATGCTCTGTCCGTGTTACTGCTCATTTTGGCAATAAAGATAAAATAGGTTTGCTCCATGCCTACACTTAAAATACAATACGTTCTCAGTTGTTATTGTTGTACCCACTAATAACTTTTGAAACACAGCTATTAAACAAGCTTATTATCAAGCTCTTTTCCACTTCATAATAAAATCAACGTGGAACAATTGACCTTGGCAGAACAAAAACCCTTTCACTCCTCTCTGCCTCAATCTCATGGTGCAACAAGACATTAGAAAGCCGTTTCGTTGCTCTGTCTCTCATTGCTCCCAGAGCCATTAACAATCAACAATTCATTTTTTTTTTTCCTCAACACCCTCATCTCTTGTTCTCTGTGGTCAAAGGCAGCATAATACAAGGCATTCTAGTTTGGATTTATGTAACTAAAATGTGCAGAAAAGCATAAGGTTGTTGGTGATTACTTGTGGGGGTGCAATGACCACATTTGACCTCATTTATATGAATGCCCTGAAAGGTTTTCCATGAGGCTTAAATATGTGTTTTACTTATAAGGACATATGACTTGTAATTTATCTTTTCATTGTGATTTAAATGGGTTCATACCTTGCAATCCATATGCATATAGATTAAAAAAATCTGCATCATTGCTTGACAGTTTTAATATAAAGATTACAAAAAAAAACTCTAATATTTGACTGGACTTGATTTCACTGATACGATACAGCCATATTGTATTTGTCATTTAATTATAGTCACCATTCCCTTATGCTAGCATCAAATTTGCATAAAAATAAAGAAACTGCACAAACCAGGACTGTGTATGTCAACAGTGCTGCTAAATTGAGAGACAATCCATGGCAAGGTTACATTAGTCTTATTGTACTTTGCGACATGGTAGAAAACCAAGGAAAATTGCACAACAGCTGTACAAAGGGCAGACTATATGTACAGCAGTGTCTATTGTAATGGTGCATATGCAGCCATTTCACATGGAGACTCAAAATTAACTGCTCTGAAAAGGGTTCAAAGTAGAGTACTTTATAGAAAGGTGTTGTTAAGATGCCTTTGTTATTTGAAATGCAGGTAGGAGTGTCTTTTGGTTAAACAGAGAACACACAGATGGGTTCAATCATCGCTCACCATCAGAGACCATTAGAGATTACATACAGAACTGTATGGAGCATATTAATGCTCATTTGTATAGTATTAACATGTGCATTTGAGTGTTTCCACTTAAAGGGGTCAATTTGATATTTGATAACATCAAACCAACTTTTAAAGTCCTTTTAATTCTACAGACATGATTTCTTCTTAGCCTCCTCTTGCTTGTACATAAAGCTCTAAATGGTTGTGGACCAGTGTCTGTTGTAGACTCCCTGTTGTTTTATGCGTCTTCACTTACAGTATACTACTTAAAGTCTTTGTTACAGCCATACTGAATCTATTTCAGTTGCAGTAGCTCTCAACTATTTTTATCTTTTATTTATAATTTTTGGGCTGCCAGGTAATGAAAAATCTTACTTGCTATTGAGTCATTAATTAATGTTCATGGATTTCTCACTTTCTAAGACATCAGGTGTGCATTTGTAAAGCAGCCTTAAATTAAGAATAATAAACCATCAATAGTGCTGTTATTTATATTTATAAGTCATTAATATATGGCCACCGGGTTTCTCACCTTTTAACAGCCATCAGCAAAAGTTAGTAAATCATGTGGAATTTGAAATCATTGCTAAAGGGTTGTACAATAATTCATAAAGCCTGCTGTTGTAAATGGTCATGAATATTTAATAAATGGATTGTGGCAGTGATGCCCTGCAGCCATAAGGACAAAGCAAGTGTCCTGAGCCAAAGAGGTTTTGGGAAATGCTGTTTTCAGTAATGGCTTATAACTAATCTATAAAACATCAGGACATAATTTCTTATCCTTTGATAAACCCATTAGTGACCACCTCCATATATAAAAAGAAGATATCTAAGGGTTCTTGGTTCAAATTGGACCAGTACAGTACAATTTTTTAGACAGACACTCAAAATAATTTTTCCGTCTTCCTTCTACTAGCACTCTGTGCAGGCGAGCTGACTCCACCTGCACTCGAGGGCATAACATTTTGATTGACATTTCTTAGCAATTTCTTAGCAAACAATCTGTTTGACTGCCCTCCTATTTCATCATGGCCTCTCTGCCTTCCACTGCCTCTCCTCAGAATCTGCTGGATAGTGTCTGGAGCATTTGGACCATAATGTCCTTTACTCATGCAGACACATGGCTATATTTCTTTTCCTTTCCTTCAGCCGCCTTTCATTTTTATCCGGCACAGATGTCCTCAACTGGACCCAGATTTACATTTTATGGAAGACTTAAGATAAAAAAAGGATGACATGTGTTTTTGCATTTCACAATATCATAATGTAACATGGAAGGATTTAAATGAGTTCAAATCTGTATTGACCGCTCAGAAGATTTGCAAAGAAAAGTCCCCATAAATATGTGGCAGGAGGTGTTTATACAGACACGGTCATACCTAGAAACAGGAGAAACAAGATTACTGTCAAAAAAAAGAAACAAGTTATTGTCTTCTCATGAAACCCTGCAGTAAACACTGAGTTTTTGTGGCCTTTCTATCAGGGCATTTTCCAATTTATCTTAATGGAAATCTGCAGCTTTTTTGCACCGAAGACCAAGAGAGGCCTGAGCTGCATCTGTGTTGAACCCAGCATAAGATGAACAGCAATGAAATTAGATTGTATAACACACCCATACCGTAGAGTGGAAAGAATTTAAGATGATTTAATTTGATAACAGCAACAAACAAGGCCTACATGTGCTTTGTTTGCCCATCATATTCACCAACATACTCCTTATCAGTGATACCTTTCTATCCCAATCACTTTGAACCAGATTCATGCTCATGGCACATCACCACTGACGTGTGGAAAAGGTCCACGGTGAGGCACAAAATGGATTGGGCGTCCATGGTGGCTAATTTTGATTCAAGGAATTGAGAGAGCTGTGTTAAGGATGTTAGGCATTAAAGAGTTGTCTTTTTCATGGGATTATCTGCGAAGGAGGAAGTCAGTATTCAGACAGGGCTGACTGGCACGACGAGATCAGCCCCCATCCAAGTAGAACACTTCTTCAGGCATGCAGAACATGCAGACTTAAGTCACATAATCCCTTTCAATATCAGTGAGGGTGTCAGTGCGCTGACATGAATGGATAGGATACGACGGTTTTGCAGGCTTACTGTTGTTTCCGATCACAGTGTTTGCAGTGCTAGCTGGCAGGTTGCTATTATTAGCCACTGCAGTGATATAAATGTTACTGTAGATCCACTGACGCTGTGATGACAGAACATATTTAAACCATTGGCGAGATACTGCCTGTCTAATACAATATCATCAAGGGTAATCCAGGCTGCCTTTTATTCTTTGCACCCCAACACTGTGGTAGTTATGGGGCCTGCAGATATTGAAGTAAATAACTGGACACACAAAGCTAACACTCAAGCACATCTCAGGGGCTAAACAAACAATGGCACTCTCTGCACATTTGGTGCCCGAGTTCAAATGAGACTGTAGCTGTGGATCATAACAGGGCTTTTCTGGTGTTTTGTGGAAGCACTGCTCTGTCAGCGTGACTAAGCACGGCTGTCCAAGTCCAGCTAACCATGACAGTTTGAGAGAGCTATGAAAACAATCACTTTTCAAAAACAAGTGGGTTCAGGCAAATTGTTGACGTTACACATTCAGATGTTGCTAAATGTTGAAAATTGCATTGTTTCTGCTTCTGCACCATCCTGCCAGGCATTCGAAATCCTGCCCTTAATGCATTGAAAAAGGCATTCAGTGTAGAACGCAACATATTTCAGGATGTTCTTATTATATCCTATCAATACTTGCTCCTCCTGCAGCTGCTGCTGCCCAGTTTCTTCATGAAACTCATTATGGTGTCATTGTATCTCATCTCATCTCATCTCATCTGACCTTACATGAAAATCCTGCTGTAGCATATGGAAATCATGTATGTTTATATATTTATCCATTCATTTTGTATACTCACTTATTCCTGAATCTCAGTCTGTACCCATATTCATGGCCAAAAGTCAGGAAAACACCCTCACTGTTTAAAATTTGTAAAATTGTAAAATTAGTTTGAAATGAAGTAGTAAACAGAAAATTCAGTGTAATTACAATCTGAATTTGAATTAAAAGAGCTACTGTTGATTTGAATAAAATGTATTCTAATTTTATGAGCTAAAATTAAAATATGTTAAACTTTTATGTGGGTGGAGCATAATATGCTCTATAATTATGTATGGTGCACATACACAATCATAGAAAAGAAAGTTAAAATCAAGCAGTGTTGCAGGAAAACTGCCTTGTATGTCTTCATGCTTTAATATGAACGTTTATTCTTCCCATTTGATGATAATTTGCCGTTTGGACACGGTTTGCTGTGTTTCAGATAGTTTGAAAATTGAAGCTCTATATGATCTTTAACATCATTAGATAGGTTGTAATAAGCTTGTGGGCCTGTAAATGACACATTTAGGTTTAATATGATTCTCAAAATGCCTTCAACTTTGCCTCTCCAGTAGACTTGAAAGGAAATCTTTTCACTTTCCATTTTCAGCCATGACTGTGCTGTAAGCTATTTGTCATTGGACTTCCAAAGATGTGTTGACTCCATTTTTTTTTATTGAATGGGTAAATCTAAAATGAAATGGCTAGTTTGATCAATGAAATAACAGCCTGTTATTAGTGAGGTATAAAACTTTAGTTTTTTGTATTTTTATTGTGTCTCCCTGGCAGCAGCAAGGCAGAACAGCTACTTCGGGAAGCCATAGCCTTGGATTTCCTTTTTTCTTCTCCATATATTGAAACCTTTTCTGCAACAAAAGATAGTCTTCTCTGTGTCTATACAGGTTTGCAAATGTAGGCAGTGCAATGTTAGTTCTAGTTTTGTTGGTCCAAACATCTTTGCACCAAGGTAGGTGAAGGGACAATGTTTTCCCCTAACAGCTGTTTTCACTTGTTGGTGCTAAGCAGAGGTGATAAAAAAAAAAAAAAAAATCTTTTAAAAGGTGCGACATGCAGGCTGAGGTTGTGTTTATGCAGATCATGGGGTGGAGCAGTTTTGTTATGCATTTTGGTATAAGTGCCAGCAGAATTTCTCATGGCTTTACACACCGTCATGTCCAAAGTTTATTTAATTATAGGTTTAATTATTATACCCGTAATGTCATGCACATGTACATGTAGCATGTATGAGAGTCTTCCCTTTTAGCAGATTAACTACATGTAGCCGTCATACAGGAGTGGAAATGATGCATGTGTTCCGGCTGTCGTCGCTAATTTAAAGGATGTGCTGCAATTTTTCTAATGGAAAATTACACAATTATTCAAAACAGCGTTGGTCCATTAATGAATGAATTTAATCATCTGACATGGCAAGAGGCTCCAACAAAAACTACACAAATTTCTGTGCTTTTCAGAACACCTGGTTGGTACATTGGCACACAGACTCTACAAGTGAATGTACAGTGCTTCATCAAAAATCTTAGCACATTTGCAGAAAAGTGCTGTAAGCTAACCCCTAAACTGTGTGAGTAACTGAGTGAAATTGTGAATCAAGCAACAGATAAAAATAATGAACACATGGTCCACGGCTTTCATTGTTTGGTAAATAACTATATGCACATGCTGTTCACATGGAAAGAATGGTGAATTTTAGTATCTCTTGAAACACAATTTAAATTTAACCAGGGACATGATGTATCCTTGGAAGAATATTTGGAGTGCTGTATAATCGTATTTGGGGTGCAGTACATTTGTGCTTTGGACCTTGGCACTTGGCACACTGCATGGCACCAGTTTACTCAAGGGAGAAGCCAGACTGGATTCTTCTTGCAGTCAGAGACAGTCTGCTGCTTTTAAAGGGGATGAGCACATGCTGACATTATCTGCCATTACAGAAGCTTATCCCAACCCAACCAGCTGATTATATTGTTTATTTCTCCTTCCATTTTTTGTGAAACTGCAAACATGAGCATTAAATAAATTTGGGGTGGGATTATAGAATTTTGGCAACCATGCTCAATCTAATCCTGGTGCAACACAGGAAAAAGAGACTACACCAGAAATTGACATTTAACTCAGGAGGCCAACATTGCATAGAATTTGTTGGACACGCCTATGTGTGCAATAATGATTGAATTTGCACCTAGTTTTACAATTATACAACTCCACAGTTTCAGTTTCAGTGAACTGAGCAAAAAAGAAAAGACAATCAATTCCACTGATGCAAGAATGATAAATCTTGTTTTCAGAACTTTTTCAGAACAGAGTCAATAGGATCAATACAAAAAAAGTGAGAGAAAAAATAAATGAAAATATCACCTTCAGGTCACCTTCAGGTTTAGACCCCGCTCTGGGCACTTGGACACTTATCTCTGTGCATGTACTATTTGCTATTTGCGCTTCTGCTGCTTTTCACATACTTAACCTTTTTATTTAAAAAAAAAAAAAAAAAAAACAACCACAAAAACTGTTTCGTACTGTTAACTGTTAACATGCATGTGAATTTTAGTAATTAGCAGAGAACAGCAAAAAGAAATTAGCAAATCATTTGATGGTAAATATATTCAGCAGTAGTTTATTAATCATGCATTCACCTCATAAATCATGACTCCTTGCTCTTCCCTCACATGAGGGCACATTAGTTGCTTTTAATAATAAAAAAGGTATCACTGATTTTCACCCTGGTTTTACTTGATGTTGAGACCAAATTTGATTTCAAATTTAATCGCCCCCCTGTAGTAGACATAGAAAGAAGACATTGAGTAAGTTGAGCAGCTATCCCTAGTGGGAAATTTGAAATGTTGCTGACATGGGGTATATGCTCTCTGAGACCTTATCAGTCCTGTTCAGTACAATCAATATGACCATTAAAGACTTTCAAGTCAAAGTACCCATTACCCAGTCAGTTGCTTGTTTATGGCTGCATTAATAAGTAAAAACTCTGTTTTGGTTTAGAGATGAGTACGTAAGCACAGAAATAACGAGTCAGAAGTGGGATGTTGCGAACGTGGTACTTTGCTCTGTGAAATTAGGAAGCCAGAAGTTGCTGTGTTAAAACAAACCCGTCCCTCTTGCACACTGTCTCTCATACTTAGTGATTATTGATGTGGTACTGGTAAATGTGCTGAGCATGGCTAAGTGTATTAATAGCAGTACGGACATCATCAGAGGTTTCAGCTCACAAGGGGGCAGGGGAGGGGAAAGAGCTTACTACCAGAGCATCAGATCATGAGCAACAGAGACGATCCTCCCTGACTCATCAAGAACAGAGGGAAACTCTGATCCCTTGCATGCTCGTAGTCTGCATGGTGAAGGCTCATGGGTAACCCTGGTGACCTCTGTGGCCACTGGTGCACTACGTTGGGTTGTTCTTATTGCATAATTATTCATATGAGATGAAAATTGCTTTATTCTATTACCATGTTCCCCTTGGTTCA
This sequence comes from Seriola dumerili, assembly GCF_002260705.1. Taxonomy (NCBI): domain Eukaryota; kingdom Metazoa; phylum Chordata; class Actinopteri; order Carangiformes; family Carangidae; genus Seriola; species Seriola dumerili. The sequence goes on from NW_019174585.1 coordinate 1,921,001, forward strand.
CTGACTTATATTTGTGGAGAAACAGACTTGCAAATGCAATTCTTTTTTTAAATTTTTTATTTTTTTTATTAAAAATAGCTGCATAACCAGAGCAATTATTAGAGCGTATATTATTTGATGTGATTCTCTCAGGCAACTTGTATTATAGCTCAGTGTCACCACGGTCAGTGTCTACACCGTGACGAAATTTCCTTCCTAACAAAGGAGTCACAACATCACAGTCATGTTAAATATCATTGTAAAATATCAGTGTCATTTTTTCGTCATCATTTTACACCTCCACCACCGCCATTATCTCTGTGTGCTCATGTGTTCCAGGTCTCTGCAGTGCAGCCCACAGTACAGGCTTCTACTTTGCCTTGGGTTGTTGCCTTTGTCTGGAGCTCTCTCATCTCTGGAGGTCATATTGGCCGCCCTGGAGGTACTGGTAATGGTCAGTGTGCCAACTGTGTGGGCATGCTAAGAGAACCATATGCTGTCTGTTAAATCACACTCAGCGGAGGCAGCAGAGTATCACGGCTGTTTAGTATGTGATGGAAATCACAACATGCTTAACATGCGCAACAGAGGCAAACTGCAGTCAAGCCATCAGTTAAGCATGCAGCGTGTTAGATAAGGTATTTCTCGCATCCTGTCCTTTCTCACCATGTCACTTCTTGTTTTGTATTCCACACTGATCATTTCAAGAGAGGGGGAATATACAGGCAGAATAAGCAGGCCGTACTAAGACTTCATCGGCTAGCCTCTCATAATTCATCCAACTGGTTAAGTTCACCATGGCCCAACATCAAATATGTGTTTCTTTATTTGTTTTTTATTGGGGGTTCTATATTAGCAGTGTGGTGTTGGCTTCAAAATATTTATTTTAGCCTTGTGGCAAGTCGAGCAGAGAAATAGGGAAGTGGATGTGCTGTGTGCCTAGCATTTTCACACATGGTTTAGACACTGCTATAGAGAGGCCCTTTAGCTGGTTCTTTTTCACTCTTCATTAAGAATTCTAGAGGGTGTCAACTGAGAGGCGATAATGTTTCTATGGGCATCGCTGGCCTCTAGTCACACACCAACAGGTACTGCAAAATGCAGGCAATAGCGGGTTTCTCTTTTCAGCATGAAACTGTTTCAGTATATGTCGAATGCTCTTCTGAAGCAACACTGCAAAATCTGTGAAAAAATGTCAAAAGAAACAACCATTTTGTCGCTATGTGGAGACATAATCCAAGCTTACAGTTATCCAAACGCCTGCCTCACCCTGTGTACAGAAGCTCTGAGATCCTGAAACACACAACAAATAGCTGTTTGTCCTTGAGGAAGGCCGTGAATGAGAAGCCCGGGTTGCTACTCTGGGTTTAGAAAAGCAGGGAGAGGAAAACCATCACTCTGACAGCTGCAGATTAACATCTGATGCTTCATCAATCATGTGTAAATCGTCAGTCCTTTATATATATATTATAATTATATATATAAGACTACATGTGTATAGAGCTGAAAATACATTCATTGATTAGTGAATTAACTATCAGAACTATCAGAAAACTGGTTTGGAAGAATATTTTTATATACAGGTTATACATATAGAAAAAACAAGACCACACTACATTACAACTAACAGCAGTGCACTGATAAACAACACGTTTATGGTGAGGGCAGACATAACTACAGTACAGCACACAGTTAAATACATGATTTAGTTAATTATCTGTACTTATGATCATAAGGTCTATTTGGCCTGTGTGGGGGAACCGGGTTTCAGAATCCCCTCATACAGGGCCCCACAATGAGTCCATTGTAATTTCATTGCAAATACACAATGTTGATACACATTTCCACACTTCATTCCAAAATTGTAGATAGAATCGCTGATCATATCAGCTATTCGTTCCATACCAAGAAGATTTAATAATGCAAGCAGCCAGATTTCTATTGAAAAACAGTGACATACGAATGTTCCAATTCAACAAAATTATTCTCATAGCAGTCAAAAAAGGTTAAACCTGCTATTCTGCTGTATTTGTGGACCTAAGCTGTGCAGCCCTAGACCCCAGCAAACAAAACCCTAGGACAAGGAATGAGATTTATATTCATAATTACTCAAGGACTTGAGTGTGTAGCAGTGCCACAGCATATGAATCAGTCCACAACCATACCAGCACAGATCAGAGGAGCTTGGCTCCATTTTTTTGTCAATTCTTAAGGGAGGGATAAAAGCTCTGTGTAAGATTTTCAGTTGTATAACTCTGGATGTTACTGAGGACGCCTTCTATATTCTTTCCCACTCTGCAGAGATGAGTGAAACCCATAAGTCTTGCTCCCATCGGGACTGAGGTGAATGTTGAGGTTAGAGGAGGAGAGAATCAACAACCTGTACAGACCTGACACAGTACCTATGTCTGGGGCTAAATACCAGAATTTTTTTATGTTTCATAATTATAGTCAAATTATTTATTGGGAAATTTGTATAAAATTAATCTTGATTGAGCACAATGTAAGAAAGCATCACTGTCTATTTTGTATCTCCCTCTAAGTTCATCAAATTGTAAATTCTCTATGATTACTCTCTGCTTCTCAAACGTGAGACCTGAATTGTTTCTTCGTCATATCTTTGGATCTTTGACAGATCGTCACATAAATCAGATCTTTTGAATATTTCATCTTGGGCTCTGGAAAATTATGATCAGCAGTCATCACTCTTTTCTAACAAATAATGGATTAATTGAGAAAATAATAGGCAGATTAACTCATAATGAAAATAAGCATACGTTGCAGCACAATATATATATTTTCAACCACACCAGTTAAGCTCTAAAAGCTGCAAGTCATCTCTTTCAGTAAATCCTGTTGCATTAGCAGAAATGAAGATATTCCTGGAGGCAGTGTATGATCCTAATGACATCTGATTTTTGAACGATGTTTTGAAGCATAACTGCTTTTGTTTTTGAGTATACAACCTTTTCTCTCTCCTATGCAAATCACACATCCCACTGCCAGTGTTTTTTTTTAATTAGAAAAATAACAACAGTGACTAAAATGTAGAGTGGAAAATCCTCTCACAAACCTAATCACCGTGTCACTCGGTTGAAGTCTATGTGCGTGCAGTGCATGTATGTGATGCAACTGTGTGGGAGTTGGATGAGTAGATGGAGGGGCAGTTAGCATGCAGTCACAACATGTAAGATTACAGCAAAAGCAGCATGAAAAGCTTGAGTGATGTTTGTAGAGTGAGTGTGTGCGCAGTGTGTATTAATCAATTCCTTTGTGTTGAATGCCTCAGGGCACAGGAACATAGGTTGGACGTATCAGTGAAGTGAAGCATGCGTGAAATTGTACTTCTCACATCACTGTCTTAGGTCAGCCAGAAAGCCGGCCACTGGATGTTAGGTAATGGCGTTTTGAAAATAAAGGATTTAGGTTGTATAAAAAAGCTGGCAAAATACTCACACTGAATGATATGTCACAGATTCCTTACTAACACTAGGAAGATTTTAGATTTAGCTAAATGGTTGGAATATCACCAACGTGTTGAGGGTGGCATGTCTCCATTGGATGTAATGGACAGTTACTCAACTACCTTTGAAGGTTGCTCTCAATGTCAGGGTCTTTTGTAGAGGCCTTCCTTGTTTACACATTGGTAGAAGTCAGAGTTCGGTTGGGTAAATATGTCTTGCTTGGACAAACACCCTGTGCTGCTGTGGCTGGGGCTGATAAAGAGGACTGTTGAGATCCTAATCAAGATTGCTGCTTTGGCAATTAAATTTGACAGAGGAGAATCAGAGCTGCCCCTCTTTTGTCATTATTCCCGAAAAAAAAAAAAAAGTGGAAAAGTTTTTCTCCATTTGCAAAAGTTTCAATTAACTGTGATAGCTCCATGTGTGCATTTAGTTATGCACTGGGGGAAAAGAGAAGAAATTGTGGCTGCCTTGAACTGTTTTAGCTTATATACAGTGCAGCAGTTTAAATTAGTTCCAAGAAGTTTGTTTGTGTCCCCTGAAAGCTATTTATACCTATCTTGTTTTATTTGTTTCCCCAGAGTCCTCCAGAGTTTGGTCTTGTGCATGGGAGATTGAAGCTGAGGTGTGCATGACACCACTGCACCAGAAATGCTTAAAAACAGGTCTTTTCTGCAACTGCACTGATACTCATATTCATGTCCAGCATTTATATGCTCTCAGCAGGTAAAATCACCAGAGAAGATTAGGGATGCCTATAAATGTAGTTTTAAGTGCAGCATGATTTTCTGAAGTCAGTCATTGGAATAAATGTAGTTGATTTTTCTGCTTGCGAGAAAGTGTTTCAAAGGTTCACTACAGCAGTACTTTACTTCAGATTTTTTTTTTTTTTTGGGGGGGGGGGTTGCCTTTCCAAAACCAAATGCACAAGAATGAAAGTGGAATGAATGGACTTTTTTTCTGCTCTGTCAGAAGCTGCAATCGATAGTATGTCTGACTAACTAGCTTACAGTAGCAACCAAGCCAAGAAGCACATCATTACCTAACTAGCTTACATAACTTTGTGTTGTTACATGTTAATATTAAAAAAAAAAAAAAAAAAAAAAAGCTCCAATTGTGACTAGCACTTTACAGCATTTCCCAACTGCATAGATGCTGGTCCTGGATGCTTTCAGATTTTATGCTAACTTAAACAGCTCCGTCCAGCCAACGTTACCTAAGATAGTGTTAGACTTCTGAAACACACTTGTCCTCATCCAAAAAGCGTTCTCTCTCTATTATATTAAAAGTGAATTACACTTTTGAAAAAGTTTAAACAAGCATGTAATCTAAGCACGCATGAAATAACAGCCTGATCTTACATTTTCCATTATCATACTTATAACACTAGAACCAGCTAGCTTTAAATTGTAATTGTTGAAACAATGATGTTTCTTTAGTTAGTTTTTCTATAAGCCAGCTGGAAACCCTAAAAAGTCAGTCAGAGAAGTTGTTTTCAACCAACTCATGAATCTCGTATTCGCTTAATTGCCTAGCGGGCTACAGCAGATAAAACGTAATTTCATTGAGAAACATTGACAGTCATTGACAAGAAATAATGAGTCCTGCTTTTGTCTACCTCTTTTTGTAAGCAAGAACCTATTGTTAAACAAATTTCAAGTGGTAAATCTGCACCTGTTATCTTTCTAACCTACACAAGTATCATGCCAGAAGAAAGAGCTAAAAGTAGGAATGAAAACTAAAGGGTTAAATTTGTTTACAAACATTTTTGCTGAATAATAAAAGAGAGGAAATGATATAAAGTATAAATACTGAAAATGGATTTTTGATTGGCATACATAGGCCATAGGCCATAGGCATGACCTTGGGAAGTGTATTTCTAATTGTACTGGCTCTTTAAATAAACTGGATACAAATACAATATTGTATCTTTTCTTGATATGATGTGGAGTAGTGACAACAAAGTACACTGTAGGTATGTCATACCAATTTCATCCACCTGTAAAACCTGTTTAACGCCTTGGCCTTTTAGTTTGAAGACGGTAAATGTTAATGTGTTTCAGCAATACGTGTTGGTTCATGAGTTTGACAGAGTGGTAGAATCAGTGTGGCTGTCACTAATGAACTAAAAAGGTGGGTCTAATTAAAAGTAATGAGCTATGGTGGGCTGTGTGTGTCTCACCAATATAAGCTCCAAGTCTATGTTCAGTGTGGAGGCTGTATGTAATGGTATATGCTGTATTTCTATGTTTTTTCCACCGTAACATTGACGTTGAATTCATGATGGCGCCAGATGAGCAGGCTGCCTTTGAACCCCTCTTCCTCTCCATAGATTTGTCTGGTCTTTTTCTAAGTCTTTATTTATTCTTTTCTGTTTTTTTGAATTTCATGGACTATTTTTGCTTTTGTCATACCTTGGTCAGTTGATTGGACTTGGTAACATCGCCTAGCCGAAAGCGGCAGGCATCCCAGCAGAGCTGAGGAGACACAGAAGAGGGGTTAGAGCCAGAGCTAAGGTTAAGAAGAGAGCATAGTAAGGGTGAGGAAATTTAAACCTTTCCTGCCATCTGTCATCATGGGGAATGTGAGATCATTGGCGAATAAGATGAATGAACTTTCTGTCCACACTGTGGCACAACGGGAATATCGTGAGTGCAGTATCGTGAGTGCAAGTCATGCTTGAGGGGTTCCAGCTGGTTCAAGTGGACAGAGGGAAACAGAGCAGTACCAGCAAAGGAAGCGGCTTGCCGTTTTCATCAGACATTTACCTTGAAGTCTAGGGTGTGCAATCCTGATACTGAACTGTTAGCAGTGGTAATGTGACCATCCTATGTGCTACAGGAATTCTAACACAGTTGCTGTGGTTGTTACGTTCCTCCTTGGGGCGGCTGTGGCTCAGGCGGTAGAGCGGGTCGTCCACTAATTAGAGGGTTTGGTGGCTCGATCCCCTCTTCCTCCAGGCATACTTGTCGAAGTATCACTGGGCAAGATACTGAACCCCACATTGCCCCTGATGGCTGTTCCATCAGTGTATGACTGCGTATGAGTGTGATGTATGAATCCATTTATCATTAACCATTTACCTCCTTCCATGAATGCAGCTGTGTCACGACAGTTCAGACACAGAGACTCAGAGACTGGCATGTATTCTGCACTGCAAAAGATGAGGACATTAATGATTAATCAAATTGCATTACGGACTATACTGTATTAACTTATGCATGGACAACATTGGTCAAGACTTACCTGACTATCACTATCAACCAGGTAAATAGGGAGCTGAGGAGGTTCCTGGCCTGATTGAGTCAACCCAACGGTGCTGAGGGGGTGTGCTGATTAGCTGTCTGGCACTCTTTGCCACCTCTTCAACCTCTCCCTGGACATGCAGCAGGTCCCCTCACTTGATGCATGAAGGAAAACTTCATGCATCGTCCGTGTGCCTAAGAGGGGATGCACCAGTGCTCTCACTGACTTCAGGCCAGTGGCACTGGCCTCTCACATATTGAAGACCTTTACAAGGCTGGTTCTGTGGCACCTGATGCCACCTGTGGCAGACCCTCTGTATCCTGTACAGGCAAACCTTGGCGTGGATGATGCCGTCATTTACCTACTGCACAAGGCTTACTCCCACCTGGAGAGGTGTGGGTGCAGTGTGAGAATAGTGTTTTTGCACTTTTGAAGTGAATAGGATGCCTCCTACACCTGTCACCATTCTGGGTGAGGAGCTGTAGGTGTAGGAGGAAGTTCCTGGGCGTGTACCTTATCAACAAACCAGACTGGTCAGATAATTGTGATGTCCTCTAAGAGACGGGACAGAGCAGCCATATAGTGTTTGCAACAGGCTGCTTCACAATTTCCATGTGATGACTGGTGTACTGCTGTTGTGTGTTGAGGAGGCAGTATTATGGCTGGTGATGAAAACAGGCTCATTAAACTGGTCAGAAAGGCAGGCTCTGGTGTAGGAGTGCACCTTGACAGCCTGGAGGAGGTGGCTGAGGGGAGGGTGAGGTCCAAAATCCTCCATGAGGAGATGAACAGCCTAAGAAACACCTTCATTAACCGTCTCATCCTTAGGCACAGTTCTATACATTAAATACTATATGATGCATACCATTGCACATATATCTAATACATATTTCTATAGGTATCTATCCATCTATCTATCTATCTATCTATCTATCTAGCTATCTATCTATCTAGCTATCTATCTTTTATTAAACTTTAACTCTATTTGTAATGGTGACAAACTAATTATCCAATAATGACACCACACAAGGACGCTACATGTTATGTATTCAGTAGTCAGTATTCATTGAATTCATTCATTGCATTTAATAGATGTAATGGAAAAAATTTACATATGTGAAAGAAAAACTAACCTCAAGGTAAGGCCAGTGTACAATCCAAGGTTAATCATAATACAGGCTAAAGACAAATATTAGTTATGCGTATAAAGCAGGAAATTGTCTTTTAAGGAAGAGAGAGGTAAAATGATATTTCTGCTTGAATTTCTCCTTTTCTAAATTTGATCTGGCAGAGAGGCCCTGGGCAGAAAATGATTGTTCCACCACTATAGAAATATCAAATCATTTGTATTGAGTCTGGGATGGAATCAAAGATTGAACTATAAATTGAACCTTTTTATGATTCTGACACTATTACAACTGGTGCCGTATGGCCCCCAATGTTATTTGTGCTTGCACATTAAGGTGTGACCGTTTATTTCTCTCTGCAGACTGCTTTGAAGTGAACCCCGTGAGGAGCATCCAAAACGACACAATATTCTGGTGAGTACCCAAATTGAAATTAAAACCCTCTTCACATTTACATAATATACTACCACACATTACCCATCCAGACTGTGAGCATGAACAGAAAGTGATGGGGCAGAGGGATAGAGAGGAAAGGCTTTGATAATAATATGCTAAAAAAAAAAGAAAAAGAAAAAAAAAAGATGTTTCCCTCCCCTGACTCAATCGATTCTTCAGTTTTTATTCCACGGGGTCAGTATGTTTGACTCACCATGCATGCATATTCTCACTACATTAAACACAAAGGCAAACCTTACAGTTTTACCCATTTTATTTCCTCTCTCCCTACATATATTTTACTCACATGCAGACAGAGGAATGTAAGAACACAGCATCTCGTTCTTTTCCTCCTCTCCCTGTCACATGCCGATTTAACCACATGTTCGCATACAGAGAGGGAGAGAGAGGGAGAGAGAGGGAGAGAGAAAGAGGGAGAGAGAGCGAGCCTCCTCAGAGTGACACTGTTAGCTATTCTCTCACATAGGCAGGGTTGGGCTGGCGCCACGGCTGTTTGCCTCATAGCCTGCGCAATGGGAGTCGGCTCCATTATCAGAGCTGCTGCTTCGCCACCCTGCAGCAAACCCAGCATCCTCTGCTCCTGCAGATTTAATTTCTTATCTCAATAGGGAAAACAGCCCCTCTGATGAACAGCAGAAAACACCCTGGGCTGCTGTGAACACGGATTGAGGATACATACAATAGATGGTTTGATAAACTCATGAACGTGCACAGCACTGATATTTCTCATAGGAATTCGTGGCTGGTCATAGATATTCAAGGGAATTTGCTTTTTACTGTAAATAATGATTCAAGGAAGGGAAGATCTCGTCGCCATTATATACTGTATTTAAGCAATTATTTATGCCGCTGCCTCTAAGCACATATCAGACCTTAAACAGGATCCCTGATAGGTGAATGTCTGTAATATGCTGCTACTGTTATTCTTAGACCGACCAAGCTGTCTTCATGCTACTGTTTGCAGATAAATAAAGAAAGCTCTTCAACTGCTGTACTCTCACATGACATAAACTCAGCATGAACCAGTGCCACATGTGTGCTCCTTTTGTTGAAAGTCTTGTGAGAGCACATTATCATCTCTCAGAGAATAGAGCAGCTGGATATTCTTAATGACATATTTTTTATTAATGCTTCTTGCAAAAAGAAGAAAAAAAAATATCTAAGCTTCGCACTGTGACTTTGGGTTGTTGTTTTCCCATTCGCTTTATTTTTGACAACCCGCAAAAATTTTTTCTTTGCTCCATTCGGTAAGAAGTCAGAGTCTGTAATCGAACTGAAAGATTTGACTTGTTGTGGCTTTTTCAGCCCTTTACTAACAGCTTCATCAATGTCACGAAAAGCCACTACAGTGGTAATTGTGTGTCAACTTTCCCAGGCCATAAAACAAAAGTTATTATGTGTGGAGACAGAAGTTATGTAACTTGATGTACCCTGGCTAAATTAGTTTTCTTGTGTTTTACAGTAATCATCTGGTAGGGCTGTACTTACTGATATTGGTGCTATCTAATCTGTGGTCCAATATGTCAAGAATAACAAGATCTTTTGGTCTTATGAGAGTTTAAACCGGTGGTGAAGGAAGTATTCAGATGCTTTACTTATTTAAAAGCAATACTACAATATAAAGTAAAAGTTTTGCCTTCAAAATTATACTAGTAAAAGTACTCACTATATAGATTGGCCTCTTTCCTTTTTTTCCCCTTACATTGTTTTATTATTGCGACAGATTTAAACACTGTATGTAGTGGTTGGAGGAGGTGGAGGTCAATTTAACTGTTATATAATCTGTTGGGCTGTTTAACAACGCATCTTAATATCATGTTTTGTTTTAAGTGATGTTTTATATATTTTATAAATTGATCATATGTTTTATAATTTATGTCATCTGCAACATAACAAGTGAATAATAGCTGTAAACTAAATGTAGTGTAGTAAAGGGCTACAATATTTCCTTCTTAAACATTGTGCAGTAGAAGTAAGAAGGGGCATAAAATGGAAGTAATAAATACAAATATGTTATCTTAGTTTGCATGTAGTTTGTTAGTGTCCACCTCTGGTTTGAACTCGTCCTGAAAACAAGCTGACAAGCCAGTCCTTATATTTAAAAATGAGACATTTCTTTGAGGCACATATATTGTTGTAATGGAACACCGTATCATAGTATATGAGAGACATCAAGACAGGCCAGGCATGGCAGCTAAGCACTGCAGATATTGAAACTGATCATTTTCAGGTGGCTGGGGTTTACATAATGTGGCACAGTGAGAGGACATTGATTTTTCTTGCTTTGAACTACCCGTCCTGGAGGATGCTTCTCTGAACAAGGGGAGTGTCTGGCTTCAGCTTTGCTCAGGGAAGCAGACATCGGCTATATCAGCTAATTTGGCAGTTGGGTAGAAATAGAAAGTTAATAATCCATAGTATGAGCATTAACAAAACATTTAAAGGAAAAACCGTTGCATTAGCCATTATTTTTATACGCAAAAAGACATGAACAGGGTTATAAAGCCTCTTGTGAGAATGGGCTGAGTTGAATATCTGGTTGCTAAGATTCTTTGAAACAAATTAATTCAGGTATTTTGATGAAGCTCTTAGCATGTTAGCCACACAGAATATTTTTAGTGTGGGGTTTTAAATTAAACGCAAGTTGATGATGTGGTCATGAGGTTATTAATTATCCTCATATTCTTTGAGAAGAGGATTCTGGTCTCTTTTGGCGGGGAATGCAGGAAATGAGTCTGACAGCTTTGACCACTTATTACATGTGAGGTTCTGTTGACAATACTTCCATTAGGTTGTCCTCTCAAAGCAGTTTTATATCTAGAGACTGCACAGAACAGAGCGCATCACAGATTCATTACTGAGGATAGTCTGGTTTATGTGTTGTCTTCCTCATATCATATCATCTTTATATGTCGGCTTTATGGAGTTGTTTTTAATAAGAAAAAACAATTACACCACAGATACACCTCTGGTCTCTGGATTTAGAACACTTTGATTTAATCTTTCCTCTTTTTATTTGAAAGAAAATGTGGAAGAGAAGAAAAAAGTGAGTTTTCAAAGTTGCACTGATACTGATCATTTTGACAAATATTCTGATTATATTTCTTCCTGCTCAAACTAGACAGATGTAAAAATGAGCAGATGTTATTTCTTTAATTTTTATTTTATTTTACAGAATCAGAGCTTTCAGGGTTTATCTGAGTGACACCTAATCACAGATACTGTCTCAAACTGTTAACTCATAGCCACAGTATGAGCACAGTAAACAAAAACATTAAACCGTGTTTGATGTAAACATAAGATTGCAACAAAATAAATAAGCAAGTAAATAAATAAATATCACATAATTTAATTAGTGCTGATACTCTGGGATGGTTTTAAAATGCTTATTTAACAGTTCTCCTTCCCTTAAGTTTGACAAAGGTTTCATTAGCATTACCCCAGGTTATGAAAATACCCAGTGTTTTCTATATAGAATGAAATCATTAACATAATTCTTAATAATAATTAACAAGCCCTAAGGAAGGTATTTTATAAATGATTGATTATCACCAGCATTGCAGAGGATACACAGATAGTGTATATCACTTTCACATTTATTGCTTTTTCGCAGTGTTTTGCAGCTGACTTGCATGTCCTAATGTAAATGTTTTTCTTATACAGCAGGAAAAAGCAAAACCAAATGACATGAGTCTAATATCTTGCAAAATTAAAAGAGCTCTTAGATTAACCATATTCCTCCTTGAGAGCATGTTCAGCATACCAAAAATACCAGCACACCAAGATAGAGCTTCTTGACTCATTTCAAATTACACTCTCCTCATCCAAATAGCTGTTTTGATGTCTTTTGTTGGCATCTGCTGCTTTTCTCAGGGCGCTATAATTAAACAGGAGGAGGCCACAACCCTTCTTTATTCTGTGTCAGTTTGAGAAATGGTTGTTGGAAAACGCACTGTGTCAAAGCAATGTGGGTTGAACAACAGCTAGATTTCACACACAGTGGAATCCATTTCTGAGAGTGTGTGTGTCTGTGGATTCTTGAATTAATCTTCATTACCTCAGTGGCATAGATGTCTGAGAATGCAGCAAAAATCAGTTTGTGGAAAATTTGCTAAACAAGCTTTGCACCACATTTCCTATCTATCAAAGACAAGTATGATCAGCAACTACTTGAAAATCTAAACTTATGAAGGCACATTACTTGCCACTTTACAGCTGGAAAACTTATTGTACTGCTTTGATCTCCTCTCCCAGTAATGGCTTAAGTCGTGGCACCCCCAATTATAGTGAAACACATTAGAAAACAGGGGTTAATAGTCAGTGTTAAGAAGTATTTAACAGTGTTAAAGCACCTTGGACTTCTTTCAATTGTTTCCTGACATTTTAAGAGCAGAGCTCCATCGCAAGATAAGTCATCTTTTTGAATTACAGAAAAAAATACCATATTTTCTATTTACTCTCCTCGTGTCATCACCCAGGTTTACACCCACAGCACATCCCCTGATCTGACAACATCCTCAGGATAACTCTCATATATCATCATTAAAGAGCATAGACTCAGGCACTTTGTCAGAGTTTGCAGTCCACTGAAAAGGTACAAAGAGGGCAGAAAATAGATCTCTTTGATGAACAGCAGATTATGATGGAGAGGTGAGCAAACATCCCTCTCGTTCGCTGCCCACATGTGCAGTGCAGTAAGACTTACCGTCTCACGCAGCAGCAAATTGCAGCCTGATCCCAAAGACAAGCTGCAAATGAGACGTAATCCTCTTGGATCTTTGTTAAAAACTACAGTGAAATGTGGATCTCTCCTTTCATTTTGAATGTAATATAAAGACCAGTGTTTTGATAAATTATCAAATGAATATGCAAATGTATTTTTATTATATTCAAATTTACATATATTTATTATTCATAATATCTTTGTATACAGTATTTATAGGCTATACACATAAATTTACATTCCAAAGAAATTCTTCCTCTCACAGTCTTGTGTGTCTGAATTATCAAAGGATCAGCTGCCTCTCTCAGCCCGGCTCCTTTTGTTGTAATATGACATGTGAAAGTCTGACATAAAAATTCCCACTGAGTTCTGTGATTTGAGAGCTCACCCCAGCTTCAGCTGCTGTCTGTGTTTCCTCAGTTTTAGTTGGCCCACCTCTGAGGGAGGTGTCTCCAGATTTAGAAACCGAACTGACAACATGTTGGCTCTCGAGTGCGATAACATGCAGTATAGCTCAGAGACAGGGTTTTATTGCAATATGCCTGAGTTTATTACAATTGTTTGTGTAATGTTTTAAGCAAAAATCCAAGATGTCCTCTGGTTCCATGTCCTCCAGTGTGAGGATTTAGTGCTTTTCTCTCATTTATTTATTTCATTCAAAATATATATTGATTTTTGGTCTGTTGTTAGTCACCTAGGAGTTGAGGAAAAAGCGCTGTACATTTTTCAGTGTAAAATTAATTAATTAATTAAACAGTCAATAGTAGCCAGTTAGTTTTAACGCAGAGCTACTGTCTGTATTTGTTTATTTCACAAAGATATCTGCATTTCTATGTGTCTATGTGCTGTATGTATCTGTGTTCAGATTTACACTGGCAGTTAGCCAGACCTACGCTACAATGTGTTGGAAACTGTCTAGGCTGTATGTGCCAAATTGTTTTCTGCTGTTTATATTCTTGATGTATTCATGAGTTTAGCTGCTAGGAAAACATGACCATGTACCTAAATGCATCAAATAATCAAGAATCAACTGTATTTGAACTCCACCGAGCAAAACAATTTATGCCGTTCTAAATAAAAGCTGTGTAACTTTAGGCACAGCTGTAGAGATAGAAATTACTTGAATACTTTGGAAAATCTAAATTGAATGATTACGAGTCATTTGATTTCAATGAACCTTTATCATCATAGCCACTACTGTCACTAGAAAGTATGAATTTAGCTGATGATAATGTTAGTGTGTGAATGAGATGTGTGGAAAGTGGAAAAGCAGAAATATTGATGCTCTCTATATCCTTGATGTATTTGTATTCAGTGAGATCCCTTGTGCTTATTAGCCTCATATCCAATTCATATTAATATCATATATATTATTACATTACTGACATTACTGGTCCCATAAACATAGCAAGCAGTTGGCAGTGTTGTTTTATTCCTTGTGGCATTGCTCGTATCTATTGGTTTATCTTTGAGTCACGCTGTTGGCTTCGCTGGCCTGAGTGTGCAGCTGTGAGTAACAATGGCTTGAAACTTTATTTTAAAAATAGGCTGAAAGAAGCAGCCAATGCCGACAGGAAAACAAGTGCAGCTACCTGCTGAGTAAGTGTTTCAGTGACGTTTCCTACAGTGTGTTTGTAAGTGATGAGAAATGTGGTCACATAAATGCAGCTAATTAGCATTATCAATTATGGTGAGGTTCACTATTTCTATTAACCTTTTCCATCTGCACAAAAGTAATGATTTTTTCCACTGTTGTGGAAGAATTATTGTGTATGTACATTTGTTACATGCTTGTAAACCAATGCATGCCAAAGTACAGAATTAAAGCCACATTCATTCAGCTGGAGCGGGAGATGTACTGGGACTGGGCGGCATCATGGCATGGTGTAGGGTTGCGAGACTTCCATTTATTGCAGTGAATTCTGGGTGTTTTAGTAGAAAGAAAGAGGCATTTTCTCAGCTACAGCAATTTTGTATGCTTGAAAAACAGTATTTTTTACAAATTGGCATAACATTGAAGATTTACTTTATTCATTTGGCACACAAACGACACACATTAATTAACATCAATATGATATAAATGTATCAGGTTTAGCCAAAAGACTAATTATCATCCGTAATCCCTGAGCATGTTGATGTTACACATTAAAAGGCACAAACAAGCAGATAAAACAACATCAAAACACACACAGGATACAGCTAGTGAAACCATTACAGAACAGACATCTGCACATGCATGCAATAATCAGACTGTCACAGCAACAGACAAGACAACATTGCACAGGACTTTAAAACTATAATCTTAAGTGAATGACATGACAGACAGACACAATAATAACACAAAAAGGCACTTTAAGGTTGCATGTGTTGTTTGTATCAGTGCTGGTAATAGCTGCTCTGTCTCTGCTTCTTTCCGTTGTTCTCTTTACTGCCCAACGAAGCCATCTTAAATAGTAATTTGAGCTTGTAGCCATTGACCTGCAGAGAAATGTAATATGTTGTTGTACATAGAGGAAGGTGTGGTAGCAGAAAGAAAGTTACTGTTTACACACTGCATGAAGCATTTACGTTTTGTTTTCCTTTATTTATAGACTTTAAATTTTGTATTTTTTTGTTGCATGTTGGGGAGACTACAGAAGAGATGATAAATGCATTCGACTGTGCTTGTGGAGTTTTGGTAAGAAAAGGCAAACAGCCTCTTGGTGAAGTCTTTCTAGTGCCATGTTTAACGGTTCACGCTGTGAATCTCTCTGGAGAATTGTGTCAGTGAGACCTGGCATCTCTGGAGAAAGACGTAGTGGGACATCCTAGGCAGCAGGAAGATGAGAGTTATCAGATTAAGACCATGCTGAAATGCAGTTTTTTTGTGTTTTTAAACACCCACAACTTCTTTTTTTTTTTTTTTTTTATAAACTGCTCAGTTTATTCATGCAGAGCTGCATCAATTACAACTACATGTCAGCGGTTTGATACATCAAATAAAATAAATCTAATGCAGATGAAAATGGTGAGTACAAACGTGACAGTGTGAGACGAAACATAACAGAAATTCATAACAGACATCATGTTCTCTTTGTTTGAAATAAACCTTCCCTGATTGTGCAGCACAACAAGGGAAGGTATAAATTATTCAGGTGCTCCCCAATGGCCGCCCATTTACATCCGCTCACTTGCATCTGACTGGACGTATTCTTCTGCCATATTCCTCAGTGATCTGCCCGTTTTAAAATGGCAGCAAAATACATGTGATCTCTGAGTAGGACTGTGCCTTCACCCTGATGCTTAATTTATTCATTACCCTCCACCCATATTGGGTATGCGCTGCAAAGCCCTTAGTCGTAAATACTGTAGAATATCAAAATGAATATGATGGGGAAGGAACACAGAGGATTATTACAGCTATATATAAATAACGAGGTGAAATATGGCTGCTTCCTCATCACAGTGCGGGCACAACAAGGAAAGAGGTGAGAGGAATAACAGAATGCAGTAGTCAGATAATAATACCATTTGCAGTATTGTATCCCATGAAGGACATCTCTCTCCAGGCATCACAGCATGTCATTTTTCTTCACTGCTGTTCCTTCATTCATGCTGATGTGAGGTTTGCTGTAGTAACTGCCAGGAAAGGGAAGATGGTTGAATACCCTCTCTGTGAAGCATTTCTTTTGGGTTTTAATACTCACATCTCCGCGACTATCTGTCTATACTGCAGGGCTCAGTCAATTTTCGAAAAATGTATAATCCTCAAGATTTTAATAAAATCAGACTCCATTTTTTATGCTATTTATGGAAGGATTTTGTTCAGAAATATCCATTTAGCATATTTACATTCAGCAATTACTACTCCATATAGTAGTTTTTATTAATAGTTGTGGAGTCTGCCATTCCTGTGCTGGACTGAAATTGTCTTTACATGCAATAATAATTCAGAGGAAATCAATGCATGTATGTAAACCAGTCAGACTGTACTCCCAAAAAGAATGAAAACATAAGCTGTTTCAGCACGTGCACCAAGACGTAAACAAATCTGTTTACGATCAAGTGACAAAGGCCTCTAGCGAGCAAAGGTGGAAGTCTGGCGATGGTGTTTTAGAGCAAGAACGTCTGTGAAGATGGAGGTCAGGGTGGATGGCTGTGTCAACAAAATATATGCCTTGAACAGGGTAGACAGCTGTTTGTTTTCCGCTTCCAACCAACAGTCAATGGTTGTTTTGTCAAAGCACGACTGCGATCATTCCATAACTTAACGCCGTGTTTATGGTGTTAAGGACACGTTCCTCACCATAATGATGCGAATTTTAACCCGAACCATGATCTTTCCCTAAACCTAACCAAGCTGTTTCTATGCCTTAACTGAACCACATTATGACATTATTTACACAAAGAGCTTCAGAAGGCAAAGAGAAATGTTGCCGTCCTGCCGACATGGGGCGTCACTTGTTTGTGTCGTTCTAGAGGGCATGGACAGATGACATACTTTGCCGTTTAATTTGGAAGGTTTGTTGCAAATTGCCTTGACACGAACAAGACATTTACAGAAAAAGGATGCGGCATGTACTCCAATTTGATCTCACTGATAAGTTACTGCTAATGCAAAGAGAACATCTTACTGCTGCTGCTTCACATTACATGAAACACAGAATTGCTTTCGTCGTGAAGAGGACGGAAACGGAAAAAAGGAAAGTGTGTTTGTCGCAGAGATTAGCGCTAACTAAGATCATTCATTAAAACATGCATTTAGATAATAACGGTCAGAGGCCAATTTTTGTCTGACTTCTTTATCAACATGTTGGGAGTTTGTTTGGCTGCACTGTAAACGTATACATTAACAAAATAAGATAAAATATAAACTAAGCTTTTTACAGCTTTCAAATCTGTTGCACAGTGCAGGGTATGAAATGTAGTAAATCTCTTTCAGATGCAGTGCGTCATCTTTGACAAAACTCTTTTTCAAATACAAAATCGTTCTCATTTAAATCCACCCACTTTTATCAGCATTTCAACATCATAGTGACTCAGTAAGAGACAGACTCAGGAATATAATCTCTAATGAAACAAAAAACGAAATCCTTCCCCCGACTGTAAACGTAATGTGTCGCAGTTGAAGTCATTTCACATATACCACACTTGACAGTTACAGCCTCTAAGTGTATATACTCTTCAAAGACAGACTGCGGGCTGGAAAATAGTTTTTTAATGTCGATTTAATCGTTCTCTGAGTGCATGCAGACATCAAGGGACTTACAGACGCAAATTGAGGTGAAGTCCACTCAGTTTTAACAGAGACGTTGCCCAAATAAATGGATCAATAACTCCTCTAACCACTTTCCTGCTTTGATTCTGTCTAACTGTGAAAGTCCTTCTCTTGAATCCAGACTGAGTAATGGTCATTTCTATCGTTTTATTGAAAACACCTTATGTCCCTGTGAGAAGATTTGAGCAGGATAATCAGTAGATAGCATCTCACTGAAACATGTCTTTAAAGTAAACTTAATTTGAAATGACCTTAACTCTTAGTATTAATCAGCATTGTCTGTCCTAACAAAATATTTGTCAGCAAAACTTGTCACTATGTTGTGATTTGAGTTTGTCTCAGTCATTGATCATTAGTCGCACACCATTGCCCATATTCAGATGTGCAGCCTGCTTACAGAGCAGAACCAGCTTTCAGCATCAGGGTGGCACGCTGATTAAATTCCCAGCCTGTGCTTGTTCCCCTGTGTCCTCTCCTTTTTGGCAAATAAATTGGAGTGAACTGACCTTTAATCAGATATGTAGAGCAAACCTGAGTGTTTAAGCTTCAAGAATCAGACACGTTAACTTCAATTAATCAAGTGAATACCATTACAGAAGGTGACGTGTACGTGACGGTTCACTGCACCATCTGCATATTCTACTCGTCATCACTCCGAGGCATTACTTTCGGACTTTTTCCCAGTGGATGGGGCTAATCACTGGCCTCTGTCTCACGGTCACGCTCTGCGTTGCAATACTTAAGTCTGTGTGTGGACTTGTCTCCCAGTCTGGCATTATATGTTGAGTAAATGAGTGAGATTTTAAGTATTGCGTCATGCATACAACTACAGTATGGCCAGCCTCCACAAATTCATGTAAACAATACTACAAAAAAAGTCTAAAAGTAAAGAAACCCTATTCAAATAATTTTCCAGATGAGCTTTTCAAACTGTCATTGTCTTCATTATTGACAAAAGCATTTACTATATAATACAAGAAAGATTAGAGAAAATACTGTATAAGTTGTCCATCTTGCCATCTTCCCAGCCAAACTTAGCAAATTCAAAACTGAGCAACTACTTCAAGTTTTGATCATCTGTGCACCAGAATACTTCAGGATTTGTTTGAGCATTTCATGGAAGAGTAACTCATCTTAAATCATCATAATTTGTACAGTACAAAAGAAAATGAGACTCACTTCACTTCTCCCAAATCACAGCTCACGCAATCTGGTTTCCTCCTGAGTATTTTTGAATCTGCCAGCCTCAGCGTACTGCCTCAAGAACACCAGCTCTGAAATGCGCAACTAAAGATTTAACATATATGATTCAGTCCCAAACCTAACAAAAGAAAAAGTCTCCTTAGCTTAGGGTTTTTTATTTAACCTTGAACAAAGCCATAACGGAAAATCTGAGGCTTTAGAAAGGTATTAAGTCACTGAAGGAATATGACACAAGCAAATGTATTAAGACCTAGCTGTGGCAATGTCATGTTTCTTTTTAGGATGTGAAAGATTCTGCAGGTTCTGAGCAGCTACAGTGATCTGCAGCAAGGTGACACATAACGATATAATGCAATTATGCTAAAAGGTATACTCTATTAACTAAGCACCTGGCATCATTTGAGCCATTTGTGGAGAATAAATGCCGAACATTCTTGTTTCATTTCCTCTGTTTTATCTAATTGTAGCTTTTGAACTGGATGAAACAAGACATTTGAATTTGACATTTTATAGACTAAACAAATTAGATTACAAATAATGGACAGATAATAATAATTAATAATTACATTAATCATGATTTGCAGCCATATATTGAACACAGTGTCAAGTTATAAAACAAAGTTGTGTTCCAGTGTTTTGGAACACAAGCTAAATGCCAACCCTAATATATAATAGTATAATTTATTCATACAAAAATGAAAATAGTTTGAGAAATATTTGAAATAAAGTGACATAAGATGTTAGGATGAAGTATAAGCTGATTATTAACAGCATTGCTGTCTGAAAAATGTGCAAATAGGTATTTTTTTAGGTGCTGATAATATTACCCTCCTAAATTACTTTTATAGTCATAGAGCCTTGAAGAGACAAGTCACAAATTAGTACCCGTAGAAAAACTGAGGAGGCTCTACTATAAAAAAAACCCACTAAATTAGCAGTATGATCCTAGTTGGCCTGACTGCAGATTTCCAACTGGTGGTAAGAGTTGTGGTGATGAAAATGAGATGAAATAAAAGCACAGATAACTTTGGAGGTTGGAAAAGACAATATATTATCGGTATTTTCAGTAGGGGTAGGAAGACGGAGTAGTTCTCACATCTTGGTCTTAGAAAAAGATCTGAATAAAAATCCACTAGATTCTGATGCACAGACTTAACAGGAATTTCCAGAAAAGCTGCAAATTTTTTTTCCGTTGAATCGGATTAATAGAGCTGAGTGGGTGGAATTCAGCAATCCTAGATTCATTATCATTAACTTGCAGTTTAGTGATATATTTTAGTTTGGAGATATCACTTTATATCTGGGAGCAAATCATTAACGTGAATCTACTGCTATACTTCGACAAATGATTCAGTTCTAATCATTTCATTACCAAGTAGATATGAACATCTTTTTTATTGCAAATGTGTTTTTTTTTAAATACGTTATCGGTGCATTTTAAAGGCTGGAACTAGTGGGTGCTCACTGGGGAAATAGATATCCTGTTTTGCAAATGATGTGACCAAGTCGGATCGTCCAATATTATTACTATGGAGAGTTAAGTGTACCTGAGAAATACTGTGGAAATCACTGTGGCCCCCAAAAAATGGAAGCCATAGTCAGGGGGAGGAGGCAAGTCACTTTTACTCATTTATAGTGGTTGAATGGTTTGATCCTTTTGTTGCAAATGTTATTGAACACTTTATATTGGCTTTCATTATGTATTGACAGAACATTTCTTCTGAATAATTTAATTACAGTGAGAGACTTATTGCAAACAGTTTTTGCACATTGATTAAAAGCTCTTTGTGTGCTCATAAAGAGTGTTTTCATCAAGAAAGAAGCCGAAATCAATTCAGGGGAAACGCCAAACATGAAATACAGTTGAGATGATGCACGACCTCCAACAGCAGAAAGTGATCTATCACTAAGTTATGGTCTGAACCATTTGAAGGGCAGTAACTGTGACATAAACCCTTTTTTCGAGGCTTTCAAGCCAGATGACCTGGTCTGTGGTGTCAACTGCTGCGCTGAGATCAAAAGGAATTCAAACAGAGCAATCACAAGCACAAACAGCAACAAGGGGAGCTCAAGGAAAACCATCTATGAGCCATGGGATGTCTTAAAACTCAATTTAAATTTTTCAACATTATTATTCATAGAAAGTAGCAGTTTGGGGAAACGGCATTTTGCAAAACCTAGGAGAAATATACAGTTTGTATGAGATTTATATAAAAAAAAAAACTGCTGTATTGCAGTCAATGGGCATAGTGCACATCTTGAGGTTTAGAAGATTTAGTCCAGGTTATGAAATACTGACTGACTGCAGCACACCAAGGTGCAGAAGATCTCCAGAGTGACATACATTTAAGAAAGACATTTTCTCATTGCACTCTGAAAATCTCTGAAGGCCTGGCAGAGAGCGATTGACATTTTCGTACTCTACTACTGGATATTATTCATGGAAATGCAGAACATATTTGGAGAGGCCCATTTTAACATTTCATAAAGTCCTAGTATCTCACTAGAGGTGACTTGTTCCACCCCACGCAACTCCATATCCATTATAGATGTGCGGCTCAGCCACGCCAGCAGTATACATATGTTTACAACTGTCGAATGCATATGGAGGAGACACTGAGAGTTCTGAAGAAAGAAAAAACAGCTATCCATCTAAGCTGGATGGATCCTGAAGACCTTGTTGTAACATTATCTCTTGTGTATATCAATAATACATAAAGAGATAAATGTGCCCAAGTGCATAAAATCAAGACCAGGACGTAGCATCAGGAATATTATACAGTGTGTTAAAGACGCTGGTGGGAATTCATTTTCAATGAATGTCTCTTCAAATACCCACACTTCCTGTAAAAATATTTTACATTAAGTTTGAAACATTTGAACATTCGCCTTTATTTGTCTACTGACAGAGCATTCACTCAAAGTAATCATTTACTGTAATTAGTTTAAACATGAAAAACCTTTGCAAATAATGGAAATGCACATCATGAATTCAGTGGATTAACAAGAAAGAATGAACAGAAACAGATGAGATAGAGATGATAAAGGTTGTTATCTGGTATGTCTGCAGTGAAGGACAGGAAATGCTTAGTTCCCTATCTGCTCAAGAGGTTTAATGAATCTTTTTTTCTGAAGACAGTTCAACCTAAAATTACATTTTTCACAGTTAGAAAATATGATGCATGGGGTGAAACTGAATTTAAGATTACTGTGAAGTATGTGAAAGTTGTGCCCCACTTCAAGCCTGTTTTGATGCCAAAGCTCCCTTTGTTTGTGTAATTTGAGACCATGCAGGGCAGTGAGGTGTTATGGGTATTTCACTCATAAGCACAAAACCTCAAATGTGATTAATAGTTGATGTTTTGAGGCTGGTGCTTCTCAGTATTTGTTTTAAGGAGCTGGGAAGGAGTTTTCCAAGATGTTCAGTGAGACTTTGTAGAAACTTCCAAGATTTCTTCTTTTTTTTTTCAACTTAACTTTAATAACTGTGTTATTTATTGATCAACTCAGAGTCTGTGCTCATGCATTTGTGAGGGACCAAGCAGGTCAGACGGGGGTTTATTTATCTACATTTTTTAAATGATATGAGAAACGAACCACTTTAACTTTAATATGAACACATCTAACAGTTAACAGGTGAAAGTAATGAAGCTCTTTCTAGCTCGAGGTCCACATGTGAAACTGACATTCAGGCAAACACTAACTGACAAACAAAGCAACCCAGTTTCCTGAGAAATAAATTTTTTTCTGTTATATTTGTGTTGCTAGATGGTGGATGGTGGGCCGTACAGTGCGACGACTTTGACACCAGAGCCTTGGGTTCACGTCCTCGCGTGTAGTTAGGTTTAGGCTTCAAAAGCAATTTGGGGAATGTTAGGGAAAGATTATGGTTTTGGTAGAAGGTAAACATGTTGTTGCCTTTTTTTTAATCAAGACGACAATCTTTTTCTAGTCTTAACCAAGTGCTTTGAGTGCCTCAGCAATACAAAGAAAAAAGATAAATCATGCTTTAGTTGTCACAAGAGGATGTTGTAGGACAACAAATAAAATGCGCGGTTAGGTAACATTTTGTAGATGTGCTTAGTCTGTATTCTGAGACCTGGCATGTAAATTCATTAACACTGTTTGCTCATTATGTTCATGAACAACATTATCCAAGCGTCAATATGTTTTCTTCAAAAATGATTTGCTGTCGCATTATAGTATTATATAAATGTAGTTTCTAGGAAACAAGGTAGGATAAAAAAACACAAATGAGAAAAAGGGGCACACAAGAACATACACCAAAGTAAAGAGATAACATTAGCCACTAACAGTGTCTCAGCTTGATCTACAACATTACTTTTCTCTGTATCATTTAACAAGACTTCAGAGTTTACAGCCATGCTAGTGGTTCTGTGAGGCTATACTTAGGCATTTCGGTGCTTTGAGCTAAAGGCTAGTGTCAGCATGCTAACATGCTCACAGTGATGATCTCATGCTGATGATAAGCAGGTATAATGTTTACCACGTTCACCATCTTAGTTGATCTTAATGTGTTAACATATTCTAATTTGCACAAAATAAACTAAAGCCGAGGCTGATGGGAATGTGATTGGTTTAGCAGGTATTCAGACAGAAACCAAAGTTATCGCCATTTGTCCTTTGGAGGGAAAATGAATGTGTTAAGTCAAGTCAATTTTTATGTATATAGCGGCAAATCACTACAGAAGTTTTCTCAGTTTTTCAAATAGAGCAGGCCTAGTACATACTCTTTTATGTGCACAAATTCATGACAGCTCATTTAATAGTTGAGAGGAAATGCAACTAGCAATAGCATGGTCCATAAAATAACATAAAGTTACCGCTCAAATTTTGAGTTCCACTGTGAATCCAGGTGAGTTTGTTCTGGCCAAATTCTCCACCTTTCGTATTACGATAAGTCAGTGCCTAGCTTTCTCTTTTGCTGTGTGCAAAGGCACAGAAAATAGACAGAAAGGATCTAAGGCATGGGGGAAGATCTCACCTTATAACTAATAAGTGTAGTCAATGTGATATATGAAAGTATGTGTCACTGTTTGAGTTGTATGTGACTACTGCACATGCGACCTAATGTGAGAATAGAGGTAAAATGAAATGATTTGAAACTTCTGTACCTAATGAAACTGAGCTTTATTCTTATAGTGCTGCTTAGTTACCTTCATTTGTTGTAGGAAAGCGAAAAAGAAAAATTAAATAAATGAATTTTTGTGATTCAGCACAGGCGAAATGAGAGTGAGTTGAGGAAAACAGATAAACCCCCTTTATTCTTCCTTTGACATATTGCAAACGATCTTATCAACCCTCTCCTCTCTTGCTTGGGCTCCTCATCCTGACTCTTGTCTTGACAGACAAATCCTGTTACAGTTGGCAATAAATCCAAGAATGAGACACAAATTACAGAAGCCTGAGTATTTACCAGGCTGGGGAGAATTGGGATGTTTTCATGAGGGGAAGGAAATGAAGAGCACTTGTTTTTTTAACCTGTTTTGTTGGTGACTGCTGCACCACCACCTCCACAACCTGTCAAAGTGACAGCTCTGGCAGCGCTTGGGCACAACGCTGACATTATTTGCAGATGGTAAATAAGGAAAAATATCTGGCTAGCAAGTATGATTCATAGTTAGTCCCAGCTCTTGTTTACAGACAAGTTGTCACATTCATTTAGCAAATTACGCTCGTGCTTGGGGCTCTGTAAAATGGTTTTACCCTCCCACTTTATTGGTGGAGAGGGGATAGTAAAAAATAATAAAAGCTTTTTTCTCTCCTCAGCCTTCAAAATCTGTTGACTCAGAATCCCTCAGAATCATTGATCTCTGCGAAGGGATTATGCAGCAAAGGTGCCAAAGCTTTATTGCAGTTTTTTTTTCTAGTATTCAATTAATTGTACAAAATTTCAACCAGCTAAAGGCAGCTCCATTACTCTGTCATAACCCTGCTTAGAGGCTTGTATGTAACAGGATATGCTAATACTTCTCGTACTAAGCCCTTGTAATCTTCATGCTTGAATTTGTGAACAGAGGACCATGTCTTTTCCACATACTGTAAATACTGATGGCATAATATAGCTGACTGTAAAAAGTCGCTTGAATTCCCCCGAGTTTCTAAATGATCCCAAAGAGTATAATGCAGCAAACTGTGATGCTGCAGCAGTGATGTACAAGAGTACACCAAGTATGACTGAATGATTACAAAACGAACAGTGACAGATTAAGGTAAGATTCATATGTATACCCCCCCTGTATAATATATTTTCCTGGAGACTGCAGACCATATGCTTATGTAGCAGTCAGTGAACCATGAAATCACTTGGTTTTCATGAGGTCGATTTGCATTCTCAGGTTAAAACTCAATGGGGCAGGAGAGGTAGTTGTAAAACCTTCATTTAGTGTATCAGTCCTGTCTTTTCTTATTACAGCGGCACAAAATGATCAGTGTCATTATAACTGAAATTACGCCACATGGTAATGGCATGGGACATGCAGACAGCAATAGCACCTTGTGCTGGTTTTTAAACAATCACTGGGTGAACTAAATTTGGATCATTTTTCATCATAAGCTCTTCTATATTCTCGGTTGACAGCATTTTGCTCAGTTAATGAAGTTAGATATGAATATTCACCCAAGCAAATACAGAACGTAGCACAGTGAAAATGATAGAAAAAAATTCTTCAGATGAATTATTGTTTTAGGTTTTAATAAGAGCTGCTTGTCCTTTGTGCATTCATATTACTCTTAAGTATGCTTACTGCCACATACTGCCACAAGACTGTGCTACTATTCAGCTACCTAAGCCCTCATGATATTTCCTCCTGTTGATGTGACATGAACATGTCAAACCCCTGAAAATTTCCATAAACTGCACCGTGCAGTCTGGTGACGATGCCAGAACCTGAACACAGTGCGTTAAGATGTGCAGACCTGCCTGTGGAAGGATTACGCACATAATTGGTGGAACCACATTGCAAAACCGTTCTTTGGGAATTAGGGAAATGTAAAATCTAATCCTAGTGAGCAATTTGTTCTTGTGGGAAAATATAGCTTGATTTAGATTCACTGAGACACTGATTTATCATCAACACAGGAGATGGATCTGCTGACGTGTGAGCTGGTTATTTTAGTATGCGCAGTAGTGCTCCCACAAAATTGGTGGAGTTCAGCATAGACAAGCAATCCTAAAAATGCTTTGGATGAAATCATAACATCTACTGAGCCTAAAGAGATCCAATCTCCATGACAACTGAGCAAACTCCAACTGCCGATGAAGACCATGTGATGTGGTTAAAAGCACCCAAAATGCCAGGGGACATTTAGTTGGTATTGTTTTGTTTAGCCACTGCTTACAAGGTTAAGAATGAACTTGCATGCTTTACTATAGAGTTTGTCTGACTTATTTTTGCACTTTCTACTCTTGGTGATGCCTTTTATTTTGTAGTACAGAATTTAAACATGCTCGAAAGCAAACTTAACTTTATTATTTATATCCACTCACTGCAAACTTAGATTAAATGATTCATCACTTGCCAGTTGTTTTGGATTAATATCATATTAGGATGTTTGATGTTTTGTGAGCTTTGACCTACTACGAGGTTTTACAAAATTTTGGCTGATCATATCTCTAAAACATGTCCAGTCCTCCCCCAAAGTATTGTAATCTAACTAGAGCCAAAATTATCTCAGAGATGTTTCACAGAGCAGTGTGTGCAAAAAACAGCATTTGAACACAGTTGTGATCTTTTTACCATGCATGACCTAAATATCACACAATATCTCATTTGTATTTTTTAAATCTTGGATGGTAATTTTTTTATTACTCCCCTCTGAACCTCTTAGAGCTGAAAAGGTTAATCAATTAAATAATTAGTCAATTTAAACAGAAAATCAAGTAATCTTCTTTCTTTCTAGCAGCATGGCTTTAGGGATGGCAATATTGGTCTGTTGGTCCACAATTTTTATCGAGAGAAACCAAACTAATTGTTGGATTAACTCAAAGTTTGCACATTCATAATGACTTTTTATCTACCACCATCAACAGGTCAAAGTTTTTACGTATCCTGTTAAATATCTCAACAATTCTTGGATGAATTGCCATGAAATCTGGTACACATATTCATCCCCTCAGGATGACATCCTCTGACATTACCTCTAACGTCATCTTTGAGTCAAAATGTCAAGTTGTCTAATACTTTTGTTTGTGTCTGAATACCATGCCACGAGCATGGCTGTGGACTCTTAGTCGTGTTCATTCAAAGATGCCAAACATTTCATGTGTAGCTTCTCAAACGTAATGATTCGCTTCTTTTCTCTTTTTGGTAACACTGTATTTCAACTCCCCCTATTTAGCATTTATAAGCAAGATAAGAACACATGATAAATAGTTTATAAAACACTGTAATGCAGTTGTAAACATATTGTTCTAAACACTTATTCCATAGGGACATTTTTTATTTCGTAACACCTTACGTGAAGCGTATGTAACTGTTAAATCTATCTAAGGTATAAATACTTCTTCACTGTCCATGACAACTGAGCAAACTCTGTTCACAGGTGAAGGCCACATGAAAGCTTGGAAGTGAACCTTGAGTTAGGAACTCAACCCAAGGTTTCCAAGGTCCAAAATCAACCTACAAGTTCAACATGTCTTTTATGAGTTTTTTTTTAATTTATTTATGCAATTATATTACAGCCAAAGACATTACAAATGGATTTACAAGCAAAGAGAAAAATTGTGGTTAATTTCTAAAGCCAATAAAATACAAGTAAGAAAGTATTTTGTACCAAAAATATAGTCTCTCAGTCTAATTTTCATTTAGGTCGACACATTTTCATTTTCAAAAGAAAACTGTGATAAAAGAGACACAGCATACCTATAACACCTAGAGAGGGAGAAGTACAGAGAAAAAATAAACAAAATAAATAAAAATGCTTGTAGCAATTTGGTTTAACATAGTTGCATACATTACATGTTACAGTGAGATATTTGGACATCAAAGAGAATACACAAAGGAAAAAATAAATACGTAAAAAAATTATGGATGTTCCACCAGTTCATTGTCTTAAACAAATCCATCTTTACGTTTAAAGACGAAGTAACCTTTTCCAGCAAGTACAGTATATCTATCCAGTTATTTATGGTAGGTCCAGTCCTGATGAGTTTTAAACACATTTATAGATCATTGAAAGCTGCCTGATAATAATTATTAGATCTGTGTGTATAGTAAACAGGGTATCAACAGGACTTGTTTTTATGTGTAATCAAAAATCATCAATGAATATAACTACAGCTGTGTTATGCTGTGTTATCAGCCATTCATTGATACACCAGTTATGGATACTTTGTAGGAAAAGCTATAAATGTTGACAAATACATTCATGAACATAATGGACAAAACTACATGATAGTGTGTTATTGTGTGTTATAAAAGAGTTGTTTAGTGTTTGTATACTGCTTTAAAATGCTAGATAGTGGGAAGGATTAAAGGTAAGTGTTACTCTTTATTTTGTATCTTTGCAGATTGACTGGACAAACAAGCATTGGTCAAACAAAACACTTAACACTTAACTTAAGCAAAGGATTTACTGATAAATTGGAAAAAAAAAAACGTCAGATGAATTGCAGCCCTAGCTGCATTGTGGATGAACTGCAGTTACAGAGCAAAAAGAAAACCTCTATATCTGGATTTGAGGATCTGATAGTAATGTGAGCAAAATCCAATTGCATGTTCAGACCTGTAACTTAACCCATGTTGGCGTGAATGGATGAAGTCCTATTGAAAAGCCTCTGCACCTTTAGCTAATGCATTACAGAAGACCTCAACATGTGATCCTCCAGCTTTGTGTGCTGGAGTCTAACCGTGTTATAACCAGCCTTAATTATCACTGTGACTGGGTTTTTATGTGATCCCAACCTGCTCCTTTAGTTCCAAGCCTTCTCTTAGTAACCTTGCCCTCCAGCAACAGCGGATTCATGAGTATTGATTGGCTGGGGAACACACACACACACACACACACACACACACCATTCATCTTTTCTTGACCTCAAATGCCAAAGGTTTGTAGAAGCTAATAAAAAGCTAATTATTCAATCAAACTACACACACACACACACACACACACACCATTCATCTTTTCTTGACCTCAAATGCCAAAGGTTTGTAGAAGCTAATAAAAAGCTAATTATTCAATCAAACTGCTCCTACAAGCAATTTTCCTTGAAACTGTTTTGTCTCATTTCAAGTAAAGAGCTCAGTTCCGTTCGAGCCAGGCCAGAGGGATGGGAGCGTTCATTAGAGTCTGATGGTGTTTTAGATTAGTGGAAATGGCTCAGACAGAAACAGATGCTCGTCCTTAATAATCATCTCACTTTTGTGGTTTTGTCCCCAGTTGACTCTGAGAATTTTGCAACTAGTGAATAAACGGAATATATCCGATGTATTTAAACACATTAGGTGTACACTTAGAGACATACAGTATCTTCAATATGTTAACAGTTTTGGGCTATTGCTCATCATGCACACCTATTAGGTAGATGTAATTAGGCTTTGACTGTGGCAACACAGCTGCTGAAAATCCATGAATGCGTACAGTACTATGATTGATATCTTGCCATATAGCGTATGTGATCCTGTGTGTGTAAATCAAGTCATTAATCAAAGTGCTGACGTGAAGAGTAAATTACTGTAAAGCTGGAGGAAAAGGGAAATGGTCTGATGGCATTCAGTTTTGTGGATCTGCTGAGGATAAGTTTGACCTCACAGTTATGACAGCTATAAGGCTACTCTACACCTCTGAACAGCATTGCTGTTTCCTCAACGAGTGGCTCTGTCTGCTGAGTCATGATGACATTGAGAATGTCCTAAGCGTGTTACAGCTGCGGCTGCTTTATCACTTGTCTTTATCTCGGGCACCGTGATCCCTGCAGTTAGGGAAAGGAGGAACTCGATGAAAGATTAAATTCTAACCAAAACCTTTACTCCAGTCAGGTAAGCTAAAAATAATTAAAGTGTGTAATAAATACACATGAATCTCCTCACATGGTCATGGTGGAATTAATTTCACATACTTCTGTGGTCTATTAAATGCTGTGTGTCCTTTGCTTACCTGCCAGTAAGCTCAGGAATGGCTATCACTGCTGTCGATAGCTGGGGAATGGAGCACAAATAAAGGCGACTATCTCCACTATGAATGCATTCACTCAAATCTATAATTGATTGAAGCTCCAAGGCTTGTTTTTGTCTCCCTAGATGGTCAGCAGGGTCTGATGTAATGAGATGCCTCAAGGTTTTTGCAGAGGATTCTTTGATATCCAAGAAGGAAAGGTTTCTATGTGGACTGACAGACAGAATGTAACTGCAGAGAGGTAAAAAGGGAAGTCTCAGCCGCCCCTGTTGTCATACCAGAGTATTCTAAGTAACAAAGCTGGCAGTGCAGGCGGATGACTGTCTCCCTAACAACTGTCTTTGTCTTGCTCAGATAGGAAGGAAGGATTCACAGTGATGGATAATGACTTGACGGAGTATGTCCTTTGGCCAAAGTTGCCTGGCACCAAGGATTTTTTTTTTCTGTCTGTTCACTTCATATAAGGGCCTGCAGAGAAAGAGAAAGAGAAATAGAGAGGTAAAATCTTGTGGCTGTGAGAGCAAACTGGAGCAGGGAAGTTGAGCGTTTGATACAGTGAAGGGGAGCCATGTTGGAGATTAAGCGAGACCCGCTTGTTCTGGGCTGACGCCGGACTTATCACGCCTGGCCAGGTGATGATTTGATGCTCGGAAATGAAGATAAAACTGAAAAATCAGTTGTAAGGCCATTCTGGACGGGTGAAGGACTTCTTGTTTGAAACAAATTTAAACTTTATGAATCTCCCAGTGGTTGCTCAGTCACATTGCAGTCACACCGCTCACTGTCACACTGAGTGTCAGACCGGGCTGCAGCACCACTATACACACAAGTGGAAGGCGTTAATATGCATGGCATGATAGACTGTGAAATGATAGACCGTGAAATTTGTGACACCTACACTGTTACTTTGTTTCTCTGCTTCATTTCTTAAACTCTTGACATGACAGCACTGAACCCAGCCCAAGATAAATCGAAGAGGACTATAGTGACGTATCAAAAAGCAAAAGCTTGCGTCATAAATACTTTATTGCCTGGGTGAATAGCTGAAGGTGACAGGCCTAAAGTCCCTCTCTGAATACAAATTCATGTACAGTAGAGCTGGGAGTAGAACCTGAGTGGAGAATTCTGTTTTTTAATGCATGAAGGCTCTCTGCAGACAAATGCGAGCGATATGGTAATCTCTCTTGGATTGCGTGCTGCTGTACTCAGAGCTGAGACATGTCATGTAGCTTGTTTTGAATTCCAGGGACAAGTGAGAAACTGAGGGCCTGCGACCTTGGCAGTCACCTCTCTCCAGTGTGAGAACAAAAAAAAAAACAAAAAAAAAAAACTTTGCAGTAAGAATAGCCTGTTAAGTGAGTTACAAAACCTCATTCTCATCCATCTTCATCAGATTGGTGCATATAATTGCAATAACGTTACGTTAAAGTGTGCAGTAATTATTTAGACGCATTAATCACCTTATTTTCTCAGTCACAAAATCTCATCACAAGCAGAAGATTCGCCCGTTCTTTGTTTTGCACAGATAAATTCCAAAGCTGTGTCAAAACATGATTAATTTTTCATTATGCTCCCCTTTACACTTTGTTCTCCTTCTTTAGCTACAATGATGCAGTGAAATATTAATGACAGGACACACATTCATAGTCATGGTATCTCCAACTCTGTTTTTCTGGTGCGTCTCCCGCAGCTTATGCTTCTTTCTTGTTGTTTCATAATCAGATCAGCGTTCATATCGCACCCAAAGCTGCCAAGTGGAAAAAGGAGCAAGCTCAGTCAATGAGATTATGAATGTATGACTGCTTCTCTAGTGTGTTGAGGAATGTTGCCTCCTCCACTAGAATACTATCTAGAGGTAGGTGATAAACATCCTGAAATGTGTTAAAACAACCACACGTCTGGCGGGTTTTTAGTGTAGTTTGCGAACTCACCTCAGCTGTATGTGTCTAAATCCTAACAAAAGGCCTAAACCTATTTTTGTCCTCTAGGTGGTGTTTTCCTGTGGAGTCCCCTGCCTCAGCCTTGACTCTCTGACCGCCAGCTGATCGGGATGCTGATGTGAAACCTGCAATGGAAACCAGGGCTTGATATCTGGTGAGTTTGTTGCAGCTTCATCGTCAGCTGGAGCGGCTCTAACTGTGCTGAAAGTGTTGTGTTAGCAGTGGGGCATCAGCAGATTGAAGATGCAGTACTATGTAGATCACCGGTGGGAATATATTACAGAAAAGACGATGAAACTACAGGTGCAGGACAGAACTGGGTCAAATTTGCAAATACCTTTTTCTTTTTTCTGCAGCATTTGTTTTACACAGTTTAAACAGCCTTATGGGTGGAGTTTGTCAACAGAATCAGCTTAATTGGCCAGGTATGTTTAGGCATACAGGGAGTTTGGCGCAGGTTTCGACTGGCTGTCAGTGCAGACAACAATAAGATACATATAGACATGCATCTAAATAAAGGCTAAATTGAAACAGAGATGCACAAACATAAACATATGGCTATTTTGTACAGGCAGGTACTGTGGGTATGAAGAAAGAGATACCCATACTGTATATAGATAACAAATGCACAACAACATACAATGTCTGCAGGGTTACAAATAACGTGTGGGAGTATTTCTCTTTATATGCAAACAAGAGGTGGTTTATGGACAGTATATAGAGCCGCCTTAGATTTACATTTGATAATAGAGGATTATATGCACAGGCTCTATATTAAACTGTCTTACACTGCATATAATTTGCAAGTACAATAGATGTTTTGGTGTTACAGGGTTATTATCCTGGGATTGTTTTGTGACATCACATGATGTCTGATTAAACAACAACAAACACTTGTGATGGATTTTAAAAGGGTGGTGTTCATTAAACAGTATATATAAATGTAATGATTTTTTTTTTTATCCTCAAAATATGCTAGGAGGAGGCAGTCTAGCCAGGAAGGCAAGATGTGGGGCAAAATAAGGCCACAAAGCTCTTGTTGTTGTTCATTAAACTTATTGCTTTGAGCCTGTCAACATTTTCATCATCTCTTTTATTCTCTCATCTTAATTTTGACAGCGAGAGGATATTGTTGAGAAATTTTAGTAGGAAAAAATACAAATTACACACTTGTCTGCGCATTTAGGGCTCTGTAGCAGCTACCAGAGCAGAGATGGTTGTGAGCAGGGTGTGAGGTGTCATTTTATTGTCCCATTTCAGGAATCTGGAGGTGTACAAGTGCTGGACGTGACTTTCAGTTGCAGTCTGTTCTTGTTCTGTTTGGTGATGTCAAGCCAAATAGATAGATAATATTAAGATAATGTTGGGGGTTCCACAATACTCCTCTATGAATAATTACTCTCCTGCCTAAACCACTGAACTAATTTTGCCAAGTATTTCAAATGATGTGATCCACGTGCTGTACATAGAAGTTCTATCTGGAGTCACAGTGTGATTGACTGCATCTGTAACTAACCTGAAATGGGCCATAAAACGCTCTTCACAACGCTGGAGCAGTACATAAATGCAGTTTCATGTTTCAATTGTACATTATATAGCATAAAACCATTAATTAAAACCGAGCACACCAGAGGATAGAGTTAATGATCTGTGCTCCGTCTTCAGAGAGCAGTCAGCTGAAAATAATTGTGTGCATCTGAAGTGCTGTAGGTACCTGTATCCCCTTAACATCTGTCTGGTGTACTCGGAGTAGGTTTCCATCCTGAAAATGTCATTGCTCTACATCTAGGCACTATATCTGATGCCGCGTGCTGCCAGTAACTGTGCTTTGCTGAGGGCGTGGTTTTAGGAAAAGGTCTGGGTAATTCCCCTGGGGTTGGGGTTCAGTAAGGAGGGGGGTGGGAAGTGGGGTTATTTTCTCTACCTCTGACCCGTTGTGGTCAGAACCCCTGTGGTTCCTGCGGTCAGGGGGGAATCACACGGTGCTGAGAACAAAGAAATATGATGGCTCCCACTTGTCCTCTGCTGGTTCAAAGGGAATGGCAGGGCAGTGCTAATTAGCCAGCTTGTGTTACTGAATTGAACATAACTGCTGTTCCCTTCAGTGTTCCCCCTCCCCCTCATCGTACGCCTAACAAGCAGCGTCTACAACAGTCATGCACCCTGCATAACTCTGCATATTTTGTGCACTGTGAGACATCCTGTTCTGTTTCTGTCCTAAAAAAAGAAAATAATTCCCATAGTTAAATTAATCCTTTCTAAGAGAATTGAATCAACCCATCCCGTCAAATAAAAGCAATTTGTGTTGGGAAAGTACAGCAATTTTGGCCCATATGTATTCTTTCGGCATCTTTGCCCAGCTGTTCTTTCGAGTGTAGTTTAATCCTGGTTGTCAAGTTTGAGGGCGATAAGAGGCGTAACAACAGGATTCCCCACCAGTTCATCTCTGCCTGCACAAAATTATGGTACTACAACTGAGAAAATGGTGTTCTATAAGTAGGTAATGAATACACGTTTTTAATCAGGGATCGAGGGGAGAGCGAGGAGGAGGTCAAGTTATTACCCTCACATATTCAAAATTCCACTGTGCATGTATGCCGCCCCTCCCCTGTCTTGTGTGTTGTGGCCTGCTTCTCTTGTCAAGGTAGTCTGAGTTTTGCAGTCAGTGTTTCATGGAATACCAAGTATAGGAGGCAGTGACAGGCAGCGTCGAGTAGCAGCTCAGGGTATTGTTGAGGTTTACAGCACATATCAGCAGATATCATCTCTGAGCCTGATTCTTGTAACTGCAGCTCTAATCACCCACATAAATTAAGCTATACACTCCTTGTCATCCGCATCTCAGAATAACAGGGGTTTTGTGAATTTGAAATGGTGCAGCTGAAGCTATTTCCAAAAAAATAGTGGAAAATATAGTAAAATCAAACACACCTGCATGCGTGCGAGCACAAGTCAGATACAATAGATGCGTAGCTCCAGGGGAGTAGTGCTCTGCGTCTCTCTCTCTCTCTCTCTCTCTCTCTCTCTCTCTCTCTCTCTCTCTCTCTCTCTCTCTCTCTCTCTCTCTCTCTCTCTGTCTCTCTGTCAAATATCTTTTTGTTAGTGCAGATGCACTCAGGGTTGGCAACATATTGAAGACTGAGTCACTTAAACAGCCTCATCTTGACACACAACTGACTCAGAGACTATTGATTTCTTCATACATCATATTCTTTTGTATGTTTGTTGTTATGTATGTATATGGGAGGAAAGACATTCTTCAAACTCCTCCGAGGCACATATGTTTGTCTCAGAGCTCCCTGATTTGCGGCGTCACATGATTAAAAATTCAGAGGCATGTTTAATGACACATGGAGGTGCAACCTTATTGCATAAGCGTCCTCATTACTTACAAGGAATATAACTGAGTTTAAGAATCCATTTACATTAATGGCCAAGAATAACACAATCAGTGTTTGTGAGCATAAACAAGCCTTTCTCCCAGAGCAGAAAAACAGAGAACCTCTGATCTGTGTTGTCATGCAAGTGTAAAGCCCGGAGCTCATTCATTCAAAATAACAGGTGCATTATATTTTGATGCAACTTTTACTGCAGTGCTTAAATCCAAAGAGGCAAGCTCTTAAATTAAAAAAGCATCTGAATCCGAAAGGTATCAGAATTTTTTCCTTCTCTCCTTTCTCTTTCATAAATTTATCTTTTTATTCACTTTTTCAGAAATCAACAGGGCATGACAAATTACAGAGCAGAGCATCTCTCTGGTTCATGGCTATCAGAGGCAGAAGTTAGTGAAAGTTCAGCAATACCGACAGTAGAAAAACTAATTCAATACTGAAATTAAATTGTTCTTCCTGAGGCAACCCAAACCTATAACATATTTAAAATATGCTCAATTTAATTATCCTTCGTAGTGTGTATTGTATGAATATTGCCTGGATGATGTATGTTCAGACACATAGGTACAGTTTTGGAGGTAGTGTTGTACTCACTGGAATTGCATTAATGAATAATATATGGTGTTTTTTCTAGAGAATCAAAGCTTTTCTCCTAATGGGACAAAAATAATTTCCATTGAATTCTGATATGAACTTTTATGCAAATAGAGTAGGCTGTTTATTTAAAGTGCTATTTATAAATCTACCATAGCTCAAGGGGAAAGGCCTTTACCACCTGCTGTGCAGAGATACATAAAGAAACACACCCACTGTGCTCCCCTCACTTCTTCATCATACCAAATGTGAATATCTGAACAACCATCTCTGCCCTCTGCTTTTTTTAAGTGCCTCATGATATAATGTGGCCATCTGTGCATGGGTCTAAACAAGGCCATGACAGGAGTCCCCTTCCTTTCATATCATTTACCAAATACAGCGTAAGGGAGTAGGCTGCATGATAGTGGCAGACGAGTACAGTAGCTGGTTATGAGCCACAGCTCCTCCATTGTCTAGCATGCTGGAGAAAGAGTGGGAGCCCCTAAAGAGGCCTGGCAGAGTCTCTGCTTCCATCTGCCTGCATGCCTTGCCATGGAGCCCAGCTCGCACCACTTGAGATTATACTCACGTCCAAGCTGTTACTGTAATTTGCATTGGCTCATAGGCAGAGGAGAGTGAGGAGGAGGAGGAGCTGCACATGAGGCAGGGATGTTATAAGTGGTCCTGGCAACACAATGAGCTTGCCTGGTTGTAGTATTATGGACAAGTGGCATGGGCAGAGCTATATTAAAGTGCAATAATGGCACTGAGCAGGTTGCCCTGCTGTCCAAGATTATGGTGTGTGTTAGTGTCTGGAGTAAATTATAGAAATGTCGTTTGAAACTATCCCAGTCACATTCTGTATTGGTGTTGTATGTTTTATAGCTGCATTATTCTCAGTTCATTCCCCGCACCTGTCTCCTGCAGCATATGAAAACTATCAGTCAGACTACATGAAACAAATAAAATATCTGTCATTCCAAAAAAAAACATACCCTTTGCTATGTATTCCACTAATTAGCAAGTGATATCTCCAGTTCCTTGTAATTCATTTAGATGAAAGATCACTCTCCTGGAGGAAGCCCACACAAACACTGAGAAAATAAACAGAGTCTGCACAAGAAAGGGCCAGGGCCGGAGATCAAAACAAAAGACAAAACCACTCGAGCTACCACACTGCCCTCTCTTTTTCAGATCATATATCAAACCTGGGGAGTGATCTTAACATCTTCTTTAAGAATTCATTCAAATCCAAAGCAGCGAGTTATTTACAAATCATTTTCTGCACTGAGCAGACGTCTGCATTGAATATGGCAGCTAGCACCCATTTGGGAGATGTTGAATGTGTAGAAACTGCTTGATGTAAGATTTTGAATTAAATTCACATTCTGCCCAATAAAAGGGAACAATACCCCCCCAAAAAATCACTTTCAGCTCAGTCCCAGTGAATGTTCTCTGATGTCCTCATTTCTCAGGCTTAATTTGTTCCTAACTTGATAGCTTTTGGACAGCAATTTGGTTCAGTGGCTAATTTATCAAATTTACTAATTAACTAGAGACAGAAAATAAAGAGCAATTTCTGATAATGCCACCTCCATCAAATAGGTTGTGAACTAATTATTTATGGTACAGCCACATGCACAATGGCCCATAATGAACTTCCTCTTGCTGGTGGTAAAGTCACTAGATGTACTGTATTTAATGTTTCTTGTCCATTAACATCGGCCAGTATAATTATTTCAGAAAATAGATCTTGACCTTTTTTGTTATATTATAGTTAGAGGAAATATATTTCCAAGGTTAAACAGCTATGCACTTTAAATGAAACTAAGGAAGTAGCTAAAGCATTTTGATGACAGGGTTGGAGGCTCAAATGTTTTAATCAGGTTAATTTCTTTTGGCAGGTTTGGAAATCATCAACCACTTTACACAATAGTTAATCCATTTTTGTAACACTGATTTTCCATTATAGAGAAAGTGCAATTGACTATTTTACAAGGATCCAGCTGTATTAACTTTGTGCACAGCTATGAAAAAAATTCTAGATAAAAAATAATTATGTGACTGATAAGCGAGAGCTAAATGTGTCTTTCAATCTCAAATAACAGGCCTGACAGGTTTGTGATTAGGGACTCACAAAGTGTGGCATGAGCTTGTCTGCGCTCAATCTAGACATTTCATTGATATAATTACTAATTATACAGATATGTCATGGATTAACTGCATTGACCTAATTTCCACAAATAACTATAATCGGAGGCAGAAATGTCAAATAAAGATCTAATTCGCTCGGAATCATGCATATCAGTACTTCTTAAACATGACCCTTATATGAACCTGGCAGGTAACACTTCCAGGCTCGGAGATATAAAATGGAGGCTTGGGTCTTAATTTGATTTAGATTTTTCTAACACGTTGATATCTTAAACAATTTATTATTATCGTGCATGTTACATAATTGAGTTCATTATTTGCATTTTTTACGAAACTTTACAGAAAGGTTGGGTAAATTTTAAAGGTACCATGTGGAGTTTTCAACCACTAGTAGCGCTGTGGAGCAGTGCTTTTTAAGAGTGGCTCACCATGGCCCCTGCTCAGACCTGACATTGACATGAATCCGCTGCATCAGTGATCCGATCACAAGTCAACATGCATGTAGACAATGTACCGTAGCTTTCCAGTTCTTTTAAAATCATCTTTGCAAATGTTTTATGAATGCATTAAATGCAGTTATTAGGCCTCAAGGATACATACAATGTGTTTTGTTCTTTCAACAGGGTACCTGTAACTTGAATGTAGTTAAAGCAAGGCTGGATCACCAACCAGGCAAGGAGGATAATGCTGCAGGGCCCCAGACCCTCAGGGGGCCCAGCCCCCTCAGGTTGTCTGTGTGTCATATACTTTTACTAATATTAACAATTTACTTTGTGGTGATTTCATTATTTGCTAATTAGCTTGATAATAACCACTACAGCACAATGAAAACTGGAATGTAAAGAAACTGAAGGTGGCCCCTAACAAATCACCAGGCCCTGTCTTGTAATGGGGCCTTGTAAAAATATAGGTTTATTATCTTAGATATTTCGTATGTGCTGTAAATTTCTAAATAAATTTGTGTTTAATCAAATAATCACATACCAACTTAACACACAGCAAACCCTGAGGCTCATTAGTTTCCTGGCCCCTGGGGAGGGGCTCAGTAGTCCTGGGCTCCCTTAGTGGGTTAATCTGGCATTGCAGTTGAATATTACATTTAAAAATACATGAGTAAAGAACAACATGACACCACATTTTCATGGTGCACCCCATACTAAAGCAAAACAAGTCAATACATATCATACAAAC
Source organism: Seriola dumerili (assembly GCF_002260705.1). Taxonomy (NCBI): domain Eukaryota; kingdom Metazoa; phylum Chordata; class Actinopteri; order Carangiformes; family Carangidae; genus Seriola; species Seriola dumerili. The sequence goes on from NW_019174585.1 coordinate 1,960,845, forward strand.
CGCACAAATAAACAAATGCATATATGCAAATGCAAATCCAGTATTAGCAGTTTTACAAAAGATGGTGTATAGGATTAATGCGATTTGTTTTGTTTTGTTTTGTTTTGTTTTGTTTTGTTTTTAGTTGTCACGGTGAACAAATAAAGGAACTGGTACATGATGATGTTGTTGGCAGCAGCAAGTCTTCATTTAATTCAATTAATTTTCTCGGTACAAAGACAGCTGTAGATAAATCCACACCTTATGTCTATTTACTGCCCCATTGCCACTGTGTATGTCTTGCCATTGAAAGGTGCTTTATTTGACACAGAGACCAGATTAGTGAGGCTCAGACACCCTGTAGTGAAAATATGAATATAATACCCAAAATATTTGTTTGACAAAAGTTCTGCCTAGACCTGCTTTTTGCAGTGTTTCCTTTGAAGTGTGTTAAATTGAAGCCGTGTGATCCATTATTTGTGTGCACTGACTGAATCACATGCAGGCAAAGCTGCCTCTTTCTGAGGTTGTAACATACACAAGCATTACAGCCTTGAGTGAATTTGGACCACTGTCGTCTATATCAATTAGAGCTGCATGAATTTTTCCATTATTTTTTACAGTAGATTTATTCATGTGGATCCCATTGGTAATAAATCTCAATTGTTTTTGTTAATTAAATAATACTTTAATCTCAAAGGAGAAGGTACACATTGGATATTTACTCTGTATATGACTTAAGATGCAAAATGATGAATGGAGTCATCTACATATAGTAGGGTCTGGTTAGGAAGCAAGACAGTACACTAGTTTAAGAAAACCAGAGGCCAGTGTACTCCATATGAACTGCTTGTCAGGTGGTCATATAGCTCCAGAAACCCACTCCCACCACACCTTTTGGACATCTGATTGGGGGACTTTGTGCGACCATTTCTGTAAATTTCTAGCTCTCTGTTTTCATTCCTGATACAACTATATTTCCTTCAATTAGTGTGTGAACAGCCAAGTGCAACACAATGAGGGCATCTCTTCCAGGAGAGACTGTCTGAGAATGCATGCCATTATCCTTCTTTTTAAATGATACCACAACTCCCCTCTCTCTATGATAACCGGCTTTTAACACCACCTTTGAATGAAGCCATCAAGAACACTTTTGACGTTCATGGTGGTGAGACACTACATTGTAACAACTAATTGACCAGCTCTGTGAGACTATACTGAGGCGCAGCATAGCGTTGACCTAATTCTAATGTTATTATGCTAATATGCTAATCAGTACCAAACACACAGTACAGCTGAGGCTGACGGAAATGTCAGTTTTTCAGGTATTTGGGCAAATTCAAATTTTGACCTGGTGATGGCATTGCCAAAGATATTACAATTCATCCTGTACTATGACTCAAAATCACAACTTTCAACCTCATGGTGACACTAGAGGAAAAGTCAGAGGGTCACCCAAATCAGGATACATCCTATCCAGGATAGGAAACATTGTCTGGAAACCATGAATGTTTGTACAAAATCCCATTCCCAATTTATCATTTAGATTTCTGGGAAATGTATCTGGAAAGGAGAAAAATTTGACCTGCTGGTGGCACTCGATACAATGTCAGAGAATCACCAGAGTCATTAAGATCCGTCCTCTGGACACCTTGGATATCTGTATCCATGCAATAGTTGTTCAGACAATTCACAAAAAAAAAAACCAAAGGCAATAATGTCAAAATAGTGGTGGCACTAGAGGAAAACACACAGGATCACTGAAGTCATTATGATTTATCCCATGTGGACCATGAATATCTGTATAAAACATCAGGGCTATCAGTAGTGGTTGAGATATGTAGCGGTTTACACAGTAACCAACATGGCTGTTTCTAGAACTATGTCATTAGTGTGACTAAAAACCCAAGTTAGATGCATCAGCAGCTTAAATTAGCCCATGATGGTGTGTATGTGTTGTTGTGTTTGAAGAAAATCCTTATTGTAACTGTAATAGTTGATTTAAAGGAATCGATTATTTGTGATTCTATTGTGTGATTTGTCTGCATTGTTTGTTTCAGACATGCTTCCATTAATATAGAACAAGCTGGTCAGTAATCCATCTTTAGTGGTTTAAGCTCAGCCATTTGAGATATATTGTCTCCAAAGTGTGAATCAACTCTTAGCTAGAATCTGCTGTGGCAGTGAAACACATAACAGGCATACATAATGCCTTGCAAGGGCACATACAGAGCAGGATCAATGCAGTATAGGAGCCTTGGGAGGAGGATTTGAAATCAAGTGTGGATTCCTTAGCATCACCGTAGCACAAAGTAGCATCATAAGACACCAATTCAGAGGGTCTGTTCAGCTCATCTGCACAGAGCGAGGAGGGTGTGGAGCTGCAATGCCAAGGAACAAGAAGACCAGAATAAAATAAAATAACAAGTCAGTGGGTAAAATGAAAAGTGCAAAAGGACAAACAGACATGTATCAATGAGGAAGTAACAAAACTGTCACCATATGGGAACACATGCACAAACTACACATAGAAGAGACAATCACGCTGCTACAGTGTTTATAAAATAACCAATTCTTGTCACTGACCCTTGCTGAATTTCAAAATATCTAAGCCTAGAAATAGAGATCCCATAAGCTGGGTGTCATTCAGAATCACTCTGTCCTCGTATTGTTTGCCAGCAGCTCCTGCTTTTATCAATGCTTGTTTATCAGTGCTCTTTTTTTTTCTATTGTCAAATATGTCGACTGTACTTCAGCAATCTCTTGAAAGGTGTCGGTGAAACTGCTACATGGAGAAAGGAGTAACAGCCACACTGTGTATTGTCAAGCTTTTGGTAGATGTCAGGACATGTCTCCAAAAAGGAACAAATTTAGGCTGAGCCCTTGCAATCCCTAAGGTGGATTGTTTCTTACAGTGAGTAAAGTATATTGTTATGGTGTACTACATTAGCAGGTTATTCATATCATTCATAGGTAGAAAGTACATTTAGTCAAGTACTGTAGTTCAAGTACAAATCTGATGTACTTATGTGTTTTCATTTTATGCTACTTCATACTTCTGCTCCACTGCATTTAGTGTGAAATTCTACTTGTTACTTCACTACATTTATTTTGCAGCAGTAGCTACTCTTAATTTTGCAGATGAAGATGTTAAAGGCTTAAAATGAGCATATCAAATATAATGCATGGTTATAAAGTATATTAAAGCATATTATTGCATCAATAATGATAATCCAATGATACAATATATGATAAAGTAATATTGACAGAGCTCATTTTGACTTTACTTTTATACTTAAAGTACATTTTCCCAAAATTCATTATTGTCTATTGTTATTTAGTCTTTGTATGATTTTCATTATTTGTCATTGCCTTTTTTATTGTCTTAATTTTGTCAGTTGTATCCTTTGCACTGGTTTGTATTGTCTGTACTGAACGAGCTATGAATGACTAAATGTCCTTCCTTCAAGATTTATCCATCTAGCACTCTGATTTTACTTTAGTATATGTTATAATTTTACTCAAGCCCAACATATTAACACTCTATATCATTAAAGATGAAACAGCGTAGTTGATCTTTATTATAATTGCTGCAGTGTCCTTTATCCAAAGTGTGAACTTCAGAAAGGCCAGCGTCCTCTCTGAGTGTGAAGCTCTGCAAAACCTCTCACAGCAAATCTAAAATAGGCAAGTGGCCATTGTAAATCAGAGGGCAGTGAATTGTCCTGTTTATTCTATTAATCATGACAGCTAACAGATGGAATGCAGTCAGAGGGTTTTTTTTTTTTTTTAATTTTGGCTTAGTTGTGGAGGCAATTTGTGTGTAAAGTGGATTGACTGGAACAACACCATATCAAATAATTCCATTATGCATCATATGGTGGTTGTGATTAGTGAGTCTATTTCAGTGAAGGATTGAGTGAATGAATATACGGTAATCAGGATTCTGTGCAGAAATGTAGCGTGAGTGGCTGTGAGACCTAAAAAGCAAGAAACAATCACTTCACATGAAAAAGCACTCGTATGTCATTCATGTGACTCAAGCTCATTTCCACTTTGATTATTTGAGTGAGGGAGCATCACATACCATGATTATTTCTGAAGATTGTCTGATGTAAAGAAATTCTTAAACAAATGAGGTAAACTGATTAAATAATTAATTGATTATTAAAAAGCCAAAATGCCAAAATATTCAGTGGTTTTAGTTTCTGAAATATTTCCAGTTTTTCTCAGTCATGTATGATTGTAAACTGGATATTCTGGGGTTTTGGATTGCTGTTCAGACAAAACAAACAATACACATGACAACTTAATGCTCTGGGAAATTATGATGGGCATTTTTCATTATTTTCTGAAATTGTATAAACCGAACCATTGATTAATCAAGAAATTAATCAGCAGGTTAACTGCAGCACTATGATCAGGAAAATCTGTCCACATGTTATGCCACTTGTCAAAGTAGATATTTGGTGAAACTAATCTTAATTACAGGTATGTCTTCCAGTCCCTCCCATGTAAGCTAATTGACTTTTTATGCGTGAATCAGCAGGTAATATTCAAGGGTACACTTTTGGAAATCAGTCAGAGAACTGATTTACCAATCCTTAACAATTAGCAGATTTTTTATTGTGTTATTTTAATTGCAAAAGCTTAATTATTATAAAACATATTTACTCACTTTGAGATAATTTCCAACTGTTGCACTAGCTATTGAGGGTCGATTACACCTGTATTCAAATTAAAATGAGCTTGTTGCAGGTAAGGGTAACAATCAATCACCTTAAGTGTTGAATTGACAAGTGATATGCATGACTATATTTATGCAGTGCCAATGTAATTCTAATGTTCTCAGTCTCGCTTAGAGAAGCTCTTGGTTTATGGAGCTGCAGTAGTTTGTGCTTCTCAATTCTTCTTCATTGAAAGTTTTAAATGGGATGTAATTGAGGAGACCATCTTTGCATGCAGGCATAATTATAATATGCAAATGCTTCTCCTGTTTACGACAATACCCCCACCCCACGCCCCTTGATGAGATGCGACCAGAAATCCCTGGGGCTGTTAAGCCTCACTTTAGGCGTCCACTGGTGGAGACAGAACTGACTCCAATGAACTCAGCCTGTCAATAATTATGCCTGCATCCTGACAAGAGTCACACAAGGGCAGCTAGCAGTTCACTGCCTGCACAGTCTAATTGGTGTTTACGGCTTCCTGACAAAGTCATGTCCAGAAAATATCCTTACAATACTCTGAACAGATGTTTTTGTGAGGTAAGGACAAACTCTGGCATTGTCCATATTTGATCACTGACTATTTTCAATGTCACATTCAAAATACGCTTGAGCTTCATCTAATGTAACTGTAATCTAGGGTTTCCATTAATGATTATTTTATTTATACATTAAACTGCAGATTATTTTCCAATAGTTTGGTTTTTCAGTTTCATTGATATAATTTTGACATATTCATACTGGTCGTTTAGTCAGACAATTTTGCCATTTCGACTTAAAGGTCCCATATTGCACTAATTGAGATTTCCATGTCATTTTTTTTTTATAAAGCAGGTCTAGGTGCTATATTAATACTGTAAAAGTATTAAAGCATTCAGTCCACAGAGAAATGCACACAGCCTGTATTCAGAAACTGAGCCTTAAAATGAGCCATCAGGACTTTGTAACTGACCAGTAGTATAATATATAATAAACTCTTCTGTTACTTTGTGATGTCACATCAAAGCAGTCACCTCTCTCAGCCATGCCCCAAGCCCGGCCCACCCGGACTCACTGTCCAGCCTTGCAGGATTTGATTTATGTAAGTGTTTACCTAAAATCTGCTATATTTTTATTCAGTCACTCAGAAAGTGGTCAGCCAATCAGAAAAGAAGCTCAGAGCCTCTCTTCTGATTGGCTCACCAACATATTGTTACTAGAGCTCCAGAGAGAAGCCTGAGAGAGGCTTACAACCACAAATATATCTTCTTATGGATGTCAAGACTTCAAATAAAACACCCAAAAAGTGTAAAAAAAAAAAAAAAAAAAAGAGAGACCAATTTAATTATTTGATCTATAAAAAGCCAGAACATTGTGGAAAACTCTCATGGCAAGTACCCTAAAACCTAATGTGACATCTTCTAATTTCTTGTTTTGTCTTATCACGGGCTAAAACCCAAAGATATTCAAGCAGCAACAGCAAAGAAAAGCTGCGAATCCTAACAGCTACAAAACTGGAATTAGGTAATAGGGGAAACTATTGGGTTGATTAATTTTATGCTGATCGACTAATTATTTCAGCTCGAGCATGCTCTCACATGAATTCAAATTTTAAAGGTCAGTGGTGGTTTTCATTACAAAAAACCACAAAGATCATCTGAGGTATGCTGCCCTGGAAAAATAAGCTACTGTCACCACATTATGATCCCAACATTACATCAGGTGAGGCCACATTTCATTTTGAGTGAATATAAGCTGACAGGTAATAAGCACATTCCTGTAGAGTGTAATGATGGTAGTTAAGATTCATATACATTATTCTCACAGAGGACAATAATTAAGGAGTCACTGTTTGATCTGGGCATTTCATTTTTGTGAAACTGAGGTGTGTGCTTGCTTCATGTGACAGTTCTGTGATTTATGAGAATATAACTGAGGTGTCCTCAGTTGTTCAATTTGTAAAACCGTTATTTCTGTCTGGTTAATTAATCATGAGAACATCCTGGAGAATTCAGGAACGTCCTAATTAACATTTCCAACAGTGTTATGTTGGAGTTATACTACAGTATTTGGGTGTAACTGAGCAGGTGAAAAAGCAAGCTGCTTGTCATTCAGCTGTGTTTAAATAAAGAAGTTGTGGGAATGCGTTATTGTCCTTGCAGCTGCTCGTCCTGTTTAATGTGTAAACAGGATGCTGTGCGTTAGGAGTGCAGCAGCAGAAAGGTGTTACACAGTCAGAAATAGGACAGGCTGTTTGAGACGACATCTTTCAGCCTTTATTTGATTCCTCCGGCATTGCTTATGACGCCTTCTAAGCTCTCACTTATAGTCATTTTTAAGCGAGCGGCTGATTGTTGAAGAATTCTCACAAGCACCTGCTCAGGTGTCTCCTCTTTGAACAGAGCTCTATTGAGAATTTGTAAACCATGAGAACATTAATAAGAAGCAGACAAGTTTATTTTTTGCTCATTTTTTTTTCTCAGTATGTTTGAGAACAAAAATATAAACACACAGACACAAACTTACATTAGTGTGTCTGAGGCAGAAATCCAAGCTGTGCATTAATTTATTCTTTGTTTTCTCCTCTTACTGCTCGCTCTCTCTTTGCTCAGCATGTTTGTCTGTATGTTACACGGACGTGTAGATATGTTGTTGTGTTTCTGCATGTATTCTCCTGTGTTTGTGTGTGGGTGGCTTTGTGTTTAATATACTGTACTCACGTGTACATACCTTGTGCAGAATTATGCTTGTTCTGTGTTTTGTGAATGGTAACATTTGATAATCTTAATAATCTGTGCTCAGGATCAGATGTAATGCAAGTGTAATGCTTTGCTTTACACGTCCAGTATTTCCCATCTAATTTCCTGGAAAGTTTCCCAATAATTTCCTGTAAAATTGCTGGTATTTAGTTGTTAATTACAAGGGTATTTCAAATCAGTTTCAAAATTTCAAAGTTTAGTATGAATAATAAGGGAAAATGTTAATTGCTTGTTATATTCAAGTGTTTAAGAAAAAAATAGTAAATTATGTGGTAGTAAAGTAAAAAATAGTTCACAGAGTTTCATAGAGTTTCATAAAAAGACTGACAAAAAGTCTTCATGACTTTGAACTGCCATATATTATAGATGTGCGTTTATGTTTACATACACTATTTCTACCTAAGACCGGACCTGTAAAATAAAATGACTCACTGTAACACGTTGTGTACTGAATCAAGAATTAGGGCTTTTTGTTTGTTTTGTTTGTTGAGTGTGTAATAAGAGGGTAATGACTGACACTTTCTCCATTTCCCTTACAATCAGTGCTAAATTGTAGAGACCTTTCATTGAAATTAACATATAAATACCAAATCAGCAATTTTTTAAGAAAGTGTGAGGAAAGTTTCCATGTGTTTAACTGGCAAATACAGGAAATGTAAAATAAAACCGTACCAGCCTTTGTTCCAAGACCTGTCAACAGTGTTGCTCTTAGGGAAGCGACTAATGATTGTTTTCATTGTTAATTAATCCAATTATTTTTTTGAATAAAGGTGTAGTCTATGAAATGTCAGAATAGTAAAAAATCACAATCAGTTTCCTAGAGCCCAAGGGGATGTCCTCAGTTACTTGATTTAACCGGCGATCCTAAACTCAAAAAAATATCCTTTTACAATGATATAACGAAGAGAAAATAATCAAATCCTCTCATTTAATAATCTGGAGCCAGAGACCATTTGTCATTTTCCCTTGATAACTGATTTAAATAATTAATCATTTATCAGCATTTTTTGATGATTAATTCCTCTGTTGGTTGCCTAATTGCTCCAGCTGTAGTTGCCATCACCTCTTTTTATCCAGTTTGGTCCAGTATCAGAGGCAAGAGAACAATTACCACACAGCCAGATGTAAAGCAGAAAAATTTACAACCCTTCTTTCAAGACAACAATGCAGTTAACGTCCAAATAGGCACCAAGGGACAGAAACCCCCACACAGCTGGTGAAAGGACTGCTTCTATTGGTGCAGTGGTTAACAACACACACCCAAGAGTATATATGTCTGTGCAAACAGCTAAAACAAAGCTAAATACACCCAGTACAAGCAAGGTAACTCAGAATTAAAATGCACAGTAATCAATAATAAGGATCACCCCAAACTGAAGCTAGGTCAGAAACACACCCACCAATAGGAGGGTAGACAGCAGGCGTCTTCTAGCCAACAGCGTAGCTTCTGAAGAAGCCCATACCATAAGCACATGTCCAAAAATTAAAAACTGCACTTAAGACAAAACACAAATAACCATGGCACAACAGAGGAGAAATTTCACAGGCATTAAAGAAACTAGAACCACCAGCGCTAATACACCTCTAATACAGATGAGAGTCATCAGTCATTAGTGTCCACAGGGAGAGCTACTTAGCGCTCCCTGTAAAATTAGCTTCACTAATTCTGACATGCATTTTAAGCTGTGTTATGGGGGCAAAATTAAACAAAAGCATAATTAAAACAAAACTAGTACTTTGTTTTGGCAAATGATCAATATTGATATAGATAATTATATTACAAAGTTAAGTAAATAAACAATATTTATTTTGTTTCACAATTTGCTGTGCCGCATTTTCAGAAGTTTTCAGATTCATACAATGTTTAATTCTGACCAGATCAATAACAACAACGAACAAAGTCTGAGACCACTTCCCCCCATTTTATTTTAGATCAAGTCAAAAGTCAAATGTCATTATATCAGTGCTTATTTAAATATATAAAATTTGGAACAAATTGCATATATTCTCCTGTTCAGAGGTTCAGATTCAGGCTGTTTTCTGCATGTCTGCATGATTTTCTTTTTACTAGTCAAACTTGTAGTAATACCGCTTTTTGTGGCCAAGGACAACAGATATGAAAAGAGGCTTGTGGATTGTGGGACCGATCAAGACTTGAGAAAACTTGAGCATGGTGTCAGGTTCATTCATGGGTGGCTTAGGATATGCAAATCTTCAAATTTCAATTATAATGAATCATAGTGCTCACCTTACTATATTCAAAAGCAAACGAGGACACACTTTAAGTGGGGTTTAGAAATGAAGCTATGACTGCACTGTTTCATAAGCTCTGCAGATGTTTCACAGCTCCATAGGCGCATTTATACAGACAGTATGTGCATATTTATATCTCTATGCGTGCATAGACTATTTAGGTATGTGTCATGGGTATCATTGTATTCCTGGATGAATGTAAATGTGTGATTTAAAAAAAAACAAAAAAACATTTATAGCCTAGTTGTTTTGGTGTCTGAATATGACAGAATGTGAATACAACCTTTTCTTAATTAAAACTGAAGGTGTCTAAGCAGTCCTGTGTGCTCCTGCATGACTGGACACAAAAAAAACCTAAATTCCAGTTCACCTTGTGCTCCCTCCCATTGTCTACATATCGATTTGGCAGCTGGCACTAATATTAAGCAATAAAACAGAAATAGAAATGTGAGGCAGAGCTTTCTTTTTAATTTACTCGGCCATTCAGACATGTACGTCCCTTCTTACCTTCTGAGCTCCCATTCAGATTGAAGCTCTGCTTTTCGGGCAACTCAACATCATCTTAATGCAATTCAAAGACCTACATTCTACACCAGAGTTGCCGTGGCAACAAAGTTTTCTCCCGCCCTGAGATGCTGAAAGATCAATAGAGTATCCTCGACGGTGAGGCAGGACATGCGCTGGCACAGATGGTCCTCTGAGAAACCATGAGCTTTGTGGCCTAGTTACTCTCTGAATACTAACACAAGCAAGCGAGGTCTCTATTGTGATGAAATTCAACAAACTTGGGCAACAATATTAGATTAAATCTGAACCAAAGATCTTAGCACTGTTGAAACCCTCTCACCCTGCTGTATTGTAGCTCTAAAGGAACCTTTTTAAGAGGAAGCAAACTCGGTTGTAGTTTTAGCTTCCCCAGAATCTTAAAAAAGGAAATTTTAGAGAATTAAATTAGACAAGGCAGGCACACTGTGCTACCAACATAGGGGAGCATTGCTAAATAAATAAATTCTCTCTGGAGGTTTGGAAATTTTCTCACACAGTGTACCACCTAGTGTGTGTCTTTGTACAAGGAAATTGTTTAACCTCAGTATAAATATGACTGAACAGAGAAAATAACTATGTGAGCTAGTTGTATTTTTATCTTGCTTGTATATTCTTTGTTGAATAAATTGCACTAGGAGAAATCTTTTGAAATTTCAGACAGTTAGGTGGTTCTGTCTTGGAAATGGAGGTTATAGCTAAGCTTGCAGAGTCAGAACCAGGAGGGAGGGAGTGAGCAACTGAGCAAAGGTTTGGGTTTGGTGTTTTTTATTAAAATACAGTTTAATGGTCTAGTGAAAAGTAGTATGAAAAAGAAGTAATACTGTCAGTGTTGATTATATTTGATCAACAACCTTTATGACACTATCCCACTGGTTTGAGCTTGTGCTTCAAGCTGTTCTACGTCCCTCAGAAAATGACATCATACAAAACCAGATTTTAATGAGCGCTCTGATTGGACAGCAGTATTTCATAGTTAACGAGGTGCCCTGTTGTCTGTCAGACAGTAACCAGCCAGTGTGTGTGTGTGTGTGTGTGTGTGTGCGTGCGTGCACGCCACAAGAGAGTTAAAATGAAAAAAGCAACTAAGACCTTTCATTGCTGGCTGGCAAACGCAACACAGGTTGATGTAAAACGACAGCAGTGCACTTGCAATTTCTCACTTCTCTCACGCATAGCAACGACATGAGGCAATGTCATCAGGCCATGTTTGTAAAGTTTAAGATGTGTGAAAAACAGTGTTCGTGCATAGCATACAATTAAGTTTGTCTGAGAGTCTGAGGAGGAAGAAAACTTGGCTTATACTTTATTTTCCTACGAAATTTGACATGTGGCATTTTAAATATTCTATGACTTTCACCGCAGGCGCTTTTAAATCTAATTTAATTTAGGGCTATTGGTACTGTGAGCATTAGATGCTTTTGCTTTGGGCACAATGGGGGACGAAATCGGTGGTGTTAAAGACGTCAGCACCACCTCAATGTAGCGTAACGTGGATAGAAAGGCTCAAATTACTCATGACAAATTGGATGGAGCATCAAAAGGGCTGAAAAACAGACTCAAATTGTGCTTAAAATCCGCAGCCAGCATTTCTTGAGTGTATTAAAAATATTTATGCTGGACCTCCTTAAAAAAAAAAAAAAAAAAAAAAAAAAAAAAAAAAAAACAGACATCACTGTTGATTGAAACATTGGATCTAGCAGGGATCAAAGCTGTCACCCTGTGGGGTTGGATGGGGTGGTAGGCTGAAGCAACCTTTATGTCGATCTCTAAACCTAGAAAAGAGAAGTCGGTTGTCAGCCGTTTACTTTAAGTGCGTTAACATGTTCTCTCATCAACAGCGAAGCTTAAGGTATTAACAGTGAAGATGGACACCAAAGTGGGCATCAGCACATCACTGTTGGTGCTCCACTGGGGTCTCTTATGGTTATTACAGCAAAGGATCACTTTTTACTCCTGTCACCACAGGCGTGTTCTCTCCAAGAGAGAAATCAATACCTCTAAAGGGGAATCAGAGAATCAGAGCATCCTCAAAACCCGAGAATCATCCAATAATGCCTCCATTGGATAGACTCGAAAAACAAGCCGCATTTCCACTGTTTTCACCTTTACTTTTTGTTGCCGTGATTTACATGACAGGTTTCTGTCTAATTTTGCAGTACATCGCGGAAGCATTGGGGGGAGAGCATAGAGCATGAAAAGGTCATAAAACTCCTTGAGCACTGCTGACAAGAGCCCTTTTCTACCTTTAATTCTCCACCCTGATGTGGAATTCAGAGCAAGAAAAACACACGAGCCTTGTTGTATGATGGAAATGTACATGGTATGGTTACCTGATATAGGAAAACTGTCCTGTGATCATTTGAGAAATTATATGGTTCAGTGGTAACGCAGCCTGGTGGCACAAAAACATTCTGTTATTTCCATTGAAAGGCTACAGAGACACGAGCTTCTGACAGTATTGGCACAGCCTTTCATCATCCCGGGTGCCGTTCTTTCAGAAAAGCTCCATTTCATTTTGTGATTGATACCTTGCTGACAGTCTCAGCAATCTTGGTCAGACTCTTGATTTTTGCAGCAGGTCTCATAAAGGCAATGATGCTATTTATTCATTCAAAGATCTCTATATTTTAACTCACTGTTTCTCCTATTTCCCTGTATCTGTCTCACACACAGGACCTGGAAACTGATCAACAATGGACCGACTGGTTCTGTGCGTGCTGCTCTGTGCAGCTCTGGTGAAAGGGTACAGCTGCCCCGGCCGCTGCATTTGCCAGCACCTGTCCCCCACTCTAACTCTGCTCTGTGCTAAGACTGGCCTGTTGTTCGTGCCCCCCACCATTGACCGCAAGACCGTCGAGCTGCGACTCACTGACAATTTCATCACCATCATCCGCAGGAAAGACTTTTTCAACATGACTAGTTTGGTCCACCTCACCTTGTCCCGAAACACCATCAGCCAGATCACTCCCCATGCCTTCTTCGGCCTGCGATCCCTGCGAGCACTCCACATGGATGGAAACCGCCTCAGTGTGATAAAGAGCGACCACTTTAAAGGCCTTATCAACCTGCGGCACCTCATCCTCGGAAACAACCAGATCCACCAGGTGGCCCCCACCTCCTTTGATGAGTTTGTTTCCACCATAGAGGACTTGGATCTTTCCAACAACAACCTGCGCAGCCTTCCCTGGGAAGCCATAGCCAGAATGACCAACATCAACACACTCACACTGGACCACAACCTGATTGACCACATTGGAGCAGGCACTTTTACGCTGCTCACCAAGCTGGTCCGGCTGGACATGACCTCAAACAGGCTGCAGAAGCTGCCACCAGACAGCCTGTTCCAGCACGCACAGGTCCTGTCTGATGCCAAGGGCTCCAGCTCGTCCACTCTGGCTGTAAGCTTCGGTGGAAACCCTCTTCATTGTAACTGTGAACTGCTGTGGCTCCGCAGGCTGACAAGAGAGGATGATCTGGAGACTTGTGCCTCACCAGAGCACCTCATGGACAAATACTTCTGGTCCATCCAAGAGGAGGAGTTCATTTGTGAGCCTCCGCTCATCACCAAACATCTTTCCACTAAGCCCTATGTGATGGAGGGGCAGGGTGTGACTCTTAAATGCAAAGCTGTTGGTGATCCAGACCCAGATATTCACTGGCGATCACCAGACGGCAAGCTGGTGCATAATAATTCCCGCACCATCCTGTATGATAATGGCACCCTTGATATTCTCATCACTACGCTGAAGGACAGCGGAGCATTTAATTGTGTGGCGTCCAATGCTGCAGGCATTGCTACAGCTGCTGTTGAGATCAACATGATCCCCTTACCCTTGTTTGTTAACAACACAGGCCACATGCGTGAGGACCCCGGTCTCTCAGACATCACCACCTCCTCCAAATCTGGCAATGACACAAAGGGCTATGACAAGCAGGACAGGAGGGTGATGGTCACGGAGCTGACCTCCTCGTCCGCTGTGATCCGCTGGCCATCTGAGCGCCATATCCCCGGCATCAGGATGTACCAGATTCAGTACAACAGCACAGCAGATGATACTTTGGTGTACAGGTAAGTCTTGGTGCAGGGGGTGGATGAATGGAGGGAGAGGAGGGTGGTAGAGGAGGGACAAGAGGAAAGGTGAGACATCTGGAGTTACCATCTGCTGAATGACACAACGGTCCGCTACGGCAGATTGACGGATCCCAAAGATGCAAAATGATTAAGTATGTCCAAAAATAAGCAGAACCCCTATAGCGTAGTCTGGGGGATAAACTGAGAAAGAATATTTTTCCATAAATTAAAATACATTAAAATGCATTGTAATATGCATAAAAAGTACAGTATAATTAAGATATTTACAGGTTTAGTAAACAATATTCACTCTGATGTTTGAGTAGATTGTTGCAATCAAATGAATAAATAGATTGTGAACTTCAGCGCTCTAAAGGACTAAAGGGCCTTTTCAGCATCATTAAAACATAATTTGACAACAATAACATGAGACCAACTATTTTACTGCATGTAACTGTTTATATCATTAGCAAGTGTCTACATTAATTGGTTGCAACACAGAGTGCGATTAGATATGGTTGTCTAATGATAGGCTTGGTTGCAGTGGTGGTGGAACAAGTATTCAGATCATTTACTTACAGTAAGTAAAAGGAGCAGGACCAGGCTAGAAAAATAGTTCATTCAGAAGTTCTGGCCTCAAAATTTGACATCATTGTCATACAGAAGTATTATCAGCAAAACATACTTAAATGATCAAAAGTTAAAGAACTAATTCTGCAGAATAAGGTGACTGATATGTTATTATACATGACATTATTCGATTTTTAACACTGATGCAACAATGTGCAAGGAACATTTTACTGTTGAAACTGGTCGAGGTAGAGCTAGTTTTAACTACTTTATACTGTGGTTTCCAACCTACGGGTCACACCCCTCCAGAGGGTCACAACTTAAACCTCAGGGGTCTTAAGATCATTTTTTTTATTTGTTTGTTTGTCTGGTTTTTTGGACAATTTACCTCTTTGGGCTTCAAATAGTAAATAAAACCATCTGAGAATTTTAATGGGGAAATCGTTCTTTGGTGGAACTGCTGTAAACTCATAGACATCTGAACTGTGGCAAGGCACTGAAGTTTTTTTTTTAACAATCCAAAAAGTTTGGGAAGTACCGGTTTAATTTCTAACAGTGCATTGAATTCTATAAGCTCATCACCTTAACATTTTAATGTGAAAAGTAACTAGTTACCACAGCTGTCACATTATTTCCCTCTGAAAAAACTACACAGATCAGAAAATGGAAATACAGTACTTGATTAAATGTCCTTAACTACTTTGTACCAGGGCTTGGTTGAAGCAAAGAGAGGAATACAAGCACAAGGGCAATATAGGCAAGTTACTCATAGTAAGTTACAATATACAGTAGTTAAGTTGCAATGTGTAATATATGTGTGTATGAAGTGATTATACAGGGAAAATGGGAAAATGAATAACCCTTTGTTACAAGTAAAAACTGAGTCATGCTCATACAGTATGAGCTCACTCTTTTTAAAATGGTGAGTAAAAACTACCATTTGCAAAGCTTACTAAAATATTGTTTTAAATAAGAGAATAAGCTCGATGTGTTTCTTATGCAACATGTGACGCACATAGAGTGAAGCTAGCGTACGGAAAAGTATTGCAGGATTTATGTGTTCACGGAGCGAGTTAATAACAGTGGTCGACTTTTTTTCCTAGGTTTTATCAGATATAATGAGTCTCTCTCCTGTATAATTTTCTCATCCAGTTTAGGCATGGAGCTGAGTGTTGTTTTGTCTTTAGGTGGTACATCATTACCTACAAATGATAACCATCAAAATCTCCCTTTAGGGAAAAGGAACAAGCTTCTAATTATATTAACGCCAATGTTGACCTGAAGACAATGCCTTTCTCCTTCGTATTTAGAGTCATGTAATCTTGCAGTTGCCAACAAAATGTGACCTTAGGTATTCACACATCAAAACTGTCTTCACATCATGCGTCAGTTGTCCTGCAGCCCGCAGCTGTTGTGGCATATTCTTTAGACAGTGCGCCACTTCTGCCTTGTTTATCACCATGCAGTTTACCTTTCACTGTCATTTTATACACATACCCAATAGAGCAACCTCTCATTGCTGTTTTATAATGTTACATATTTTCTCATTTGTCAGCTTTAATGGAGTGTAGTGCTTTTTATTTTTCTCTACCAGAATGAGTGATATTTAATGCTAGAGCTGCGATGGCCCTGTTGTCTTCTTGTTGTGTGGAACTGACACCTTTGTGTGATTTAATACACCTTATGCAAATCAGTATATGTGGGTGTTGTAATTCTGATGATTAATCCTCTACATCGTCATCGTGTTTCTTTCCTCTGCAGAATGATCCCATCTACCAGTAAGAACTTCTTAATCAATGATCTGGCCGCGGGGCGGGAGTATGACCTTTGTGTGCTGGCGGTTTATGACGACGGCATCACATCATTAACAGCCACACGTGTGGTTGGCTGCGTACAGTTCCACACGGCCAGTGAGGTCAGCCAGTGCCGCTTCATGCACAGTCAGTTCCTGGGAGGCACTATGATCATCATTATCGGTGGTATAATTGTTGCTTCAGTGCTGGTGTTCATCATCATCCTGATGATCCGTTACAAGACCTACAGCAGCCCAGAGGACAGCAAGACCAAGGTCAGCTCCAGCATGCACTCACAGACCAACGGCAGCCAGCAGCGGCTCCAGCGCTCCACCTCCAAGCAGCCTTCTGACGAGGGCCAGCGCGAAGCCCAGGTGCCCAAAGAGTGCATGGCGCTGGTGCTGAGAGTGGACAATGAGAAGAAGGAGGATCCAGCTGCCACTACTGCCATCCTGGAGGTGGAGCTGCCTCCGCTGACTGTAGACAAGATGAAGAGAAGAACCAGCCTGGATGCACAGCGCTCTGGTCCCCCGTCTGAGGACACGCAGACAGACAGTAGCCTGACGGGCTCCACCATGTCCCTGTGTCTCATAGGTCCCAATGCTGGCACCAAGGAGGCTCCCAGGCTCAAGGACAAGAAAAGTGCCCTGGCCAACATGGGGTTGCTCCCTAATGAGCTGGCACGAACTAGGCACAGATTCTCTTTTGACGGTGGGGATTACTCCATATTTCAGAGTCATAGTTACCCACGCAGAGCGAGGACGAGGTGGCACAAGTCCACCAACCAGCTCAACGTGGAGTCATCTCCGCTCGCCAACAGGAGAGTTACATTCAGCAGCACCGAGTGGATGCTTGAGAGCACAGTCTGAGGAAAACAGTGTAGCTGAAAAAATGGCTCAGCCACACACAAACACACACATGTAAAAACACAAATATGCCTACATGCCATATAACGCACACTTTTCCTGCACACAGCAAACGATAAACACAAGCACATTTACTTACACATGCAAACTTTCTGTGAGTTGCTGGAGAAGAACACAGTCTCCCTTCATCCTGCCTCCCCATTATACTCCCAGAGAGGTTTGTTGGCCATGTCCTTTCTTTATGCAGCAGTGCCTTATTCTAAAAAAAATGTACGAATGGAGGATGCTGCTCACTGTAGTCATAAACCTTCCTCTCTATCATTGCCTCCCACCCTGATAATGGGAAGCATTATTTTTGATTTTTAATTTTCTCCTTTTTCTGTGACATGGCAAAGGGTGTGGCATCTGGATGTGACTGTTGAATTGTTTTAAAAAAAAAAAAAAGAAAAGAAAAAAAAAAAAAACTTCATCATAACTGTAAAGTGAACAGCCAGGTATCCTGTTATGTCAATCATGTTTTGGGTTCTTTCAAAAAAAAAAACTTTTGCACAGAAGACACGAGATACAAGGACAAGTATCACCACCAGTCTATACAATAATAATAATTAAAAAAAAAAAGAACAGAATTTTACACATGCCGATTTCTAATGTTAGCATAGAGAGGATGGACCTGGAAACCTGCTGTGGATTCCTCCTCGGCAGTCGGACTATATGATGTTAAATAGGTATTGTCCCAGATGTGACTGTATATTAATCGGTACTGTATCTGGCTGGTCTAGATAAAAAGACAACAAACAAAAAAGACATATATAAGTATATTAAAACATTGGTGTATGTGTACTAACTATGTAAGTAAGTAAGTCATATGTCACATGACTTTTTACAAAGCATTTGGGTGTTGGCTGCAAGTTTTTACATTAAAAACCTGTGTCATCACACCTCTCCCTATTTAGTATGTCAAAGTTTGGACCATTTATCCCCTCACGAAGGGTATTAAATTTTTTGTGTGGGTTAACTGTGTAAGTGACGTTTCCTTCTTGTGCTTCAGGAGCAGCAATATGTGTCTACTGCAGAGAGGGACGCACGAATAGAGATGATGAATATTTGATGTACTGAGTACTATTTATAAGGCCTCTGTGAAAGCTGCGCGACGGCCATGGAGCAGAGTGGGGTGTGGGACGACGAGGGACATGATAACTGGACGTTGAGATGCTGAATTCAAATGCAGCCAGCTGTTTTAACAAGGATGTAACATCAGATGCCCACCACTAGGGGGAGACAACGCTCTGTAAGGTTCCTAATTACTTGCACACTGCAGTGAGGATGCATTAATAACCGTATTTAGCAGAAATGTGCATCACATGTGGCATTTAAAGTTTAGTTTTTATTAAGCTCTAATTCTGAATTGCCTGAAAGCTTAGATATTGAAAAAGAATTAAGATTTTACTTTAACCTCCCCCTATTTATCATTTATAAGCAGTAAACACTTAACAAATAATTTATGAATCACTGTGATGTAGTTGTGAGCAGATGTAAGGACACTTTTTCAAGTGTTTATTAAGGTATTTGTCAGCAACTATTACGCCTCCTGTGAAGCATCTATTACTGGTGAATGACGAATGTTTGATAACACAAGTATACCACTGCTATAGTCATATTTAATGTTATGATTAGATACATGCACAAATCCTCACCCCATGGCCTTCATCAGAAGATGGTGTTCTGTTCATACTTCATTTACAAATGTAATCAAAATGTAATGAATGTATGTAAATCATTCATTAACTAAATACACAAGCTACAGATGCCTCAAAAGACAAGTTGTTGACAAATCCATCCATAAACACTAAAAATGTCCCATAATATCCTTACAACCATCTTATAGTGTGTTATAAAGCATTTTAAATGTTTATAAACTGCCTATAAATGCTTAATATGGGGGGTGAAAAGCAGACATGACAGCGAGAAAAGATATGATCAGGGTGGATGAGGGATATTTGTTTGCTGCTACAGAAACCACCCTCTCCTTCTGATTGCAGCTACTTAGCACAGGCAGAGATCAAACAGCTGCGTGGACAGCACACAGATAAAACATGGAGCATAGAGATAAGTCACACTGGAGGTTTTAAATCCTCTTCAATTTGCATCCTCAGTGACAGAGAGGATTGAGTCTAAGAACGGGGTCATCCCTTTCCTTTCTCTTCATCACACTTAACCAGTTTTCAGCCAAAACCACTCACATTTTACATAACCTGAAATATTGTTTTTTTCCGAGAAGAAGACTTAACTTCAGGGTGTAAACGCTAAGCTGTCAATTTGTGGTGCACACATTTTTCGACCCTCGTCCATCTCCTCATTTAATGCTGATGCTTTCCAGTCTCCTATCTGTAATAATTCAACACAAAATCTGCTTAGGTAGAAGGAGGCTGAGACCTCAGCCAGGCTCCAAAATCGTCCCGGCCAGCCAAACTAGCAAACACTTGGGAAAGAGCAAAGTGTGTTTTGTCTCATCAGCAGTTCTGAGTGACGGTGTGATTTTTTTTCACTGAAGATACCACTATATGTTCAATGCATAGTAATATGTGTTTGAAAAGTCCAATCTGAACCTGTTTGAGTGAGTATAAAATGTAAAGACTTATCCATTTTTTTCACCAAACCCTATTCTAACTGTGGTGAAGCTCAAACGCTGATGCCAACTATATCATTTTTTTCTGTGATAGGCTAATGTTCATCATACTTAAACATGATATAGGTACATGATTTTGATCCCAGACAGACCCTTGTTCTGATGGTTTGCCTTGAACCTACCTGTGATATTTGTATAAATACACTCCTTTTTCTGATTTGAGAAGTGGAATCTGAAAATGTAAATCAAGACACATTGTACACAGTTTCTGTGGAGAGACAATTAGGATTAGGAGAAGTAGTGTTTCGTTACTTGGGAAATGTGGAAACTGCTGTCATCGCAACCATTTGAGGAGACTTGCAGTAACAGATATAAGCAAAAAGTTACACTTCATATTGTTGATATATATCTCATAATATATAATGTAGCAAGATGCAAAGCAGGAAAAAATCTATTTTTTTTGCATTTATTTCTAATTCTATGAGTCTACACCCATGCTAGCGGTTTTGCAAGGCTGTACTTGATGTGGTGCTTTGAGCTAAACGCTAACGCAAGCATGCTAACATGCTCAAAATGACAAGGCTAAGATGCTGATGTTTAGCAGGTAATATTTACAATGTAAACCATCTTACTTTAGCAAGAAGGCATGCTACCATTTGCTAATCAAGTTATTACAATTCACCCTGGGGGGACATGAATGTCTGTACAACATTTCATGGCAATCCATGCAATATTCGTGGAGGTGTTGCCAAGTCATCCAGTAGTTAAGATATTTCTGTCAGGATGAAGGCGATGGACCAACTGAATAATATTGAAATCCTCGGAGCCAGAAATGATTTATTTATTAGTTTCTAAATAATAGAATTCTGAATAAGTTAGATATATGTAGCTATAAACACACATTCAATTATGGATTTTGCCCTCCTGCCAGATGCTTATTAACCTAGACAATGTGTTTTTAAAAACCTCTGTCGACACTGATTTGACCAGTCGAATTTCATCTGCTTTTTTCCACTTCCAAGATCTGGGCAGTTGCAGCCAAGCTCAAAACAGCCCACTCTCTGCTGCTTAGAGAGAACACTTAGCCTATTGACACAGACTCAGCAAAGTGCTTCAGGCATTTGCAGTACACACACACTTTCGAAATGGTTTACCAACACTTCCTTCAGCATCCGATTATCTAAAAATAACCAGATAGGCACAGGCCTACTACTTGTTACCAGGTTTATTTAGACTTTGACTCTGTCAAAAAAATGTGAAAATAAGAATGTAGTGTGTCAGGAAGAAACCTACCAGCGACACAGAAGATGATGTTCATTTGGTTCAAATAGTGCTGTTTGAATGTCTAGTGTTAAATTTGTATACTCGCGGCTGTTTGGTGTTTTTCAGTCTTTTTCTCAGGCACTAAATCCTACCAATGTATTAGAATCCCTAAGCAATAAGGCCTTTCAGGGGAAGGCACTCTGCTGCTTTTCAGTACAGACCTGAACCACTGAGTGCTCGTTGACTAGCTTAGCAGTCAAAGAGCACTTCCATAAAGCTCTACATTTATTCACTTTGATCATGAGTAGCAGCTTATTAAGGTGTGTCTTCTGCATCTTGAATAGATGTGTGTGTTCAAACTGAGACAGGACTGCAGTGACATCTGATCCATGATGGTCTACGAAGAGGAAACCAACCTGTTTATTTCTTTACAAACAGCCTGACAAATCAAAAAAATAACAAGACCTCAAATTGTAAATGTAATTTTTTTTTGTTTTATGTCAGAGGTTATTTCAGAGTATTCAAGTGTGAATTATTAACTCAGCTATCTAGACTTCCACTAGCATCTCATTACATTGCTTTATTTGGCTCCGAATTTGTGTGAATGTTCTAAACTGACAGAATCTGAGCAGACGGGTGGAAATGGTGGTTTTCATATTTTTACTGCAATATGTTCAGGAATAAAATGAAAATGTCAGATCTATGACACATGGTTTAACATGTATAACTATCTCTGTGAGAGGATAAGGCTGGCAATATTCAGTTTTTGTTATTATCAACAAATCCCATGAAAACATTAAAACCAACAGTGTTAGTCAGCCTTTCACTACTGTCTGACTTCCATACCTTGTCTGTGACACTTGGCCCCAAACCATGTAAATCTTTAAAAATGGGTCATAAATATACAGATTTATTTAAATAATTAAACCATTGTGCAGTGTAGGTTTTAGCAAATATTACTTACATAGGAGGAAATTTGTCAGGGACTATTTTCAGCTTTGGATAGATACACAATTGGTGCCCAGCTGCTTGGTATACTAGCGGTACATGTCAACCAGTACAACAGTGTGAATTGATGTGTTTTTAATTTTTTTTTTTTTTATCACCAGACATCTTAAGCACAGAGTTATTCTTAAAAAAAATATATATATACTGAATATTCAACTGTTTTAAATAACAAAAATCATTTCAGAAAACAGAAAAATAGATGTTTATTTTTCACACATGACAATGTGCTGCATACAAATATTAAAATTTACAAAACTAAAAAACATGATTAAAACCACATGGACATTCTATCGTAACCAGTGAGGAAAGTTGCATAATTTTACTGTTTTTCTTTCTTAAATAAAATTAAAAAAGCGGTCATTTCAGGACAGATGGTCTCCACGTTAGGCTGACAGTCTCAGGCGAGAGTCAGTGATCAATCAATGAGCCTGCAGTCGAGAGAATTCTTCATGAGGGTACCCCACCACCTACTCCTCACGCTGCCTGCTGCCTGCACTGCTGTACAAAGTACTTCAAGCCACTGCAGAGGTGATGAGATATTGCTACACAAAACGCCCACAGTGAGGGCCGACAGCACAGGCTTGTTGATGTCTAACAAAGTACAATACAGAACGGCCCTACAGTGAAAAGCCCTCTGTTCAGTTAAGGGGAACAAAGGGATCTGCAGTAGTTTTCCTGTTCGTTACCTGAGTTGTGCATCTGTCCATGTCCGTGCATCTCAGTCAGCAGAACTATCATCTGAGCTCTCCTCACCAGCTGCTTTCCAATTTTTCCTCCTCTTCTTTTCTGAGTTTGGCCCCGAGTCTGAGTCTTTGTGGGAGTCCTGTTTACGCTTTTTGCGACTGTGAGTCTGTCTTTCCCTTCCTCCGTCATCACTGTCCCCTGAGCTGCTGTCATCATCTCTCCTTCTGGCTTTTGCACTTTTCTTGTCCTTACGTCGACTTTTAGTCCTTTTTCTCCTCTGTTTGTCTTTGGTAACGCTGCTGTCGTCACTACTATCGTCACTGCTTGAACACTTAGCTTTTTTTCGCTTTACTTCCCCGTCTTTCTTCTTCTTTTTCTTTTTCTTCTTTCGAGAGGATTTTTTTGAGTGTTTTGACAAGCTTGCTTCTGTATCCGACTTTGACCTTTTCATTTTATGGCGCCAAAGCTTCTTGGTAGCTCTATTTTTTTCACTAAAAAAAAACAAAACAAATTGAACAAAATAAATACAGGCTAGACAGAGCCTTGGTAGGATTTAAGATATCAAATAATGACTTAAAGGAGCAATCCACCAATTTCACACATCAGATCATTTTATTTTTCATCAGGAGTAGTACTCACCCTATGAAAAGTTGTAGAAGTCTGAAAAAAATGAATCCTTCATGGTGTCATCAGGGTTATCTCAGCTTTGGCTTGGAGCTCAGTTTTTAACAGAAACATAATAGCATGAAGTTTAAAAGACGTGGCATTTGCTAGACAGTATCTAATGCCACATGTCACACAGGGTCGATGGTAGAGATGCAAATTCCCATGTTATTGACTGGAAGCTTTCACATCATCACCACATATTAAACTTGCGTTGAATTACACGCAGTCCATATTTGTTTTGTTAGATGCGAACATTATTTACAAGTCAGAAGCTCATAACTACAATAAATCTGATGTGACATGAACACAACATAGCAAGATGCTCTCGAGCTGCATTGTGGGAAGTGAAGGATCCGGATTTTATGGAGCTTGGCCCACACTGGAGATGGTTTTACAATTCCAATTTCATGAAAGTACAGTGCTAAACCACTGGATTGCCCCTTTAAAATCAGAGTTGCATATGTAGCTCAGTTAAAATCTGTTGCTCAGATAAGCAGTGCTGCATTTTTGCTTACCTATCACTTTCAAACTCCTCAGGATACAGCTCCTTAAAACCACTATGTCCCCACCTGTGTTGGGAGCACATAAAATGTAAATTTTTGTCAGTTTTTATTGTTATTTGCTTTCAAATGTTCACCATTTCCAGTCATTTTCCATGAAAGCAAAAACACTTGTATTTAAATGTATTTCAAAGAAGATTATACCATATACTGTACCTGTCAGGATCTTTGGCCTCAAATTCATACAGTTTGCGAGACCAGTATCGAGCCTTTCGGTTGTCGTGTTCAGAGACTCGCTCTCTGCCTTGACTTAGGTCTCTAGCTTCATCTGGCACTCGATCACAGTGCATACGCCCCCTGGAACACAACCACTATTAATATATCAGCAAGCCAACATACAGTAACAGTTCTCTGAGGTGAGAGCTACATTATGAAATATAGTTCCAAATGAGCTTTGGTGTCTCTTGTATCCAGGTGGCTCAAATTAAACAGGGACATCCACTGTTCTTACCTCGCACACTCTGTATCTGATAAATGTTTGTCGTGGGACGTTTGGATCTCCCAGCCTCGCATTTTCCACATCTCCATCTCCTCCTGGATCTGCAGTGGGTCAACATCAGTGAGTACATTAAAAACTGCTGATACACACACACACACACACACACACACACACACACACACACACACACACACACACACACACCAACTGCCTAATTTGAATTTGCCAAAAGCAAAATTATAATGGATTCAAATATTTCCAGAGGTTTTATACATTCCTCAACACTTGTGGGTAAAGAAAAATCCTGCAAATCAATTTGTGTACATGCTCAAGGCTGCCAAATATCAGTATCACTAACTTACAATTATAGTTTAACTCAATGATATTTGCAAGGTAACCAGATCATTTTACCAGAAAAAAACCCAAAACCTTGATCCATGTGCAGGTTGTCTCTTATTTAAGGGATCAAACTTCTCTTGAGCCCTCATTTTCAAGAACATTGTCAAAACCATATCATGAGAGAAATTAAACCATCCTGGCATCACATGGACATGAACAGTTACTTTTTTCTCTAATATGCAACTTATTAGAGCTGAAACAATTAATTTATTTAAATAGATGGGCAGAAAATTGGCAGCTATTTTGATAATTATTTAAATGATATTTACAACATTATAATACATACATAAGCATTACCCATTCTGAGGTTTATACAATATGCTGATTTGCTGCATTTCTTTTTTTATATTATAGTACACCAAATAACTTTCAGAGTATTGTTTGCACCATAGAGTTTAAGAAATTTTGATGGGCACTTTACACAATTTTCTGACATTATGTGGAACAGAGAATAAATCAACAGTGTTGTCGTTTCCCACCATAGCCTACACTCAGTTGCCAGTTTATATGGTTATTTAGTCTACCCTCATATACCCAAATACAACAAACAAAATCACCACAAACAACATCCTAAAAAATGACCATACACTTGAATCATCACCTTTCTAAATCAGTCTTAATAAAAACTGACCATTATGACTTTCACGGGGACAGGTCACCTAATAGCTACTTGTATCTAATAAACCGGCGACAACTGAGTGTGTTTCTCACTTGTTACACGAACATGTGAACTCAAACGCACCTTGTTGTGGGCATCTGTGTGGCGGATTACATTCCTCAACAAGGTCTTCCCCAACGGCTGCTTTGACATGGCGACACCTGACAAGACAGTCGTGTAAGTAATCGACAAACAAAACCGATTGTTGGTTAATAAACGTTAAAATAAGGCAGAAATAACAGCTTAACTTCTAAATACGTGATAGCTGTTAAACGAAGTCTCGCCTGTTAGCCTAGCTTGCTAGCTAACAGTGTTGGACAATCAGATGCACAAATAAAATTGTAGTAATAGGCCTATGAACTAACCTGTTTAAAATCCGCTACGGACAACAGACCAATACTACTACTTGTACACTTTCACCATCATTTCGTCAATGTGTACAAACGGTACCTTTCCAAAACGAGTAGCATTCAAGAAGAACAAAACGTAGCTCAGTCTCTGCTGGTACTTCCGCTTTTTTTTCGTACGTAACGGTAACGTACAGTGTACGTCACTGAACGTTGGAAGGACCTGTACTGTGATTAGTTCCAAGGGTTCACCAGCAATATTCAACAGCAATATCATTAATATAAAATAATCACTAAAATGGTTGATATTTGTCTTAAATCTTGACTTTAGCAATAAATAGGCTATTATTTTTTACAGTAGCCTACTACTAAAATCTATAGCTAATTAGCAACCTTTTATACACGGAATAAATGGCTCACATGGCTTAGTAAGCTAAAAAGATCCAGATATTTTTGTGTAACTCGCAGACCGAATAGGGGGCAGACAAATACAACAGCCTGCTAAAAAGAACAAGAGAAGAGAAATGAGGACTTAAGATGTAAGACATGGTGTTGGTTTCCACTTGATGTTTACGTACCCAATTATTTTGCAAAAAAAGTTAGCCCTAACAACTGGATAAGCTAAAGCCTGTGAATTTGTTGTGGAGTTTTATTGCTTACAGGGGCACACATAAAGAGTTGCGGAAGAAGTTAATGAGATTCTTTAAAAAGTATACAACAATATAAAATACTCCCATACAATTAAAACTGAAAATGTTACTTAAGTAAAAGAACAAAGTAGCCATTTCAGCATAATGTAACTATATAATATTATTGGGTGTTATTATATAGTGCTGCAATTAGTGGTTAATCAACAAAACAAAAAACAACAACAACGAACTATCTTGACAATCAATTAATCATTTCAGTCATTCTACAAGCAAAAGTACCAGAGATTTTCTAATTCCACCTTTTCAAATGTGGAATGTGGAACATGTGGGACTTGCCACTTCTGGGACTTTTGTCACTGATTTTTTTTTTTTTTCAACACTTACATATAACATTTTATAGACTAAATTATGAATTGATTATATGAAAATGTATTTAGCTGATTAATCAATAATGAAAATAATCATTAGTTGCAGCCCTCATTTGAATTACTTTATACGCTGCCTAAAAGTCGTATCCTATAATAATACTTGGATATTTATTTGTTGGTTAATATTTTTTATATTAATCTTGACCTGCAAAGTAACTAAAGCTATATCAAATAAGTTTAGAGTAGTAAAAACTCGGGTATAAGTATCTCAAAATTGTAGCTAGGTAACTGGGTGTTACATTTATATCTTATAGCAGAGCTATCCACAAATACAACAAGAATCACTTTTTTTGTTCAGCATTATGAGAATGTGCAAGGCTGACAGTTTCACTTAGTGTGAGGACAGGTAGGCTATGTCAATAGGTCACAACAGCTCCAATGAGACCAGAATGTCTAATTTCCAATGTCTAAATGTGACATTTACACAAGATATACAGATCAACCATTTTGAGTTCTATTGAAGTGTGATGAAAGATCTAGGTTATCTATTTCTCTCTTAACTTAAAATAAAAAATAAATACAATTGAATAAGAATACCAATGGAAATAATATGAGTTCACAAAAAGTATTCTATCATATCCCCCTGCCTCCAGTCTTACTTTGTGCTTAGGCTTGACCTGTCTTGACTTATACCCACATATAAATGTGCTACATCACTTCAGGCAACCAATATACTACAATGCAAAGTCCTCAGAGTGTTACACACAATGATATATTAGGCCCTAGCTTTAAGAGTAGCCATCCAAAAGACTGTGTAAACAATGTAAAATACATATGCATTTTATCAACATAGCCTACGTGCAAAATGTTCAAAGATATATCATTTTGTAAAACTAATTAGGCTTTAGCCTATTTCAAATAACCTGGTAAGCCAATATTTTAAAGGCATAACATGATGAAGAGTATGGTGTTTCATTTAGTGGTAGCCTAATTAGTGGTTTTAATAAGTAGTCTACTCTGATACATGTAGGAAGCTGTTCCGTGTTATCACTGAGTGAGAAGATGATTGTGTGCTCCCAACTACCCTTTGGGAATCAAAGTTTCATCTTGTTCCTGTATGAACTAATTTTACAGACCTACCTACATATTTGTATGTAAAGTGGGTAGAGTGAGTTCAGTCTTGAAGTAGGATTGTCCAATACATCCATCTATCTTGAGCCTTGATAACACCCTTACCACAATGGGCTTTTTTTTTTTAACTCAGAAGCTAGACCTTGTTAGGTTTTTTTCTTTTATCTCTCCTTATCCACGCTTCCTTTTTTGTCAAGATACTCAGACCTGTCAAGTCCAAGTACAAATCACTGTGAACAATATTTGACACAAAAAATATCTGTCTGATAAAAAGCAGAAAATGTCTCCTTATACGAAAAAAAAAAATCTCTTTATTTTCTCAAAAAATGTTTTTACTTTGATTACATTTTTGCTGATTATACCTCTGTTCTTTTTATGGGTTTGAATGCAGGCATTTGACTTGTAATAGAGTGTTTTTATACTGTTATATTATTACTTTTAGTTAGGTAAAGGATACAAATAGTTCTTCCAGCACTGAGTATTTGTGTTTTGCCTGTTGTTTGTTTGTAAGCATGATTATATATAAGAACATTTGTTGACAGGTTTCAGTGAAATTTGGCAGGAATGTTTTGGTGTGTATCAAAGTAGATCTGAGATTTCTAAAGATAGGGCATGATTGAATATTTTTGTTATTCATATGAAGACTAAACTTTTCCAAACATTTTCTGTTAAGCAAATTGCAAATTTAGGAGGATGTGCCTTGACATAAGAATGAGCTCTTAGGGCTTGATAATTTTCAGATAATATCCGAGCCAAATAGTTTATTTGATGCATGAATTTTTTGGGCAACAGCTGATTTATAACGACAGACTGACTTTCAATTAACTTTCTCACAATATGCTGTTATCACCCAAACAATGAATGTAAACAGCCACTGACTTCCTTTTACAAATTGTATTTGACAACAAAAATGGGATGAGATTCCCAGGGACAAAGTCTTATCATTTTGTGGTGCTTCATACATATCTGCTTGAAGGTCAGTGAAATAAAAAAGATTGGTACCTCTTGTTTCATAGCAGGCACAATAATAATTTACAATCAGAATCCATGGTGACCATGCAAACAATATGTTCTGTTTGAGCAGCTCATTTGATTTACAAATTGGCTGACTGCATGCTGTCCCTGTGGCAAACCGGCTTTCTTCCCACCTCCTGGCTCCCCAGTGGTGGAATGACTTTCCCACCACACTTTGAACAACAAAGTCACTCCTTATATATCATCCATGCAGCCATTGAATATTCTCTGTTAAAGAAACACCTTGTTTCCCCCAATTCCCTCAATCATATCTTGGTCTGCCAAGTCTTAATTTTCTGCCTGTTACCTGAGTTTGTCCTTGTCTTTTTAATACTGGAGCAAAAACATTGAAAGTAATGCTGAAAAGAATAGAAATGAGAAGTTACTGAATGTCAAACTGATATCAACGCTTCACCAGCAGCTCCCTTTGCCCAATATTCATGCACTACTTATTCTCTGCAAATATTACATGGACTGAGTGCTGCATGGTCCCACTTTGAGTTTATCTATTTAATCCTTGCCCAACAATATCAGATACTGTAGGTGGATACAGCAGCCACTTTGATTTTCTTGTCTCGACGGACACTTTTGTTTTCGCAGGAAAAGCATAGCCAAATTTTCCTGTGTTTTCCAGTTGGCAGTTTTGCAAATTTTAACCAAATATTTGACAAAAACAGCTGACGCACAGTGAATTTATACATCTGAGGATTACAAAAGACAGTGAATCATAGACACAGTGTGAATAATTACAAACCTAAGGGAACATATTCCTTCAGAATAGTTTTTAACTATGCTCGTTCTTTTGTCTATTAAATAAAAGTAAACAGTTTGATTAGTTTAATACCAGTTGCCATAATATGATGAAAATCATTAATCTGAGTGACAATGATTATGCATAAATACTGATCAACATAAAAGGAATAATTCAACATTTTGGGAAACTTAATTGCTTTCTTGGCGAGAGTTAGATGAGAAGATCAATATCAGGAAATCCTCATGTCTGTACATGAAATATGAAGCTACAGGCAGCAGTCTGTTAGCTTAGCCTGGGAAACAGCTAGCCTGGCTCTGTCCAGAGGTAAAAAAATGCACTGACCAGTAACACATCTGTAGCTCACCAATCAACATGTGTTAACATGCTGCAATAATGTTGAGATTCTATGGAGTATAAAACAGGATTTGAAATTCACTCTTAACAAATTCCTATGATTTTTAATTGTATTCTAGATAGCTGTTTTCATTCTGGTGTCCAAAAAAAGAAAAGAAAATCAGCACATCTCAGTCATGTCATAGGAAATCAATCTAATCTAGACACACATGCATGTTTGAAATACAGTGGTGGAAAGTAATTTCAGGTACTTACTAGGTATTTACTAGTTACTTTGCAGATGCAGATTATTAATACAAAATAAGATCATCAAGTAATTATTATTTATTATTAAAGTTTAAACTACCCAAAACTATAATGAATAGTAAAATTAGCCCTGCCTTGCAACATGTGATGCTTACTCATTAATTTAGCCATAATTTTAATCTAATAACATAATATAAGTATTCTTAGATGGGCCATTCCGCATAGCCAACACTATAAGGTACTTTATATTGATGACATAAATCTAGGACTGCTTTAGCCTGCATTTTCATGGCTCTGTGTTAACACGCTACAGTAAAATAGTTCATTGGAGCATATGCTGATGATGCTCATACAGAATTTAAGACAGTGTCATTTTGTTCTGGGCAGGATTGCAAGCTGCCACGTTGAGACCTATTTCACATTCTTGCTGATGACACCAGCAACATTTTCTAACAGCTTAATGACAGTGTGCTCAGTCAAAACGCTTCTCAAAGGAGTACTTAACACATGTCGTAGAAAACCTTTTGTTCTTGCTGCCTGCTGCTCAAATTATAATGCTGACACTTTTTACATTTGAGGTTTCATCTGGCTCTGATGTTTTGGTGTATTTTCTAAATAACTCTTTTTAAAGGTTCCTGTCACAATTGCATTAAAAAACACTGTTTACAACATATGCTACACAACCATGGCTGCTGTGAAAAGAGCTGTAATTGTAGGCTGATATGTGTGCGTCCTATAGATACCAATTTCCATTTGTTTATTTTCAAAGAACTCCATACTGACTGTGTAAATATATCATTAACCTCTCATTTCAGCTTGTGTGGTTGTTGTTTTGCAAGCTTGTGATTTTTTTTCAACAAACAAAAGAGTTCATCATATAGATTTTCATGTCTCTTTTTCCATCCATGTGCTGGCTCTCATTTTAGCTGCAGTGACATACAATACAGAAAAAGCACAGGGAAAGGAGAGAGAAGGAGAGAATCTCCCTCCTCCTCCTCGTGAAAGGAGAGAGCAGTGGGGAAAGGAAGGAGGAGGAATGAGGGAGAGGGGGGAGGGTAAACACACCCAGACAGAGCCATGTCTGACATCCTCGCTCACTGAAAGAAGGGAAGACTGATACAAAGCCAGTGCGACCGAGCAGAAGCGAAAGAGGGAAGGAGGCAGGGAGGGAGGGCGGAGGCAATAAATGCAAACAGACCGGCAGAGAAAAAAGGGTGAAAAAGATGCACAAGGGCTGCATCAGTTCTTGTCCGCAAGGAACAAAAAACATTGTGTTCGTGAATGGGAGCTGGTGAGCTCAACCACAAGGCGAGTGCAATGAGAAACCAGGCAGACTTCAGTCGCTGGTGTTGCTGAGCCCCAATCCTTTCTCCCTCTGTCTCTCTCTTTCTGCCTCTGCCAGCTAGGACTGAGCCTTGGTATGATTTAGGGGAAGGGTTCAGGGCTTGTGTTTGGGATTTGGAGCTTTATGTTTTTAGGAATATGCTGCTGGAGAGGATTTGAATGTGCTGTTATGTCTGATTGAACACAGTGTGCGACGTGGAGACTCCTCTGGTTGCTGCTTTCAGGGCTGCTCCCCTCCCTGCTGCCTCTGGCTGTGTTTGGGCTATGGTCCTAACTGAGAAGCAGGGCATCACCCAGATGCGGCGCTCCGACTGTCTGGGAGGTTAAGCCTGTAAACACCAGCATGGGAGCAAAACAGATGAAATGGTAAGTGCTGTTTATTATTATTATTATTTCTCTACGTGAAGACAGACTGCTCTTTTTGTCTACAATACATGAGTGTATCAGTGGAGGGAGATATACAATACACGAGGCCTAAATTCATGAGAGTATACATCGTCTTAATCATCTTGATCAGCGTCTGTGTGTCTCAGTCTTGGTGTTAGAAACATATACCACCATAACAACTGACTGATACCCAAACTGTGCAGGTTATTGTTCAGTGTTTACAGTGCAGTAGGTGTGGGTGTGTCCCTGTATTTGTCTGTGTGAGCTGAGCTGCTATTGCCTAGCAACCACAGTCCAACTTCCATTACCGACTCTTCCATTTCATGATTCAGAGGATGGAATATCAAATAAAGGGTGTTTTTTTTCTACATTTTTGTTTGATAAAACTGGCTTTTGGATTGTGAACATATTCTAAAAAGCCACCATCTTTTCCAAGATTTTGTGTTTACCACAAAAACCACTATATAGAAACTGAACTTCTAAATCAAAGTCTTCCATCTTTTAATGGATAAACGTTTCATGCTGATCACCAGTGGTGAAGAAGTACTCAGATACATAAGTGAATGTAAATACAACAATGTAAAAATATATAAAAGGTCCTGCATTTGAAAATCCTAATTATATTTTTATCAGCAATTATCAGCAATTTACTCAAAGTATCAAAAGTTAAAGTACTCATACTTTAGAAAAAAAAACCCACGATTGATTGATTTATTATTTTGATAACTTTATTAGATTATCAATACTGATGCATCAGTCTATGACCAGAATATTTCTGCTGTAGCTGGTTGAGGTGAAAGTGAATTTAACCACTTAAATACAATAAAAAACAATATAAATCTGAAGGGTTGAAGATGATTAATGGGACAGGAAAGAAGAAAAATCAAAGTTATGCCACACACCTATTTTAAAGAATTTTTAAAATGATTCATTGCATCATTTTACCTCTTTGGGTGTCAAACTGTTTTAAGTGAAACCATCTGAGAAGTGTAAAGGGGGGATCTTTCTTTGGTAGAAATGTCTGCTAGACATCTGAAATGTCCCAACTAGACACTGCTGTTTTCTAAGGGGCCACAAGCCAAAAAGGTTGTGGAGGACTGGTTCAGTGTTCTAGCAATAAATTGTATTTATTAAGATTATCATATGTTTTTTATATAAAATCTACGAGTGAACAAGTAACTACAGTTGTCAGATAAATGTAGTGGAGTCAGAAGTGCAATATTTCCCTCTGAAATATAGTGAAGCATAAGTGTAAAGTAACATATAATGGAAACACTAAAAGGTACCTCAAAGTTGCGCTGGAGTACAGTAGCTACTGGAGTAAATGTATGTAGTAACTTTCCACCAGTGCTGATCAAATGATGTTAATCTGTTGCACTGAAGCTCATCTCTTGCAAATCCCAGCGCTTAATCTCTGGCTTAGCCCATATGTTCCAAATCTGTCTGTATGTATGTGTTCCTTTGGTGCAACAGATCAGAAGCTAGCATCTAAAATACATTTGTTAGAGTTTATTGAACTGCAGTCTGAAACAATGATAGAGGGTATCTTGATAATGTCATCATCTGCAACGACAAGATTAGTAGGAGGCAGCTTCTTTGATCCCCTTGTGAAAAACACTTAAGGATAATCACAGCAGCATCTGATAAGACGCTCAGTTCATTTTTTTTTACGTGACCTGTTGCAATTACTCTTTTGGAGGAGTTGGGATGACATAACTAACAGAGGTTGCTCAGTGTGCTGATTGTAGCCTGATAACTGTCACATGACTTAACTCGCCTGAATTAAAAAGTTCACACTATAAGAAATTGTATATACTTTTTTTGGACATGCTAGCAGCAGGACAAAAATTTCGGTATGTCAGTTGGTCCATCACTTGTGTCCAGACTGAAATATCTCAACACCTTTTGGATAATTTGCCATGAAATTTGGTGCACATATCCATGATGCCCAGACTATCAATCCTAATGACTCTGGTCATCCCCTGACTTTACCTCTAGCGCCACCATGAGGTGGACATTTGTGTTTTTTTGTGACAACTATTTGACGGATTACCATGTAATTTCATTCACACATCCATGTCCCCCTCAGGCTTAGTTGTAATGACTTTGGTGACCCTCTGACTCTTCATCTAGCACCATCATCAGGTCAATATTTTAGTTCAAACAGTGGTTTGGTTTATGACCAAATACCAACAAAAGATTCCAATCAGCATCACTTGTAATTGAGGATAAACCCCTTGAAATGCATAATTTCCTTTATAAATAACAGTAATGATAGTACAATAAAATAATCCAGGTGACACAAAACAATTAGCATACAAACCACAACAAAAACACACACACACACACACACACACACAGGCTCTCCTACACTCCCAAACCACACACACTACATCTCTGTTACAAAACTAACATGGAATAAAATAAGTTATCCCTGCCAACAAAGCCATGAAAGGTAGTAATAGATCTGAGCGAGTTCAGCAAATTGTTCCAGTGTGATGGTGCTTTAAATTGAAAAGCATGTCTTCCAATTTCCTTAGAAATTAATGGCACAATAAATAAAATGGTGTTGACTATGTATCTAAATGGAACTAAAAGCAGTTTAAAGTATAAAGGATAGTTGAAGCAAATGGATTTGAAAATAAAAAGCAACCAATGAAAATGTCCATTAGAGTTTAGTGGTAACCAGTTAAGTGGAACAATGATGTGTAAGATAACGTCACCTCAAGACAAATCTACAAATGTTGTAAACTACATTTAAAGGGTGGGGATGTGTTCCAGAAGTGTTCTGTTGTATGATATAATCAATAATAGGAAATAAAAGCTGTGAAATAACAAATTTTCTAACCTGGGCATCAAAACAATGAATTGACCAATTTAGTATTCTGACATTGGGATTTAGGGCAGCACAGTGGTGCAGTGGTTAGCACTGTTGTGCCCTTGTCCAATGAATAGCCAACTGAGTGTTTAGAGTTAATACGCAAGCGTTAGCATGCTACCTTGCTAAATGAAGATGGTGAACATTATAGTTCCATGTCAGCATTGTCATTTTAAGCATTTAACATGTTGACATTAGCATTTATCTCACAGGCTCTCACCTGTATTGTTGCAGACTCTTAGTCCTAAAACAGAACTTAAGTGCACATTATGATGAATAAGTCACAGAAATATTATGCACAATTATTCCATGCAGAGGCAGTGTGAACTCAAAAGTGACAGATAATACAAGTGTTACTGTTTGCTGTCTGTTGTGATATTAGCTTGTGCTGAGTAATGCTATTAGATAAGCAGAAAATCTCATCGACTACAATCCAGATCTTGCTGCATATGTATGGGAAGAACATGTTTGACCGTGCAAATGCAATCCTTCAGGACATTCACTGGTTTCTCAACACAGTGTTATCCCACGGTTAAGTCCACTGTTATATTTCTTTTCCTTCTTAGTCTTTAGCCTCGGGAACAGGGTGATGAATTGTGGTGCTTTTCTATCCCTTTGCTAGCACAGAGTTTAGATCTGTTTCCACAGACGCAGGCTTGTTTTCCCACAGACATAGAGGGAAAAAGACGAAATCCCCTGTTAAAGGACCATGCATAATGCCATAGGTCACAGGTCACAGTAGCTGTATCTTATTTCTACAAACACAGCATAGTGAAGATGACAGTTGGCCTGAACCTCAAGCCACTAGCATTGCTCTCAGAAAACACAAAACATATATTCATAAGCTGCAAGAAAACCAGTCTTTAAGAAAACTATGCAAGCATTATGTTTTGAAATTATGGCCAAAGGGGGAGCAAACTATGTAAAGAATTTCCTGTGGGAAAATGACAGAGTTGCATTCTTGTTCTGGCTGTGTATTCTCTGAACAGGTTTCAGTCCTGTTCTGTGATGTGTTTTCATTCATTTTATTATTTGTTTAATAAGCTGTGATACACTGGATTCCTCTGGACATTTCATGTTTAAAATCAGATTTAAAAAATTTAGCCCAGATGGGATTAATTCACATTTTTGTCCTCCTTGGGGAGTTATTAAATTGTATATCTCCATTTTATGTAGCTAGGTTTATTTATTGCCATTCATTTGGCAGGAGATGCAAACGCTCACTCCTGCCTGTGCCCACCATCTGTTTCAGTCTCAGCTCAGCCAGCCCTGCTCACTCCCCCAAAGAGGAGTATGTTATCACCCAGGCCACTGACACCCCTAAAGAGGAAACCATCCATGATCAGTCTGAAGACCAGGGGGAACTTCAGGATGACAAATCTGAGCTGACAGAGAAAAAATCTGTCACAGGTTGGTTGGCTGCACATCAGCACTTGTTGAGCAAAATACGATGCAGTGAATCCAAACATAAACTCCCTTGCCTCATCCCCCCATGTTCATCTCTTCCTTTCAGAGGAGGTGTCTTTCTGTGGATTGTGTCCCTCCCTCGGGCATGATGGGCAGGAGGAGGAGAAGTCCTGGGAGGAGCAGCTGGACGCCCACCAGGAGCAGCTGGAGAAAGAGATGCAGGAGGCCAGGAGGATGGTGTTTCGCCTACAGGTAAGTTCCTGATGACAGCACACATGAAAAACAAACTGCACCACTGCTATGAACATATTGACAGAAGGCACAAAGACCACAGATGCATCAGAGGAAGTCCACAGCTCAAATTTAGCAAACAGTGAAATTTTAGCCAGGTTTCAGATTATGATCACCTGCCCACGTCTGCACTGTTTTTTCATGGATTCAAATAGACTATACTAAAAATTATTTTATAGCAATAAAATAAGAAGAATGATAGATATAAAGAATAAAAAAAAACTGACTTCTCTCTGAGTATCAGGCTAACAAGATTCATCATTAACACCTGATGCTCTCTATCCTTTATGTCTATGTTGAAATATTTAGCTAAGAAAGGACATTTGGCATTCGGGTCAAGTCACCAATTTGAGATAAATAAAGGTGAATAAGTAAATTAAGGCACTTGGATAAACTCTTGCCCTCTCTTTGTCTCTGTTTTGACTTTCTTCAAAATACCATCTCCTATCTATCTTTTCTCAACAAATCAATATACAGGTTGTCCGCTATTGACAAGTTTATGCAAAATTATCTCTGTGACATTTAATGATTAAGTTGCTACTCAGGTGCCTCTATTGCAATGGAAATGTTTTTATTTGCAGAGTCCAATATTTTGAATGTTTGTAAAATATGAAAATAATACTGAATATATATTATAATATTTTGTATTTTATGTACACAGGGTCCATACAGTATATATCTGAATGTAAAAAATTGTTAAAATGCAGTTTTTTGTTTTTTTTATGTCCATTCTCTCTTTTGTTCCAGTTCCATGCTTATATTTCCTGCACATTCTTCCATGTTATCATCTTTATGCTGAAATAATTCATGTGCAGATGATAGTAAAGCAGACAATATACAGAGATCAATACATAACAAATAAGAAGAATACATCAGGACATCCCAAAAATATGTTACAGAGGAATAATCCCACATCATATGAGGAAAAAGTGTTTGAAATTATAAAGATAAGGAGGTACTGCAGTCATCACCAGGAACCTCTTCCTTCAGCTGATACATAAAGTTCATGCACAAACTTAAAATGTAGTAGTTGCTGACTCCAAATGTGTGAAGAGAACGTGATGTTTTTTCCATATTCTTCTCCAGTTTATTGATATAGATCAAGCAAGATCTTTATCACACGTCTGTACAATATCCAAAGATGGAGTATTTTTAACAAGTCGACATACTGTAGTCAACACGCTGTAGAGAACCTAAAATAGATGTGTGAAGTGACTTTTACAGAAATAGACCTGTCAACTACCCACATAATACTGTCATGTTCACACTGAGTGCAATCCCTTTACTAAGCTGGACAGCCCTGTCTATATTTTTATCTTTATGGGATCCATTTTAGTTAAAGACAATTATATATTGAGTTTGTAGCCTGGTTCCAGGAATCTGAATCACCACCCACATCTCAGATTTGTTCAGTGATTCAAATGAATGAAACAAAAATTGCTTTTAGACATTTTAGACCTTTCTCTATTCCACACTGACCTTCAGGGATTTACATGAACTCACATCACTGCTGATGTAAGAAATCAAATTCTGGGCAAATGCAATACAGCAAAGAAGATATTGCTATGCTAAGATAATACTAAGAATACTAACAGATAATACAAATGAGCAAATAAGCACCCTCTTGTAAAATTTGAAACTTAAAAGTGTTCATTATTAATTTAATAGACTTGGAAGGATCGTTTTGGTATCAGGGGAGAGTTTTTGTTTTATGCTTTAAATATGTGTGTATGCGTGCGTGGTGATGTGTATATACGGGTTGATGTAGGTGAGCAGAGGAAGTCTCTGTATACCTCTACGAGCTTTTCAATTTGCTTTAATTTGATTCAGTTCACTGAATTCATTGGCTTGATTAGCTGAAATGGAAAACCTGTTGAGCAGCCAAGTATGAAAATACAGCATTTCAGTATTTACAAATACAAAATACAGAAATATATCAGGCTTCTTCTTTTGTCCTCAGGCTCTGCTGCTCCATGGCTCCCTCCCTGAAGAGGACCAGGATGGATCTGTGAGCTTCGGAGATAACCGGGCTAACACTGAACAGCAGCTGGTACAGTGCCCTCTCTCTGCTAATTCAAGAAAACAACACTTGCTCGCCTCTCTCTGTGAAGTGTCAGTGTCAGCCCCTCTGTTGTGATGAGGTTTGCAGCCATCACTCCTCTCAAGAGTGGATGCCGTAGAGCACGAATGAATCTCTCTAAACTGCTAGCCTGCTGTCACACAGGCCCAATGCCTCCTCATACAATCTGACATTTTTCCATTCTCTAATTACGCTGCTCATGCCCTCTCTCCCTTTGAAGGTTCTAATCCGCAGTCGTCTGGACCAAAGCATGGAGGAAGCCCTTGATCTCAAGGTACAGGACGTAAATGTAATTAGGTTTGGTATAGAAGAGCTGCCTTACGAGCAAAGAGTCCCTTTCTCTAATGTCTCTCTGTTCACTTGTGTGGCTTTTAGAGGGAACTCCTGAGACACAAACAAGAGGCGCGTCACATTCAGGCCATCAAGGTAAACCGCTTACTCTAATTTTGTCCTTTATGTGTGACTCAAAATGGATTATAGGATATAATTCAATCTATTCCACTCGTGTACCCTCCCAAATTGAGGATTCTACAGGCTCTGTCATACACAACATATATTTTTCATTTCTTTATAAAGATAATAAAGCTTAGAGGTGGGTGTATGCTGTCGATAGGTGGATGTATCTGTAGTCAGGTCTTCTGTGCACGTTTCTTTGATCTCCCTCTCTTTCTCATTAGGATGCTCTGCAGCAGCGCTTGGCAGTGCAGGAGGATAATGTGCTGCAGCTAAAGCAGGAACTACTGAGATGCAACATGGCCAAAGATCAGCTGGAAGGGGAAAATGTGAGACAAGTGATGATTTCCATTTGACACAATAAAATATTTGCCCTGCTTGACCCGCGGGGGCAGGTTTATGTGAGAATGATATAGCCCTCATATATCAAACTGATGTTTCTGTTTGCAGGCAGAGCTCAAACACAAGTTGAGTGAACGGAACAAATTACTCAGTGAATATGAGGTATTGTCTTTTTTTATTTACATTTCAGTGCGTTCCTGAGATACACACATGTATATGAAGACTTGTGTCATCCATCTTTCTTGTTACAATAGCAGCAACTTGGGAGGAAGGACAGGATACTGCAGCAACAGCAACAAAAACTCGATGAAGCTCAGCATAAGGCACATGAGGTCAGCCTTGCACGGGTATGGAGCGTGACATGTTTCAAGTATTTCCACAATATATGGTTGGAGGTAAAAGATATATGTAATTATATAATATATCATCTTTATTTATAGAGCGCTTCTCAAAACCAAGGTTGCAAAGTATTTCACACAAGCAGCAAATTAAAATCAAGGAATTACAAAATCAGATGTGAAATCAGATGAGACAACAAAAGACATTAACTGGATCAGAGTAAAACAAATAAAACCAATTCCAGTAATTTAAAATGAATAAAGAGATAATTTAAGTAAATAATAATAAGTTAAAAAACTATTGAAAGTTTTGTAATGAAAGTATTAATGAAAGTCCAGTTTAAGAGATTTAACCTTTTATAATACACTTTCCCACCAGTGGGACGCTTTGGCCTTGGTAGTAATACTGTACTTTTTTTTTGGTCTGTGTTTGACTCAATCTTCAGACAAATTAGAGGTTGTTTGAAAGCTCTCGGTCTCCTGATTCTATCTGTTCTAAGCATTTCAGGATCCCCATATCACTGCAACAGCTGTTCTGGATTTTGTAGCAGGTTAGCACACAGAACAGAAAACTCACTCCTCAACTTTTCAGCTGTTTGTGAGGGAGGATACCCAAGCTTTCGTCCAATAAACATCTTGTCATGGAGGAAAAACTCCAGAAACCTGAGTAGTTTTGTGTGGGATTGCTTGATTGATTGAGACCAGGGTTATGACTGTAATCAAAAGGGTTGAAGAACAGTAACCTTTTTATTTTGGGTACATCATATTGTGTTTTGTGTTCTCACTCACTTTACTTACATATAGTGTTGTGTGTTTGACAGTCATTCAGGAGTGAAAGTGGTGGTTACAGCAACTCACTGGCTTCGACATCTCCTCCAGCATTTCAACACAATGCACCGGTACATGCCCTTTTTTATTTTTATTTCAGCTCTTTTGTAATACTATAATTTGCAGTTTACCAAGTTCATCTTGATGTCTTATTGTATGGAAGCTGATTTCCACCAGAAAGACAGAAAAATAGCAGAAAAGTTATCACTGTAGTAAGTGTAAGTAAAAATGAGATAGTAAATAAGAATAATGTTGACTTGATCAAAATTATGAAATATTACATTGAAATGATGAGATATTAGGTCAAAATTATGATGTAATAAGTCATAATTATGAAAAACAAAGTTAGAATTACAAGAGGTTCAAATGATGATACTTAAGCAGATTTATGAGATAATAAGCCCAAACTTTTGCCTACAAAGTCAAAGTATTAAACTGAAATAAGTCATAAATCAAATTTAGTATTATAATTTTAATTAGTGAGTCAAAAATCTGACTTAGTATCTCATGATGTTCACCTACCAGCCTTTTTTTTCTAGACAATAAATAGAAAATCAAAACTACATTTATAGAGCCTGTATGACTATTAAGAGTTTGTGACAGGGTGAAGAGCTGCAGCTGGTCAGGGAGGCACTGCGTAGTTTGAGAGACAGTTTTTCTGGCCACGATCCCCAACATCACACCCTGGACACTCTGGAGCAGGGTGTGTCCAGCCTCATGGACCGATTACACTCAGCGGATACCCAGCGCAGACAAGACAGAGGGGTACGCACTCTCTCTCTCTCTCTCTCTCTCACACACACACACACACACACACACACACACACACCATTTCAAAGTACATCTAAAAAGTAGCAACACATCTGTCATCTGATGAATGACGAGTCAACAACAAATGGCAACTGACAGTTTACCATGAGTAATTGGTTCTTCCTCCAGGAGGAATTTAAATCACCAGGACGCAGAGCCAACTCAACAGACCGTGACTCCTGGCCGCCGAGCTCAAGTGAGACAAACAAAATCCTTGTTTTGTTTAGGATTTGTCATCCTCTGCAACATCTCATCTCTGGCTGTGTCATTCAGTTACACTGCTATGTGCAGAGAGAGCATTATTTGGCTGTGATGCCAGAGCCATTTTAGACTGTGGTTGTGAAAAACAATGTTTGCTGTTTTTGTAATTATTTCCAGAAATGGCACACTCACACAGCAGCCCGGGACTGGACACCGCTGTATCCACTAAAGTGCTCTACTTCACTGATCGCTCGCTCACTCCGTTTCTGATTAACATCCCAAAAAGGTGAAAATAAACACACTTTATGCTGCTCTAGGTTTATATTATTATTTTATTGTTTGTTCCCTCACTGGAGTGTGCATGAAATTGCTGTTTGGGCTGGAGCTGGGTTCTTGCATGACCAAATCTATATATAGATGCTTCAGTGGCTGTGATAGTTAAATGTTTATACTAGAAAAACTTAAT
Source organism: Seriola dumerili (assembly GCF_002260705.1). Taxonomy (NCBI): domain Eukaryota; kingdom Metazoa; phylum Chordata; class Actinopteri; order Carangiformes; family Carangidae; genus Seriola; species Seriola dumerili. The sequence goes on from NW_019174585.1 coordinate 2,003,381, forward strand.
GCCTCTGGGGGTGTATGTGTGCATAGATCATAACTGACAGTGTGTGCTTACAGGCTGGGCGAGGTGACACTGCGTGACTTCAAGGCCGCTGTAGACAGACAAGGCAGTTTCAGATACCACTTCAAGGCCCTTGACCCGGAGTTTGGCACAGTGAAAGAGGAGGTAGGCGTGGGACTTAAATTATAGCTTCTACTTCTTTTCACATCAGCTTCAGCAGGCAAATGTAAAATGCCAGTTAAAGAGAAAGATATGCTAATAATAGCCGTGCCTGCTCTATACTTCAAAACACTATGGGCTGACTGATTTCCATCCCAGAGAATATGATAACACTGAATAATCATTTTCAGTTTCTATGCGGACCTTTTGGCTGTACATTATAGATGCGAGTCTGTCTTGGATATGTAAATGTCGGTATTGGCTGTTCAGGTATTCCAGGACGGAGCAGTCGTGCCTGGCTGGGAGGGGAAGATTGTAGCGTGGGTGGAGGAGGACCACGGAGAGAGGAGGTAGAGGCCAAAAACCAGAGATCACCACTACAAACCTCAGTTGTTCCCACTGGACCAGGATTTCACAGAAAAAATACTTGTGATGCCATAAAAACGAATAGTTATAATACAATTAACTGGGACCAATGGATCTAACACCGTTTCAGTATAAAACCATGTTTTAAAAGTGAATGTTTCATATGAAGAATTTGACTTGAATTTGACATTTGGGTACCACTTTTTTTTTTTTTTTTGAAGGAATGCATACTAGACATTGTTTTGCAGCTCATAGATTAATATGTGGGGCTACCAATTAATGGTCAGTAATGTTAACCTGAAACTCTGAATTATAAAGAAAGTAATGTGACTTACAATAAATAATATGTGATAAGCTGTGCTCTAAAAAGCTGCAATCAGTGCATAGTATGCAACCCTTTCAATAAAAGTGTTGACTGGCATTTTTCACACGTTCCAGATTGCCAAATACTGATGTTGTTGTTCTGCATCAATTCTGATGTTTTAATAAACATGAATTATTGCATGGATCATTTTGTTGTCAATTATTCCCCCAGCATCAGGTAATGACACCGTACACCAGCTCCTAGCCATTATACACTTCTCCTCATGCGCCCACACATTAATAAACAAAACCCACATATTGTCATTAAGGTCAATTAATGTTTTTTGGGTGAAGAATTACATTTGCTGCTGCAGATCAACCAACTATGTTTCAGAAAAACATTTTTGGTTTTGGGAGGGGTCAGTTCACAGGGCAGCTGTTTATTGATTGTTAGCTTGGGTTTTTCAGATTGCTGATCACCTCTGTGTGCGTTTGTTTCTCCATTAAAGCAAATGATCACAAAACATCCACTGTCAATGCAAGCCTTCGTTTCTTTTTGTTAAAGATGGCAGATGCAGTGTCTTCGTTTACAGTTTTTGGAAACTCCAGAAGCAAAAAGTAAACATCCTCCACCTCCAGTAAGACGTCGTCCTGCGGATGTAAGTACATTCAGCACCTTATAAGACTTACAACAGTGGGAACAGGTCAGTTATGTATTTTTAATGACATCCAACTATGCACTGACACACATTGGATTCTAAAGTGGTTCATTATAACTCTGTTCAAGGGAGTGTGTAACAGCTAACCTTGGAGATTCTCAGCTGGCACTCTGACACAGAGCAAACCTTTGGCAGCTCCACTGTCAGCTCCACGCTGCGAGGAACTCCTGCTGTATCAATTTTCACCCGAAGTTGGTACTCTGGCTTCTGAGGCTGCACAAAAGTGGTGGAGATGACCTGGATCAAATCCTTTTTGTGCTCCGCAGGTCTAGAGATAATTTGGGCTTCCAGCTCCACGTCTTGTTTCTCTGAACGTAGAGAGCAGATCTGCTGCAGGAGGGCAGCTGGGGTTTGACTGGCTGCAAAAATGGAGTGCTATAGATTATTAGAAACTGAGGTAGAAGGTGAAAGATGATACACCTGCAGCAGCAAAGGAAAATAGTTCCAACATCAAGGGCTTGTAGCAGCTTATCAGGATATGAAACTTATTGCCCTACCTGTGTCGGGTTGTTTGGAGGTCTTGGACTGCTGAAACCCAAGGCGGCGGTGAAAGTCATCTAAACTACTTTTCGGGCTACAGCTGATGACAGTGTACTGCTGAGATAACCTCAACCCAAGCTGCTGGTGGGCAAAGCTCAGGGCCAGCATATAGACTTCTGTTTTATCTTTCTTACTTTCCTCTAGCACTACAGGGTTTAAAGCTACATCCAACACAGTGTATAAGCCTGTGGAGGGAAAACATCCAATTTATATAGTTTTATTTTTTATCAAATCAAGTTTATTTAAAAAAACATATTCAAATCAACCAGAGTTGAAAAAAAGTGCTGTACAAAAAAATACAAATAAGACCAGAATTAGCTTTGTCTTTTACCTTGACTTTCATCTGTGTCTGTTTCCAGTTTTCCTGCACATAAAGGTAGTGGCTTGCTGGGATCCTGAGGTGCAGGCACACGTTTCCAGCTGCATATGTTGATATACAGCAACCCTTTGTTGGGCTCCTGTTGAGAGCACAGATGTACTGTCTGTAAAAAACACACCCTATCTCTGACCTATAAATGGACACAGGTGTGACAGCTTCATTGTGTGTAGTATAAGTCAGATGTTGTATATTAAGGGGTAAGGCAGTAGAGCTGAAAGTGACAATTAAGTAAGTGAACTAAAAGAAGAACTAAATAGCCACACCTTAATAATCAAGCCATCATTCAAGTAATTTTTAATTTAAATAAAAAAATGCACAGGTTGTAGCCTCTCAAAAGTGAATGTTTTCTGGTTTTCTTTGCCTCCTCTGATGATGAGTGACTATCTTTAGGTTTTTGACTGTGATTAGAGAAAACAAGACATTTGAAAATGTTGCACTGGGCTTTGAGAGCAGTTGATGGGTCTTTTTCACTACAGACCAAACAAATTAATAATGCAAAAAATCTTTTGATGACATCTTTTAAAATGTGTAATTCAGTAATATCAGTAATAATGTCTGCATTTCACTTTTGTGAATCTGTGTTTTTGCCACAGACTTAAAAAAATTGACAGCTGTAGCCGAACATGAGGAGCACCATACAGGTGCTCCCATAGTATTACATATGATGTGACCTGTCAGCAGGATGCTCAGAACAGCCTACCTGCCAAGTACCTTAAGAACATGTGTGTAAGTGAACCCAGAAGAACAAGGGGTGGTGATACCAAATATTAATTTGACTTAGGTTTTTTTCTGTTTACTGCACTTTGTATAAAGTTTATCGATAAATAAAAACTATTCATGTCTTTATTTTTGAAAGCATCCTCACTTTACTAACCTTTGCACACTACTGCACTTTCAAATTAAGATATGTAAAAATAAAATAAAACAAATATTAAAAACGTTTGCAGGATCAACAGTGTCAATACAGGTGAACTTCCTCAGTGACTCACAGAATCTGATAGGTCACAGGATTTGCACACCGGCCCACAATTAACGAGACACACGTGTGCTTTTTCCTCCCCTGGCGCTGAATGTTTAACGAGAGAAATGGTTTCTGCAGGCTTGTAGATTTCTAAAGCAAAGTTAACCAGTTAATACGCCGCTGCTACTTAACATTATAACTCACCAGGATTTCAGTGCACAGACTGGAGTCGAGCTCAGGCGGTGCCATTAATTCAGCCCCTTCCTCCATTTGTTTGTGGATGAACCTGCGGTAGGCTGCGGGGTCATTTTGAGACAGGTCGTCCAGCATGGACCAGAACTGGTTGACCTGCTGCAAAACACCCTCTGTACCGCCAGTGGAGGACATCTTCAGGTAAATGTCGTCTTACTTTGGAGTTAGCAAACACTAATATTAATGAGCCACTAGCTAGCTGAGTTAGCTCACTGATAAGAAAACAACCGGAGAAACTCTGAATATTATCTATGACTAAATATTTGACAAAAATAGAGAGAGAGAATAGTACCACATAAATATAACAAACTACTACTCGGCTAATGTTGTCAGTTGCTATGGAGACTTGATGAGCGGAAATGATGCACAGACGCCACCTGGCGGTAAACTACAGCTCAAGTATGACACGACACAGTTTTATAAGAGGCATAATTTATTTACAGTACATGGAAAATATAACGTAAAAATGCATTTTGTCTCTAGTCTGTCTTTATGTGTACATCATATAACGGACACTAAAAGTAAAAATATTAACTAATTTTCAAATGTCTCAAACAATAATATCAGTAGCATTCTCTGCTCGTGCTTCATGAGGTCTCTTCAGTAATTCTGCAAAAAGAAACGGTCAGTATTAGCAGTGTGTGTAAAAACTGTAATCATATTACATTGTGCAGTTGTAAATATTCCATCTCATTGCTGATGATATATAAATCATGATAATGGCTGTGTGAGAATTTAATTAGGGCTCTCTGATAAGAGATATTGTCATCTTTTTTACTCATGTAAAAGCAGCATTGTTAAAAAAAAAAAAAGACTCCATAAGAAAAATGCTGCTTTCAAAAACGTATTTAAGCAGAGGAACAGAAGCATTATCAGCAAAATTAAAAGTATTCAAGTACATTATCAGCATGTTATTATATTGGCTTTGATATTGATGCATCATTTACTGTTTAAGCAGCGTTTTAATGTTGGTCAATGTGACGATAATTTGAACTACTTTACATTCTGCTGGGTAGTCTAGTCTAGAGCTGCAATGATGAGAATGAAAGAAATTTGATGTCGAGCTATTTTGATAATCAATTAATCATTTCAGTTTCCATGCAAATATGCCAAACATTTGCTGGTTCCAGCTCAATCTGATATGATACTAAATTGGATATATTTGGGTTTTGGAGTGTTGATTGGACAAAAGAAGCATTTTGAAGTGTTCTGGGATTTAGTGTAACCCACTATGCACCATATTTTATAAAATGATGAATGTAGTGCAGTAAAAGTACAATATCTTGCTCTAAAATGCTGTGGTGTAAAAGTGTAAAATAGCACCAAATGCAAATATTTAGTTCCTTTGTACTGTACAAATACCCCAGAATTTCTAAGAAGTCTGTTTACCTCAATCATATCGTAGATCCAGCTCAAGAACTCTGCCACTTTGGTGTAAACACCAGGATGGTTGGGCTCAGCACATCCGGTCCCCCAGCTGACGACTCCTACCAGCCTCCACACGTTTTCATCCTGGCAAACGAGAGGGCCCCCACTATCCCCCTAGAGAGGTAAACACAGACGCTCTTCATTATAGACTGACCCAGGTTTCAATATGCCTGCGGTTCATTCTAAGCAAATCACAGAAAGGAAGGTGAATCTTTAGAACGCCTCTGCAAGTTAGTGTTCAAAACATGCACCTGACCTGACATGCGTCCACTTTTCCCTCTGTGTATCCAGCACAAAGCATCCGTGACGTGATCTCTCCATTGTACATGCAGGAGCTGTTGCACTTCTTTGTGCTTATTATGGGAACTAGTGCCTCTTTCAAGGTGTCAGGTGAGTGAACTGAGAGAGAAAAGACATGTTTAAGGCTGCTCTGTCAATACACTTGGCACACTAAGGTGTAAATTTGTTTTAGAGCGCTGCAGTAGTGTCTTACCACCATCAGGCTGTGTGTATCCCCATCCAGAGATCCAGCACTGTGTACCTCCTGGAAGATCATACTCATACTGAGGCAAACAGACAGGCCTTATCGTATCTGGTTAAAGGGAAAAAAGTAATTAATTTTCCCTCTTTATATTTGAATTCCAACATGTAGGAACTAACAAGTTGACAATTTGGAATACACTATGATTTTTTTTTTCAAACCCTTTCATTAAGGCTTTTTCTTCTGCTCTATTTGAGAGACATGCACATGCTATATTTATTCTCCTGTTGTGGTTTTGTCTTGTAATGGGCACCCTCAAGTTTATCTAGTTTTAAGTGGGTCCCTAATGTGCCCCTTCACTCAGAAATGTATTTTCTTTATTACTACCTTGCTTGGATGTTTGAGCTCCTCTGTACAGAATGATGTATGTGCAAAGCTTGACACTAGGAGGCTGATTTTACCTTCATCTGCTGAGGGGGGAAACCTAAAATCTCAGTTTAAGACGTTTATAAACTAGAATGACTTCATTACATGGAAGCCAATCGTGGTCCAGTATGTGACTTTCACTGCAATGTGAAAACGTGGAACCTTCAGTGCTCAACACTGAGACTTGAGAGTGAAGTAGGAGATATCTTTTGTCTAGCAGTTCAATTTTGGAAATTAAAAAACTATTAAGATACACAGATTATTACTCAAAGCAGAAGTTTTAAAACATGTTTGCAGGAAAGCTTTGTTGAGGTTTAATGCCTACATTTGAACTTGTATAAAGAACTGGTTCTATAAGATGTAGTTGCAAGGAGGGGTGTGGTGTGAAATGTGTTTATATCCTTTTGATCCATATCATTGTTCATTATGACTACAAAAGTTAGCACAACCTACACCAGGCAGTGATCAGTTATTCTTTATAAAAGCTGGAGAATACCGCTCTGTTGTGTGAAATGACTAAGAGGATAAAATGGTGAACTGAGGCCATAGTATTAATATTTTTTCAGTGGTCATGGTCCTTTTCGAGGGCTGCTATCTCAGCTCATATGTTGTGTGCAAAGCTTGTGAGGAGGCTCCCAGACTGACCTGAGAAATTCAGTGGAGTCCGTAGTTTCATCAGGGCTATATCACTGTCGTGGCTCCTGTGGTTGTAGTTCTTGTTATAGATTATCTTTTCCACAGCATACCCTGTGTGTTGAGCCATTTTTGTAGAGCTGCGGGTGACAATGCCAGCATAGACCACCCAGCTGGATACCTGAGGCAGCCTGTAGCTAACGTTTTGAGACAAGAAGGGAAGAGGCAGGTACTGATAATAGAGAACTGTCATGTGTCCAGTGCAGCTGTTAATGACTGATTATTCTCCTTCACTGTGGCTGTAAACTTTGACCTTTAGTGCTAGTAAGGTCGGCAGTCTTACTTGTGCACACAATGGGCAGCTGTGACTACCCATTGACTGGTGATGATGGAGCCTCCACAGGTGTGACGGTTGCTGTAGTAGAGGCTGACCTGCCAGGGCCACCTGCCCAGTGTAGCCTCGACTCCCCCGATTATCCTGGGCAACTTCGCTCGTGTCCCACACTCTATACAGAGATCCATTCATCAAGAAGTGGAATTGGATTGTTCAGAAAGCGCTGCAGCAAGTGGCACCAATCACTCCCTCTGCCACTGATGTAAAGCCTTTTCTAAGAAAATGGTAAGAACTACAGGGCTTTGTGTAGGGTGCAAAGTCAAACAAAAAGTTAAGTTTAATTTGCTCACCAAAACATTGCAAAGCAATAACCTTCCCTGTGATACAGCTCCCCCTAAATGAAAATAAATTGGGTAACTAATGATGCATAATTAATGTGTTAGTAGCCACAATTTTCTCTGCATCGTTATGAGTATGATGTCCTCAGACAAATTGCCTTACCTGAATTGCCACATATTTTCCAGGCTGCTCTTGTGTTCTGAGGTAATTTGTATAAAGCCATCTGTATGGTTTGGCCCAATATCAGTTAGATTCACTCCTTTATGCTTGGTCAGTCTGGTAAGGGAACACATGCAAAATGGGTGGGATTGGGTATTAAGATAATTCAGACTCACAAGGTGTGAAGCAGGATTGCAAATGAGGTATTAGCAGATCATAAATAAGCCGAGCCTTCAGCCTTGGCAAAGCAGGCTGAGATTAAACTATAAGTTAGTAAGTGGGCGCTCCAGTCTCAATCAATGTTAAGGGCTGAGGTGGTGTGGGATCCTGTCAGGAGTGCAAACCTCAGATAACCCAGCTGTCTGCAGACCAGCGTTCCCAGCGATGAGTTCCACCTCTCGTAGCACACCGGCAGCCAGGTGGGCAGCTTCCCCAGCTGGATCTCCAGGAGGGAGTTCTCCGGGCTGATTCTGTAAAACACTGAACCTGATTGATTGAAAATCCCTTCAGAGACAAGCTCTCAGTCAGCAGTAATGAATGAGGCATTTCTATGAGTGGGAAATGATTAGGAAAAACACAAGTATCTATGCTAATGTAGTCAATACGAACACATCATTATGTGCAACAAGAAACAGCTAGTGAATGATAATTTTGCTTCTCTTCAACTAATAGTCACTACAGAGGTGAACCATGACCCAGTATGACGAAACTCTTAACAATAAGCAGCCACACAATCCCGCTCTGTTTGTTAATTCAAAAGACAGTGAAAGAAATGCCTGCCTGCACCAAACACCAAAGAGAGGAGGGAACACAGACCTTTCCTGGGGTCAGAGATGGTGATGTCCTCTGTCACGTTGCAGAAAGACGTCTCCTTTGTGTCTCCAAGTCCCACTGGACTTTGGGAGGAGCTAGGCCTCAGCAGAAGTTTGACTATATGTAGAAAAGATACAGTTAATTGGTTGTTTAATCAGCAGGAAAAATGTGTTTTTCATGAAGGCAAAGCCTGTCTTGTAAAGCAATAACATACAGTATTACGATGCAGAGGATTAAAGTAATGAAATATTTTTGTTGCGAGGTGCTGTTGGTTGGAAAATCGCTCACTAAAAAAATACTTAACATCATTATTATTATTTTTTGCTGCTATAAAATCTTTCCTCCAGGACTGGTGAGAAGAAAACTGATGCAGCACAGGCAGACATATCATGAATATCCTGAATTTTAGTCCTAAATGCTGGTCCTGCTCCATTTACTGACTGTAGATTGATGTTAATATGTAGTAGAGTACTCCTTTTAATTAATTCAAGGACATGGTCCTTAAACAGTTTTATGAGCAAGTTTTAGGGATCTTTATTTTGAAAATTATACCCATAAAGCAGTAGCATCAGTTTTGCTGATATAGTTCTGAATTACTTTGCATCCTGTTAAAAGCTTACTGGAGTAAAAGTGGGAATAGTTAATCATTCACAGATTTAAACAAATTTCAGTACTTCATAGTAGTGCCAGACCAGCATGTAGCCAGTACCAGCCAGGCCAGTTTGTCAGGCAATGTTACCTTAATGCAGACATCACGGTATCAACAAATAAAAATGCCAAAGATATGTAGAAATAATTTCACACCAGTGTCTCTGTTATATAGTTTGTCCAGCAGAGAGCACTGACAAGTTTATTTTTCAGCTATAAAATGTATGTCGCACTCAGTTTGTGTATGTAAAAAAAAAAATCATTTAAAGGACTACTGGCAGTTTTCATTGTTTTCTGATGTTTTGTAGATTAATTAATTGATCAGCCAAGGGAGTAACTGGCAGATTAAATGAAAATAGTTAGTTGCAGCCTTATATCAAATTTCTAAAACTTTCGGATACTGACATTGTATTAGCTTCAGAAATCCAGGAGGATCCAGGAGGAGCTCTACTGTGTAGTAGCTATAGCTACTAGACGTCTTGCACATTCATTTCCAGTTCCTGGTTCCTGTTAAGCTCATTTAGTGATTCTTTCTTATACACAGCAACTCACCCAGAAACCAGACACCTACAGCTAAGCCTCCCAGGAGCCCAACTGCACACACTGCTGCCAGCAGCCTCACCAGCCTGTGAGCTAAAGCAACAGTTAGGGCAGGAGTTAATGACTTCTGATTCCAGATATGAGCTGAGAAGAATTATTAAATACCAGCTGTTAAATACATACATAGCATAGTGACAAACAGCACTGAGACAGAGACAGAAATGAATAAACTATGTTCTGTACATGCACAACACTAAAGAGATGAAGAGCAAATCTACACACTGACATTTTTATAAGAAAGCGCTGCTTTGTTTGACTTCTTATCACCACAATGCAGATTCAGTTTAGTTTGATTCAGTGCAAAGTCTTAATTAGGCTTGTTCTTTACATGTAGAGCAGTGTGTGTTTAATAGCTCTGTTGTTTTTTGCACTAATGAAGCAGGATTGCTGTTGTAGTCTGAGGTTTGATGCCCATTAGGGTGGTGCACTGCTGCAGCTTACCGTTAGTTGTAGAATGAATCCCTTTTAACCAGCCGTGCACCCTCTTGGTCCCTTCGACTCCTGCTGTTTTCTCTGAGTGAAAAGGATGACTGACAGCCGTCGGGTTCTCAATCACTGATAATGTGTCTCCATCAAGACTCTATAAGAATTACAGCAGGCAGGTCAGACCTCATTTACAGCTCCTTCCTTTTTGATAAAGTTCTGGCAGATTTGCTTCCCTGCAAGAAATACTACGTGCTGACTATCTGCTCCGTGACAACCTGTCAGGCTCTGTCAGGTTTAATTAGGAGCACTGTAATCCTGGATATTAGCTGCCAATGACCAGTCCAGATGTATGGAGCTGTTGGCATGTAAAGGTGTGTGTCATATTCCTCCTCACTGAGGGAGGTAAAATGAACAAGCATGCTTGTTTTGTGTCTTGTACAGCACATTTTAATTATTTGAGGTTAAAAAACATTGCCTGTTCTTGTTTTTAGGTTTTATGGTTTCATCAAGTTGGAGTGTTTTTTTTTTAATGGATTTACTCTCCAAGGAGCAGCTGTTTTTATAAGCAACATATTGAGAGTATCACAGTAGTTATAATAGGTACAATTTATATAATACAATATTGCACAAAATCCATCAAATAATGCCATACCATCTGCACTCTTATATGATTGTAGCACCTGAGTGTAGCTTAAGATGGAATTAGCATGAATAGGATGTATGTGCAGGAGCAGTTTAGAGATTCAGTACAGCTGTACAGCTTGGGTCATAACATGCACATGAATTATAAAAAAACCCCCAAAAAACACATGGAAATGTGACAGAAACAAGTATGATACAGGTTTTAAGTGAGTACTACATGTGTAAACAGCAGGTGAAGGTGACAATGTGAGAGAGGTGGTGGTGTCAGGATTGCTTACATTAGCAAGGTGGAATGAATATTTAGTCCCTTTTCCTACCATGTTTTCCTTGCGTACAGTCCTAAGGAAAAAGCAACGGTGTCCGTGCTCATCTGTAGGCCTGTGCTGGAGGTAGAGAGGTCTGTCCCGCTCGCAGTGGATGCACCATTTAACAGAATGCAACTCTGGATTTTCCCTTCACAAAGAGACAATGAGGTCAGCAGTGGTGCAGAGAATGAGGCTGTTGTTTATCCAGGGAGGTCATGGGGCCTGTGGAAGCAAGCTGAACCAGGTCTTTGTAGGGGAGAGCATCTCCAGAGATACCGCCAAGCTGACTATTGATAGGACACCGGGGGGGGGGGGGGGGGGGGGGGGGGGGGGGGGGGGGGTTGCTAGGTAACATATTTTACCTGTGCCAAAAGATTGTCCATTTTCACCTAAGACACCTTATTACCTGACAGTTTGTAGGTTCTGAGAAAAGGTCATTATTGCAGATTGTTGAAAAGTCTCACATCATGTCAATCCCTATCATCTGGAATCCAAAGCTATCGTCTTTCAACACTCAAGAAGAAAATGAAGTCTGCTCTGTCTGCCTGCTGACAGATGACTTTCTCCTCTCTCTTCACTCTTTTAACCAGCTCAGTCAGACTGTTTTTTGACAATACTGTTTTGCTGTGTTTCAAATATCCTCTCTGTTTTAAGTACAGTAGAGAAGGTGGCATTTGAGCGGCTTCAAAGGACATCATTAACTCTAAAAATAGTAAAAAATAATTAACAACTTAGATGAGCAGGATGGGCTTTTTGAAAGTGGTGGAAAAAAAAGCTTGAACTCAGAGATAAGAGATCAAAACCTGTCCTCACTTCATTTTCTGAAAGACATATTGAATTCTTATTGAGAAGAAATAACTAATTAGATCCTTTTTAACTAAAGGAACATTTGATACAAAGGTTATTTATGCATCTCCCATATGCATGGTGTCGGATTAGCGAGAGTCCAGGTGAAGGGAACAACTGCCAGGAAGAAAATTCCTCCTCCTCTGACTGCCAAGCTGAATCCAAGAAATGGCCCAGATCTATTTGGCTCATCTAACAGGTGTCATATGGAATTATTTGGAAATCAAACACAGAGTAATGAGCATTGCATCAGTGGTGTAAATTGGATGTGATGGAGCAACAGCTGAAATTCATATCACCAGGGTTGTAAGGTTAATACTGTTTGAAAATATTAGCTGCACTGTGTTTTTCTTTTGCAGAGGCAAACAGAAGAGCTAGGAGAACATAGCTGCTGTTTCACAAGGATTTTCATGTCTCCCTCTTCTGGTGAAACTTTAGTCATTTTCAGGGCTATGCGGTTTGTGGTGCTGTTTAATTGTGTCATATTTTATGCTGAAATGATTAGTTGATTAATCAATCAGTTGATCAACAAAAAAAATTTTGATAACTGACATTTATCAAGCAAATATGCCAAATGTTGCCTGACTCTAGCTTCTCAAATAAGAGGATTTGCTGCTGTAATTTGTTTTGTATCACTGTAACTTAATCTTAAAATCTTCTAGTCTTCTATCCTCTAGTCAGACTAGATAAGCTAAATGGGACTTTTAAGAAATTTGGAAAATTTTTCATGATTTTTCAACATTTTATGAAAAAATAATCGAAAGAATATTCAGCTCACTTGACAATAAAAAATAATAAGTAGCTGCAGCCATATTGAACTTAACAGGTTTCTAATATTTAATATGCTCTCTGATATCTCAGTATAACAGTACAATTTAACAACACCACAAACTTTATCCTCTGAAATGATCATAAAGTTGAATCAACACCTCTTTTTAAAACAAAAAGCTTAACAGTACAAGCTCCCTGAATGTAGACTTTATGCCAGGACTGTTCTATAAGACTGCATAATTGTAGGTATAGACATAGATAGTATAGACATCATCACACATATTCACTTCATATTATAAGAAACAACCACAGAAACTATCTAAAGTCAAATAAAGTCAATATCACTAAAGTAAATATATTGAATCTTGATGAGTAACTGATGAGAATTTGGTTCATGGTCATGTTTTGGGTCAGAAATTTGAATACTGGGGTAAATCCCTCCAACGTGACTACTACAATAACAGTCTGTCACTGGGCACAGAGGTGGGGCGGGGCCCAAATGCCCCGGTGTGGACTACATTCATTCATTTATTCATGTACCACAGTCTGAGGCTCCACTGTGAAGAGGCTGGCTGCAGCACAGTTTGGAGCTGTATCTATCTCTCTCTACTCTGAAGGGGAAGCGCTCTCCATGTTTGGTGCTGTGAGATTTGATCAGCTCCACTCTTATCTCAGCCATTAGTATGTGTGCCTTTCTCAATGTCCAGACCTTGAACATCACATGCGGTCTCTCTCAGTCCCCTCTCAGAAATCCCACAGTAGGTTCTGACTGAACAGAACAGAGGGAAGCTTCTTTTTAACATTTGGCCAGCGTTTGCCTCGACAGCTCTTTTTCAAAGTCCACCCCACCAAGGCATTTAAAGCTCATTCGTTGGTGTGTGGACTGCCATGAGAATTGTATCATTGATACAGTTGGCTGTGACCTCTCAGCAGAGACGGCCATTAAAGGTTGGAGTTCCCACAGATGGCAGGGCAGAGTGGAGCCTGTTAAACACACAGCCCAAATGCATTGGTGGATGTTTTTTATCTGACACACGCCCACAGCCTTATCACATGAGCTCAAGCACCCCTTCAAGTGCCCCACCACCTGTCATGTTCCATATGTGTTCCTCTAAACTGCTTTTAAATTGGAGTTTATTTAAAGGAATAAATCGACATTTCAGGAAATATGATTCTCTTTCTTGTTAAGAGTTAAATGAGAAGAACGATACCGCTCTCAAATCTGTCAGCTAAAGAGAAAGCTAAAGATAGCAGCCAGTTAGCTTGGCTCAGTGACTGGAAATAACAGGGTGAAACAGAAACCTGGCTTTGGGGAATTGTTTTACCTTTGGATAGAGACAGACTATGTTTTCCCTTTTTCCAGTCTTTATGCTAAGCTAATTGTGGTATTAATCTTCTTATCTAACCCCCTTTCCTAAAATATCAAACTATTCCTTAAAAATATTATATATAGTATGTGACATGATCTCAGAATTGCCTGTGTTTAGGCTTAGAACCTATTTTTTATTTTTTAAAACTTTTGTAGCAGTTTTGGCCAAGTTTGCATTCATGCTACTACCATTAAGAGTGGAGATTTTTACTATTAATTCATTAGAATGGGTGGGATGTGTGTAAGCCTGATGTAGCTGGTAGTTTTTTAGGATTTGTTACCGTAAATATACTCAAGAACAGCCTGACAGTGTGTAAATCTGCTTGTGTGTATTTGGTAACTGCAGAAATACGTCTAACATACCCCTGGTTGGGAGTTTCCTTCCTAAACGTCTTTCAATAGAATGTAATACAATTTACAAGTGCTAAAGTAAAGTAAACATTTAATAGATATTTTAATATTTAAAGTTAATATGTATGATGCTGTTTAAGGTTTGTTTTCATTGGTAACATTTGCAAACAGAGCAATAAATTAGGTCTGTATTCTCGCACAAAGGCACAAAATGCTTATTTTACGCAAATATTAGTGAATTTTCAGAAGACAGCGGAAAACCAATTATTTTCACAGATTCAATTATCACACACATGTACAAACAACACCCGCAGCCTATGCAGAAATATCAAGATAGAATACATGGAGACAGAAAGGAGAGAAAAAAATTGGAATTTGTCCAATTTTGGAGATAGGACTTTTTTTTTTTTTCAGGTTTTGATTCAGCCTTGGGTAGTATGCTTTTGCTGTATGCGGTGTGTCATTACATCCCCCAGCAGCATTTGTGAGACGATGATAGAGTTTTTCCATCTGAGGAGAATCTGTCGTCGAGCCAGTGATGTGGAAAAAGCCTCAACTACTGTTTGGTTAGCTCACCCAAATATAGCCATCAAAGGGTTAGGATCAATAACTGTGCCACATACATGTGAAAGGGTATTAAAAAACCCCTGCCCAAAAATCTTCCAGCTGCAGTCAGGTCCAAAACACAAGACTGTGGCTAAAATGCTTATTTTGATGTAGAAGCTAAGCTCTTACATTATGTGACCATATGTACAAGAAATTAATATGGTCAGAAACTTTCTCAATGCATGAAGGAGGTATTTGGTCTCTCATGTTTCCGGTGTCATGTCACAATCATGTGTTCAAGAAGTGAAACCCCTGTTTAAGCTGTCCAGGTCTTGATGCAGCACAGGGTGAGGGCAGAAGCCACTGATCTGTACGTCAACACACACTCACACACACGGAAACACAGTCGCACAAACCGACTGCCAGGTTCTCTCTCCGTGATTCAATAACCGTGTTGCTCTGCTGACTGCTTGTGAGCTCTGCTTTCTGTGGAGCAGTAAATCCTCTGTACTCGAGCCATTCCTGCAGTCTGCAGTCTCCTCCTATCAGCTGTGGTAGCATACTGCCCTCTTGTGGTAGATTTAAATACTTTCATCTAAGATCTACTGAGGATAAGTCAAAGTAAAAAGCTGGATTCACTTTTTGGGTGAACATTCAGCAGCCTCGTGTTCATCCTAAAGTTTGAAATATAAAATATATGATGATTATTTGGTCCTATAGACTTTTACCTTCTTCAGTATTTTGAATGTGTGTGTAGTTGCTGGTTGGGTGTCACATTTGATGAAAAGTGGAGATGAATTATTGGATATGAATTATTGTTAGACAGTTTGTGGCTTTTATAGTTTAAGTCTTTGACAACTATTTCAATTCAGACGTTTTGCTGTGCAGCGTATCGTAATTACAGGACAATACACTTGTGACAGGTCTAAGCATGAGTATGGCCTCATCATAGTCACTAAATGGTATGCAGTTGTGTCTGTATTGAAAGCGGCAGGATGAATAAATAGCTGTCATGTATGTGTTTGTGTCTTGTCTTGTAGAGGCTAATGATAGTGAGGGTGGGTAAGAGCAGAGCTGCTCCCCACCAGATGGTGGGTAATGTGGTTTGCTTTAGCTGCCCACCACGCTCACTCTAATTAAACAGAGGAGATTACATTAACACCGGCTCCCACTCAATCTGCTCCTCCGCTGAGCGTGGCCTTGGACTGAACGCAGGGCTGATATTGGAGGTGGAGGGGTTACAGAGGTGATTGTCATTTTATGCAGAGTCAAAATTACATATTTGCTTCAGAGCTAAATTAATTTCTTATTAAACACTTGAAAGTTGGAGAATGTTAGAAAGAAATGCTTGAGACCATATGGTTGGATCAATTAGAAAAATGTTAAAACTATTCCCACACTTTTTACAACTACTGTTTACTCTCTATGCCCTTGAGCAAGGCACTCAACCTCCATCTGCTGCTGCAACATGACATTATGCATTATGACAGACCCAAAGAATCTTGCAAATGCAAAGTCACAAGGCAATTCATTGATTGTGCAGTGAACAATAAAGTAAATTATAAACAGGAATGTAATTGGACAATAAAATGAGATTATGTCATTAAGAATTTACAAATGAATAAATCAATCTGTTGCTAAACAACTAAGTAGATAATGGATGGTGTAAATTAATTTGACAATGAGTTTTCCCACAGGGAAATTAATACTTGATTTTACAGATAAACAATAGCTGCTTTTAAAAGGAAATTAAACAGGGGTTTCTCATCTGAAATTGCAGTTTAATATGCTAATTTATTTGTTTTCTTTCCAATTTGCTGACTCTTTTAGCATTGATGAAACTCTCTCTTTGAACCCTTTAGGTGTTAAAACTTTGCTCATACGTTGTTATATCTAAGAAGATCTCTCACTGGCTATCACCTGTGTGTTTTTGCACTGCCAACAAGTTCACAAGTTTGAATTTGTTACCCTCCATCTCCCACCACTTAAAGCTAAGTCAGTGGTTCCCAACCTTTGTGGTTTGTGAACTTGTGAGCTCTACAAGCAAAGAATGTTTTTTTTTTTGTTTGCCTTTGTGCTGTTTTTCTTTCTTGTTTATCATCTTGCAACCCCTCAGATGACCCTCGGGGGTTCCTGAACCTAGAGGTTGAGAACCACTGACTTATGTTCATTTGCTGTGTATACAGGTGTTCAAGACTGGTGTGGTGACCCGGTCAGTTTACAGAATCTCCTTTTTGGGCATCAGCAGTGATTAAATGTTTTTCTCTTAATGACATTTACACATATACTCACAATGTTTACACTGTTGTTCAGTGGACAGACATGAATGGAGTTGCATACTGTAGCTAAAATGAAGCTTAAATTATCTCTGTGGTGAAACGAGTGAGCTGAAAAAACTCAAAGCACTAGAAAACAAGAAAGCGTGATCATTGTAGAGAGAAACTGTAAACACTGCAGGCTGGAATTTAGCTGAAGGGTTTGAAGTCATATAGCTAGAAAATAGATTACACAATAAAACATTCACAGTGTTCTCAGAGGGTACTCAGACTTTATGGGAAAACGACTAGGTTAGAAAAGGAAACCAAAAGAACACATTGCACTAGCACAATAACCTGCTGAATCCCAAAGGAATTAGGCTAACAAAAACCCAATATCAAAAAATGTACAGTAATTAAGAAGTCTTACTTCCACTGTGCTGTGCAGGGAGCAGAGGCAGAGCTAGGATACTGATTCTTAGCTCCTTTTAACATCTGGGCTGAAATACAGGCCAGCTGTGGCTCTGGCAGACTGCCATCAGGTCGCCACAGATCCTGGAATGACTCCAGCTGGGTGCAAGTAGCCCAGATGACACACAAACTCTATAAACAGCTTGAGAATGTGAAGCTTTGTGGCAAAAGCCAATAAACTGTTAAGAGGGATCAGCAGCATTGTCTTTGTCCAGATGATGGGCAGAGCAATAGCAGGGCTGTAAAAATGAAATGTTCAGGTTCAATTAGGACTTTCAGGGGCTGTGGAGAGAGAGGAGTCAGACCATACAGCTCTGATTCCCTAAGGGATACATGTACCCTGGGGGTACGTGTGCAGTTTCTATTTGGCATTTGGAGAGAATGAAGCAAAATATGTGATGTGATGTTTTGTGATTTCATATTGCATGAGAACTGGTTAGCAAGAGAGCAGGGAAACCTGAACAGTTAGCTAAAAGTAAAGAATTAACACTTTACAGTATAAAATAGGTAAAGGTAATGGTAAAATTGTTGAAACGGATTTCAGAAGTAGTGGATAAATGATTAGTATAATTGACTATAAATATAAAACGGTTTAATTAGATATATACATATATATTATAGATAGATAAAATAATGGTTGAAACAGTTAGCCAAAAGTAATAGCAGCTGTGGCTCAGGAGGTAGCGTTACCACTAATTGGAAGGTTGGTGGTTCGATTCCCAGCTCCTCCAGTGCGCATTTCGAAGTGTCCCTGGGCAACCACAAATTGCCCCCGCTGTATCATCGGTGTAGGAATGTGTGTGTATGGTAGAAAAGCGTTAAAGTGTGAATGGGTGAATGTGGCTTTCATTGTAAAGTGCTTTGAGTAATCAATAAAACTAGAAAAGTGCTATAAACATTAACAGTTCAGTCAAATGATTCTAACAATTGTGTTAAATAACATCCAGTTTAAATCAAATCAAATGAGCGCATTTTGAACATGACAGGTGGCTTTGATAAAAGGGTGAGTTCATCGTTAAGGGGCTGTGGGGGCACATCAGAGAAAAAAAGACTGGGGCACAGGATGCATAAAATAGTAAATTGTTTTATTCTTTTTTTAACCATGCCACTGAACACTGACGCATACAGAGTTGTGCCTGAATCCACACTGAGAAAACACTTTCACACACTGTGTTACAAAGCTGTAATGAAGAGGGATTTTACTGCACACATGGCAAGAAGAACAACCCTGATTGGATACCAGGTCGAGCTTTGATCTGGCCCTGAGGTAGACAGACATTGACATAATCTAAACAATGCTAATCACATCCTTCTAGGACACATCAAATAAAAGGACATCTGCATTATCACAACATAGAAAGATCAAAGAAAAAACCCTTTTCAAACAAAAGTGCTCTATTTCTTTTGGTCCACCGAGGAAATCCATTTATAGTGCATGTTCATGTAGAATAGATACAGTGAATGTGTGTTTTCATGGCACTGAGTGTTGTTGGCTACTTAAGAAGGCATTGGTAATGCCCACACATGCCAAGATGTGCTATACACACAGTTTTCATCCAAAGATCTCAGTCCATTGTCACTTTGAAGGAAATAATTTGAGACAAGCGTGTACTTTTACATCAAAAAATTGCTTGGAACTTGCATCAGAGTATCAGCCACTATCACAGTATGTTGCTTCCAGTTGCAATGTTGAGACGAAGTGGATCTACATGGCAGTCTATCTTTAATTAAGTAACAATAAACAAACACCCAGAAACAACTACCGATAGCACAGACCCATGTACTCAAGCACATCGATGCGCTACTTATAAAAGAGGCACGAGGGAGGGATCTTAATCAAATCAGAGACTTATAAAACACACACTTTAAGATGTTTCTCAAATCATACCAAATGTAAACAAATAGCAAATTACTGTAATACAAAAATACAACATGTTTTAAATCTATAAGGCCTGTGTTAGGCTCACATAAGGGAATAACATACCATGACAGTTTGTACATTACAGCTACACTACAACTGACAATAACCTGCTCATAGTGATTCAATGTCAGAATTTTCTTTTTCATGTTTTGTAAAAAAAAAACAAAACGACTTCTTTTCATGTTTTCTTCAATTTTCTTCTAGAAAATTCTGATTCTGTGATTTTATAAGACATCTATATATAGTTAATGATAAAAAACTACACATAAAAGCCATGTTGAGGCTCTTCTCATTTTTTTACACACTGTTTGACCATTTAAGTTATGACGTATTTGTTAGAAAATTAAAACTACTAATGGATGAATACTTTGCAGTAGGTTTAAAACAAACGGTTAAAAGTGAGGAGAGGTAGAGCTCGCTCTACTAGAAATCATCCCGAGAGACACCAACTTTGTGATGAAAACCAGTACATATTTGGTAACAAATAAACAACATATAAATAGCAAAACCTATTCCATTGCAAGAGAAACTCAAATTGTGAGCCAGTTACCTCAAACAATAACACCCACTGCAAGAAAGACAAGGCAATTAAAGAGATCAAGCTTATGAGGTCAAAACGTGGCAGCCATTCAAGTAAAACATGCAGAAAATAAACAACTCTAAAATAAAAATCCAACAGCAGAAAAAAACAAAACAAAACTGAGAAGTCACAGGAAATTAGGAGAGAAACCTTGCAAAGTTCAGCCAGTCAAGCCTTCATGGAATTGTTTCAACACCTACTGCACAATCATAGACGATGACTCAGGTTGCCTGATGGTTTAGCAATCAATCAAAAGGCTCCTGCTACACATACAGGTCAGGAGTCGCAGCCATTGTGGCACTGATTTTAACCACAGTGGATCCATTAGAGATACAGTTACTATCAAAACTGTGTGTGTGTAAGAGAGAGAGAAAGAATGTCTGTATGTTTGTGTGTATTTGGGCTGAAACGGTTAAGTGATCAGGAAACTGTCATCAATTTTCATAATCAATTGATTGTTTTTCTCATTTTTGCAGGGAAAGATACTAAATATTCACTGCTTCCCTCAAAATGTGGGAATTTGAGTTTCATATCATTATAACCTGCATCTCTTTGGACTGGCCTGTTGGTTGGACAAAACTAGTTATTTGAAGATCTCACTACCACGGCAATATTTTCTGACATTTTTTTTTTAGACTAAATGATTCATCTCTTATTAGTAAAAATTAGCAAATTGATAATGAAATTAATCATTATTGGCAGCCCTAGTGTGTTTTGTGTTTTTGTGATTTGTATTAATGCTAGCATGTTGTCAGGTAAAAACTCTCCCACAATCACACCTTCCCACAATGCATTTTTCAGTTTATTCAAAAAGAGTCAGATTTTTTTTTTTTTTTTTTTTAACCCATAAAGAAACATTTTATCCTTCAGCTTTAAAAATAAGCAGTATTGGAGTTTTCACCCAACTGTGTGTGTCTGTGTGTGAGTGTGTCAGATTGTGCGCGGGGTCCAAGTCCTGCTCAGACGTAACAGACGTACAGGTAAGTCTTTTCTATCCTCCAGTCCGCCGGCACCTCCTCAGGTTTGTGGCCCTTCATGTGCTTCTGCATGGCGGCCAGGCTCGGGCAGAAGTCCTGGCAGATGGTGCACTGGTATGGAGATGCTCCGTTGTGAGTGCGCAGGTGCTTGATCATAGCCGAGTAGTCTCTGGACCGTTGGTGACACAGCTTACACTCAAATGGCTTCTCACCTGAAAAATTCAACGATACAGCATTAACCTTGTAGACCCAGAGCCAGGGGCCTGCCAGGTGAAACGGGATTCACCTCTATTTCAGTCCATTGTACTTACTGTGGTATTGTGTGGTGTGTGTGCGTGTGTGAGTTTGTGCTCTAGGATTAGACCTATATCGGTTTGCCTTTAGTTTGATATTAGATATTGATCCGTCAATGTCATCCAGCACAAATTCAGTTTCTCTCTGACCTCTGTGAGATATTAGATAGCAGGCAGTAAAATGTAAGATGAAAGGAAATTTAACTTGTTGGAACAGTTAAATAATTGGATGTAGTTGTTTAATGGTGTTTTTCCTTTAAGATCTGTTAATTTAAGGCACTAGTGATTAGGATTTGCTGTATTTAGCTTCAGATTCACATAAAATTTTTAATGCCCTTTATCGTAAATTGTTTTGTCTCTTCACTTTAAAAATGATGTATCTTTGTGCGACACAGTCATTTTGGCTGTAAAAAAAAAATTCTATATTTTTCTTATTTTCAAAAGCCCCATGAAAAGAACTTCCAGCCTATTCATTTCCACTGAAGATATGAATCCAAAAACAAGCCACAAATATACTTTTATTTTTTAAGAAGAACAAATCATTTCCTGAAACCACTGGGCACTGTAGTTTTGAGTGAATTTGAACAGGGGCCTTTGTAGACCATTTTCATCTGCATATGAATAAACAATTGGTGAGTTTTTACAGCAGCAGGATGGTGTATGTGGTATTGGCGATGTTCATCATAATGAAGGAACATATAACCCAGTGAAACAGTGTGGTTCTTTGATGTGTTTTTAATAGTTTCTGAACTACACTGGAGCTCTGTGGCACACAGGAATAATATATATCAGGCTTTGGATATAAAGAAAATAGTTGTTAGCAGGAACAATTCATTGCATGTTTCTGTATTTTCATGGGATTGAGTGACAGTAAGACTTGCAATATTCTATATTTTTCATGTCCCTTTAATTTAAAAATACTGAACTACTAAGCAAATAAGCTCTATTAACAGCACCAATACCCTGAAGACCCTGCTCTCTCCTGTATGTTTGAGTGTGTTTTGGTCTCTGAACTCGCACCTGTATGTACACGGTAGTGTGTCTCTAGCTGGTGTTTGAGGCTGAACCTCTTCCCGCAGCCGTTGCACTCATAAGGCTTCTCTCCTGTGTGGATGCGTTTATGGCCCCTCAGCGTGCCGTCGTCTCTGAAACAGCTCCCGCAGAATTCACACTCAAACGGGTGATCGCCTGAAAACACAGAGGGGTCACAACAGCAGCCACAACACCAGCACAGCCCATTATCATGAGAAACATTAAAGGCTAACTTTATCCTTGACACAACATGGTATGGTGCATATGTAGCTGCATAGGTCAAATAGTCACACAGGCCTTTGTGCACATGCATATCAGGCCGGGAAATAATGTGCTTTCAAACGTTGCTAATGTTATGACATGAGGACACTCCTCTTGGCTGTCTGCTAATAGCTAATAAAAGTCCTCCAGGCATGTGCTGCTCTGTTCTCTATACTGTAGTTAATCTATTTCTCTCCTAGGCTGAGGGTTTGACTCATCTCCAATGACCTATGTGCCTCATTATCTCAGTGTCCACAGCAACAGCCAAGTCAGAGGATACATTGCTCTCCTCATTACAGGCCGATTCTCCCCAATCCTCCACCCCACTGCGGAGCAGATGACATTTACAAAATGTTACTTCCAAGCAGAATGGCATACAAACAAGATACGCTGCCATGGCCAAAACTCCCTTCACTTCTGTCTCTTCACATCAATTATGTATTTCTCCTGTCTAGACATCAAGCCGTCCTGACAGCTGGGAGTGTTATTTAAGGTAAAAGAAGAAAGGGGGACATCTTTTCAGTAAATATCTCTCCGTCTCCTGCGGCACTAAGACTCACCCTCGGTAGAACACACAGACAAGTCATTTCCATTTGCTTTTCCTTCAATATTTATTTGGGTTTCCTCTATCATTTTGGGTGAACCACACTAGAACTGACAGCCGTGAATTGCAGAAGCCCAAAGGCTGTATAAGAACCCAAAATATAAACAGGATGAAATTGCCCAAAATATGCACCGGCCATAACGGTACAGTGCTGTCATCAGAGAAGTGAGTCATCTTATAGAGAAGGAAAAAAGGAGGGTGGGAGAGGATGCATGCAAATTGACTAAAACCTGAAAGCCAATAACCTAAGGAAATTAACCCAAATACAAAAATAAATACCCGCCGTCTTTGTCTCGTTCTCAACATATGCATGCGTTTGACACCAAATGTTTATGTTTTGTGACAGGAGATGACACTACAGACAGCGATGCTGGTGCAAATGATCCATGTCTTACCCGTGTGCGATCGCAAGTGTCTTTTGAGGGTAGTGTGGCTGGGGAAGGGGCGCTCACAGTGGCTACAGATGTAGCTGTGCATGCCTGCGTGGACCTCCATGTGCTGCTGCAGGGCCTTCTGGGTCTGGAAGCGCTTTGCACACAGCAGACAGAACACCGCCATGTCAGTCCCTGGAGAACGCACAAGACACAGACGCACAGTTATTTCAGTACCATACACAGACAGGGCCTTAAGTGGGGAAACTGGGTCACTTCAACTTTGTGTGAGTCCTCAGAGGGAAAAGCTTCTTTCAAAGAGCAAGTGCCTCTACCTAAACTAACTCCCCTAAAAGCCCAGAGGCACTTTCTACTGCGAGTCTTTATACGTTCTATTTTAAACCATGAAAGTCATTGTTTTCTTTAAGAATTTCCCACACAATGCACAGCATGCCAATCACACAATCAATGGCTCCTTCCTGGTGTGTTAGATGTGTAATTATTCTCTTCATTCCCCATCAGGAGTCAGCTCCAGCCTGTGAAGTCCTCTGTCTCTGTGCTCAAAGAGCGGCTGATAGTAGCTCCACCCTAAATGATGCCTACACTATGCGCTCCGTGCAGAATGTTAAGTAGTGATATCAAGCCATTAAAGGCAGGACTGCAGGAAAAAACACAATCCAGTTTAATCCTGTGTGTGACCTGGCATCTCTTTGGGGCTGCTTTCCTGTTGCACAGAGTGTGGAGAGGAATACAGATAGGGAGTCGCTGTTAGGGTAGTTTAAGTCAAAATGGCTTTGTGAAGAAGATCCATTGGCTGTCATACAGTCAACACTTGATCTACAGGCTGTGAATGCCAGAACGGATTTGAGTGCTGGCATACAAGTGTTTGACTGTGCGTGTTTGACTAGTGCAAATTCATATGTGTGGTAAAACTGAGGGACTGGTTAATCAGCTGCATTGGACATAATGTGCATGTCCTGGAGAGTGAGGCTTTAATGTGAGATTATGAGGTCCTTATTTCTCTGTCTGCTCAGGTTGCAGATCATTTACAATGCTAGCAGGTCCCATTGCTCCTGACTCAGATTCAATCAGACATCTCCAGCGGAGGATCATTAGTAAACAGAGGACTGTGCCAGCACTTCATTGGAATTCAAGTGGGGTTGCTGTGTCGCATTTAAAATGCAGTCTGATGAGGTCCACTAAATCAAATCATTTGTTACTGTTATTGAAGTGCCTTGAGGCAACTGGCAATTAAATTGGAATTAACGCAGGGAAAGGGATACAGCACACTCATACTAAGAGGGAAGAGTGTCAGACACTTGCTTTAGGTTCAATCAAGTTAACAGACGCCTGTTCAAAGCAGAGAGAAAAAGAAACAAATCAAGAAAATTCACATTTCAGGGATAAATCAGAAACATTCACTGTGTGTTGTTTACTAATCCACGTATCACAATTTGTTCAAACAAAGCAAGATGCTTTTTTTAGTCTTAACATTTCACAGATAAGTACAATTTGGCATAAACACACAAAGCCTGTTCTTTGAAATTATGTACAATTATTTATATATATATCTATAGTTTCTTTTTGAACCTAGTTTTGAAATTTTCCCCCCAAAACGACTCTAATAGAACTCATCATTCGTAATCATTAACAGAAAGAAGACAGGATGAAAGACATTCCCTGATCTTAACAATCCTGGAGGGAGGTGAGCCGGTGGAATGAACTGCACCTGTTCAGAGGCTTTATCCTGTGGACTTTTGCACAAAGGTTACACAATGAGGTTCAGGCCCTCATTGACCAAGCCCATTAGTCATAGGCTACTCACACAACTCCTACAATCCCTGTCTTTATGCTGTCGGCTA
Source organism: Seriola dumerili (assembly GCF_002260705.1). Taxonomy (NCBI): domain Eukaryota; kingdom Metazoa; phylum Chordata; class Actinopteri; order Carangiformes; family Carangidae; genus Seriola; species Seriola dumerili. The sequence continues at coordinate 2,028,801 of NW_019174585.1, forward strand.
ATGACCAAGGCCCTTTCTCACCCACGGATCACAATATTTTAGTTGAAGACAAAAGACCCTCCATTCTCGACGCCTCTGCACCCTCCCCACTCCTCTCATCCGCTGACCATACAGGAAATCCTTTCACTGTCTAACCAGCTTCACTTTCTGCCTGAGTCATACCTAACTAATGCCAGTTCACTAAGCATAGTGCAACAGTGCAGTCTGGATAATGATCTATCTAAAAATGGCTAAAGACATTCAAGAAGCACAAAATGCAGTCACTGCATGACCTGTGATGTGGGGCCTTGATTCACTTTAACTAGTTTCTCTGGTAATATTTGCTGCAGCCAGCAGGGGGAGTGCTTTCTGTTCCAATGTGTCCAGGTTAGTTCAGCTGCAGGCAAAGCATAGCAGAGCCCTTAACAAACTGAATAACACATTATCCACCTTGTAGTTACTTCAAAGCTACTTTAATTATCCTCTCTCTCCACTCTCTTTATTAACTATCATATATTGTAAATGGCTGTTTCAATGCAGCCCATGTGCTTTGTTCTGGCTGCTCTGAAAGTTTAACATTCCAGTTTCTTTAAGGAGCTAAAGCGTTACTCCCTGACACACTCGCAGACACTCACAGATGTATATCCTGATCCCTCTGTCACCAACAATACTGAAACTTGACAAAAGAAACATGACAAATATTCTGTCACAAGAATCTCACTCTTGATCTCAGGTTGACACACAGTGACAACAGCTCTGCAGTCGTTTTCGATTTTATTCTGCGCAACCGACGCTGAAAATAAAAATGACAAATAATATCTTGAAGTGTAAACAAAAACCTTCGGAGGCAAGGAAGTGTTTGTATGCGTTAGTGGTGGCATTTCGCCTCGCTGTGCTCTGTTAACTTTTCAAACGAAAAGGATTTGCAGTTGTAGAGTTTTCCAGTAAGCTTTGGTAATAAGTGCGGAGGAGCTTCTTTATGAGAGAATAAGCCCTAAAGTTGGCTGTCATTGCCCCCTGCTTTCTCACCCTTAACCAGACAATGGGCCTGGGATCTGGGTTTTAAGGCACAGGATGACCCCCCGACCCTTGGCCCTCAATGGGGTAAATACCATGTAATCAATGGTATTCCTCAAAAGGCTGGAGAGTTGACTGAGCATTGTGTTTAGAGGGAGGGAGCCTTAACAGTGAGAATAATGATTTACTTTCAAGCAATTCTGCTATGAGGCAGAAGATATAAACATTTACTGTGTGCATTATATTACTGAGCTGCTTGTCTAATGCACAATTAGTTTTGTAATTCAGGGTGGTTTGAGGTTTTTATGTTATTTCAGCATATCTCCACTAAGGCGATGTGTATGCTCATGTGATTTAACATGGTCTGCCTTCATACATCTGCCACTTATTCAGTCCAACTGAGGTGGGAGCCAGCCAGGCTCTCACGCTGCCTAAGAAACAAAACCATGTGTCTAGGCAACCAGATAGGATCATGGTCCTTGTTGGGGTGAAGTGTTCAAGCTAATCCCTTCATTCACAAATAAGCGCAGCCTGTTTCTTTTCAAGCGGCAAACAAAAGTTTTCCCACCCTGAGAATCTGGGAGTAAACCCACTGCAAATTGAACAAGAGATTGTATTCAGTGACGCCCGCAAATCTGTATAATTTCTTCTGTGTTAATCTTAACTTTAGTGTCCGCTGCCCACCATTTACACTGATTGATTTGTAAATAATTTTGCTTTATATCTGCTAAACTCTATAGAAACAAAAACATGTCATTTTGACTGCTGTTTTGCAAATAATTTGCCCTATTTTAATAAATCCCTGCAGAATTTGATCTGTTAAGGTATTTATTTCAGTAAATTGTGAATGACAGCCAAATGAAAGCTAAACAAATCCCCTGCTGCTATCAAAAGGACAAGGAATTTCACACAGATTTCACAATTTACAATATTACATCATTGCTGATCATGCCCATCAGCTAGAGTATGCAATGTGAAGACAGTATAGACTGTTTCCTAAGGCCCCGCTCAGTGAATATACGGTTTCCTTACTGTATACTGGCCCACTGATATCGCTCAGTTAAACATACAGTCATGCAGGCTACATTATGTGCTAGACCTCACATGACCCTGTGCATTCATACTACTGTATGTGTTCACTGAGGCACTTCCCCTAGATGTGGCGGCTCAAGAGGCGCACACACAAACACTACAGTACCTTAAACAACCCCGGGTGCTCATCAGTAGACTGCTAATCTACCCGAGTGAGGAACAGCCGACTCAATAATTAATGCAACAAGAGATACGTTGCTCGTGTTTAACCACCATTCCATGGACCGGTTCATTGAGGTCACACACTGTTTCGTTTGCCTCAATTCCAAAAATGTTTACAGTATTTTCTCTATCTACTGTATTTCACTTTGCAGGAAATGACGGGGCATCCCGGGGTTTTGTGTATCGTGACAGTCAGTGCAAATAAATACTGGGGACACAATGGCCAAACGGAGCACAGTTCAATTCAGTTTAAGGCTTGTACGAATTACAACTGGGTATTAACAGGAGAGTGCAATATGATGACGGACACTCAATTAGGCGAGCTAAAAGGTCTGCATTAAGAAGGCTGTATTATAAAGCCTGGGCCGTATCTGAATGGACTACTGGACTGTTTAATTAGGGTTCGGACAGAAGGTAATATTATTCACTTGATGAAGCAGCTCGTAATGTGTGGAAACAGTGCAGCTGCTGTGAGTACACAAAGGCAGCACTCTTGTGGCCTTTGCCTTGAAGGCAAGGTGGCACAATGGTCAGTATGGTTTGAAGGATATACAGTCACTTTCTGTGTGTGCTGTTGATAAGCTACAGACTCGGGTTTTCCAATATTGAAAGCTTGGTACCCCAGACTCTTGACTTGCTCTGATTAAACAAACCCCTTTGTTGTGAGAGCAATTCGGAGACAGATCCATTCTTTTATTTTGGGCACTGACAAGTAGGTCAGAGGAGACTATGACAGTGCTGTGGTGAGGAGTAAACAGCAGCACATGATGTTGTTTTCCTCTCAGTCCTGGCATCCAACACCAACAGCAATCCTCTTGCCCTCAGGAAGTCCTCACATACCCCCTACCCCCTTCCCTTCCCTTCCCACAGTCCACTCCGCCCCCAACCCCCTCTCCCTCCTCTCTTTGATCTCTAACTTCAGCAACCCACGGCCATTCACCTCTGACATATCAAAATGGCTAAAGAGACTTTCACTGTAAACTGGTCTTGCAGCCAGTGTTGCCAATTGCTTCAGAGTAAGGTCTCCCAAAAGTAGTATTATTTCCCCTCCAGAGGAGGTGGACAGCAGTGTTGCAGCTGCTGAGGTCTGACAAGTGTTAATCTGCTAAGAGGAAACTCATTTGGCTCACTGGTTATGCCACATGGCAAATTAAAGCCGTGGCTGCACCAACAGCACTGAGCACTAAAAGATCACGTGTGTTTTTAGGAGAAATAAAATCCAGGTGATATTTATTAAATCTTTTAATTGAGTTGGAGCAGTGTCATAATTTCCCCACATAACCTCAACACAGCTGATTAAATTACCTGTAGCTCATGTCATCAGCTGTGAGAGCTACAATAAGAGTCAGTAAAAAGGGTCATGCGTCACAGCAGACCGAGCTGAGATCATGACAAAATGAGAGAGTAATGCCCTCCTGTACCCTGCTCTGGACACAATGCCAAGCTGAAACCGAGCTCTGGATGTTTACAACTCAGGGAGATGAGGGTAGAAACTTCTGGGCATCGTTAACACCCCTCCATGTCCACATCCATTAACTATTCATACTGTGTGTGCCACCCGGAGTTACAGTTACATGCCAGTTCTCCTGAGAGGGTTATCACCTTTCTCTGACAGTAGCAGAAAAGGTGTGGATTCAGACACTGTCAGGCATATGTACCATCTGACAACAATCCCCCTGTTTTTCACAGTCAGAGAGGTCTGAGTAAAATGTGTTGTTAAGTCTCTTGCTACAAGATAATAGGATGATATTCAAGAGTAAAGAGCCACTTCATTGCAGGCCGTACTTGCAGTATAAGTTTTATAGGTTGTCAAAGATTTTATCAATGGCAAAAAAGTAGTTGTCAGTGCTTTAAAACCAGCATTAAGATGTTGTAATATCGAATTTACCAGGTTGTGGGTTTATGATCATGTTAAATTTAAGATAAACATCATCTATCTTAAAAATTTAAATGGAAAACTGGTTAATAGGGATTTTTTGTCCATGTAAGCTTGCAAGTAACTATTATATTTATTACTGATTAATCTGTTAATCCTGGATTAATCATTTGGTAGATAAAATATCAGAAAATAGTGGAAAATGACCATCATAATTTCCCAGAGCCCAAGATGTTTTCATATTGCTTGGTTTGTTCAACCAGCAGTGTACAAACTAAAGTTATTAATTTTACTGTGGTAGAAGACTAAGAAACCAGCAAATATTGACATCAGAGCAGCTGGAAGCAGTATATTTTTGAAAATTTTGCTTAAAAAATTGAACGATTATCAAAATAGTATCAGATTAATTTTTTGTTGATCAATTAACCAACTAATTGTTTCAGCTTAAGCAACCAGCTTTGAGCCATAAATGACATTTTAAGTCATTAAAAGTTTTATTTATTCAAATTTTTGGAAGCTTTCTTTCAGAAGGAGTCAGGGACCAAACAATTCACAGGGGGGTTCCTTCCTTAATTTATCAAAGAGCTAAAAATATGAAGCAAGCCATGTTGGCACAGAATACACATCCTGCTGAAATGTAGGCACACAATCTATTTGTTTTAATGGATTATTACTGATACATCGATGTACATTGTTTAAAGTGAGCTTGTGTGGTGGGATTTAGCATTTTTACATATATGTATTATGTATCTTATGTTTGAAATCTGTTTATGCTCCATGTTTCACTTGGCTGCCAAACAACATTCTCCTCTGGCACAATAAATTTAAGTTGAGGTCGACAGAGAAAGTATTACTTTTAATGAAGTCATTACTTAATTAAGCCCTTTTATATGTTGGCCTCAATTATAACGTGGTACTAAAAGTAATAACGACTCCTGAATCTAATAATAGTAATATTCTTACTACCATCAATAATAAAAATACCAATTTACTGAGAAAAATATTTGTGTTCTTTGGCTTTCTCCTGATTTTAGTACTTCTTACTTCATCGTTAATACATTTAATTGTCCTTGTTTTTGTATCTCATCTTTTTTGTCTCCTTTCTTTAAAGCACTTTCTAACTTCGTACTAACTAGCACTGCTCAGTTTCTTTGTTTGCTTGCCACTAATAATACTAATAATAATGTTGATTTTTAAGAATTGATTTAAAAAAAATGAAAATGACTTCAGCTCCTCAGGCAACTTGTTCCAAACCCAAAGCGTCCAGATTGCAAATCACAAGTCACCATCCAGGTTGTGCAGTCTCTCAGCCAAAAAGCGCAACTTTAAGAAAAAAATATTTTGACTCATCCTAGAGCCAACTGTTAATGGCAGACACTTGCTGGACAGGAAAGGATTTTCTTAATTTGAGAATACTGAAAACGATAAAAGGTGTTCATCTTGTTGTTGAGTGTGTGAGTGTAAGGTAAATAACTCCACAGCTGTTCTCAGGCAGCAGATGAGAATAACATATCTGTGAAACTGTAATACTCGTGCTGTAAAGCTGCGGCTGTGGCGAAGTGGCATGCAGTGGGTCTGGATGCCAACAGATATTAGTGGGTGATATGTGAGAGGGCCTCCCACCTCCATGTTGATAAATTATGGAGCATAATGACAGGAACAGTTTAACCCTGCCAGCATGACAAGCAAGTTTAGACCCACGATCACAAGTCCTGTAGTCATGGCTTACTCGACAGGTCAATGCATGCTGTCCAGGTTAAACATAGCGTGTGTGTGTGTGTTAGTGCATGTTTGTAAAGTACCTGTGTGTGTTTGCCTGTGGGCTTCCAGAGCATCCTCTGAGGAGAATGTTGCTCCACACTGATCACACACCAGCGCCTCTGCAGGAGCTGTAGATAAAATCAAATTTATAAGAATGTATCTTGATCAGTCATGAGCACAAACGTGTTTGTAATTGTAGAGTAAGTCAGTTAATTTAGCATTTATAGAGAACTGTGGAAAAAGCAACAAGAGAGGAACAAAGGCGCCCTATTTCAGAAATCACCAAAGAGGCTTGCTTGTCACACACTTGTGCTTTTCAGGTGTTAACACAAGGAAGCAAATGCGCAGAGTACAATGGAGCAGAGGAAAGCGCCATAAAAACACAACTCAGGACAAACAAAAGCACCAGACAGAGTGCAACGGGCCTCCTTCTTGACAAAAAAGAGCCAAGCTGAAGAGTTTTATTTACCGTGCCCTGTTATCAGTCTCTGAACAGTGAGCAGACTGTCTGCCTGAGAGGCCACAGAAGGACTGGGTGTTCTCTCTACAGCAGACGCTTCCCGCCTGCGGCACATCCCTTTATCAAAAAAACACTTCAGAGTCAACACCCCAAATCCCATCGCATACACTGTAACTACAGTTCCCAGTTCACCTTTGGAATGCCCTTGTCTATTCTGATGAAGACATGAAACAGACAAGTATGCATACTGCTTGCAGAAACATTCAATCCTTGTTATGCACTCACCTCACACCTGCACAGACAGACACATAGGGCAGATATGCACACACACACACACACACACACACACACACACACACACACACACACACACACACACACACACACACAGCTGTTTGGATGTGGGTTGGCTCTCACAGAGATGTAAATCGGTTGCAGATCCATACTGGCCCAGGGCTCATTCACTGATCTATTTTCTGCTCAGCTGGCTTTAAATGAAGTTAAAATGACTCATTAAAACACCCACAAGCTTTGGGAACTCTGAGCGCTACAGCCTAAATGTGGTCCTCTTTCAACTCTTACGATGCCTCTATACACAGACACTGTGCCACTGTTCCCAGTGCTGCACACAAATAACAAAAAAGCCCCAATCTGTTCATTTCTAAAAACAACAATTTTTGAAAACAAACTGTTACTGTTTGGGATGGTGCGTTTTGTTACACGGCACAAAAATAAAACTTGGTTGAGAGAATTTTTATATAGTAGTAACACTGGAGCAGTGTTGTAGATCCTGATGTTGTGTGACGCTGTCCAGTGTGGTGTGTTGTGTTGTGTGAGATTGTGTGATAAGGGAAGAAGAGAACATAGTGCATTGTCTTGTGCAGTCAAAGGCACGGAGTGTGCTCTCATCCATAAACCATCAAACTGTCTCCAGACGCGGCTGCAATCGTCCTCCATCAAAACACTTTGTCTGGCATACCAAAATAAGAGCCAGCATCGAGCTGAATACCAAATCAGCCCATTAGAGCAGTGGAGCACTCGCTCCTTAGCAACCAGCGGGATCTAAGGCTGCTATACCGAAATACACAGTGACAAAGAAATGAGATCCACATCTCTCTTTTTTTTTGTAGCATTATGGGTTGACACATTGGGATGGGGAGAGTTTATGCAAAAATTCAAATTAGGTTAAAGGTGCTGCTGTTGTGGCTGTCACTGCGAATTGAAAATCAAAGCGTGTTGTCGAGGTCTGCAAGCAATGCAAGACAATATGCGTGTGTGTTTAGGGTTGTGCAGAGGATATAGACGAGGGAAAAAAGGGACGACTCAGGTGAAGTTTAAAGAAGCAGATTCTCTCTCATCTGTCAGCAGTATGTCATTCCCGAACAAGGGACCTCGCCTTGTCTATACACATATTCCAGTTGAGGTTTCTGTTTTAGTTTCATTTTTAGTCCCTGATCCACCCTCCCACCCCCACCCCTCTGCTCCTCTTTCTCTATTTTGGATAAAGTAGCTGGGAGAGCAGTCAGGTCTGATTAAGTCTGCATTTGGGTACAGTGTGTTCCTGGACACACATCTGCGAGCGAGCCATCACACACGCTTCGGAACACTGGCAGAACACCCAGGCCTGCCGGCAGCTGATGATGTCATCACTCAGAAGGGGCAGAACTGGCGAGCTGCCAGAGTCTCCGAAAAAACACAGAAACGATTCAAACGGAGAGAGACTAGAGAGAAAGACGGGGAGGAGAGGAGCGGGAGGGAGAGGTACATAGACCTAAGCATGGAAAAGAAAGCATGATCCAAGTATTCGGAGCAGCACTAACTGGTGGGAGGAGGGGGAGGAGGGAGGAAGGGTTTGTAGTATGAACAGGTGCATTTGAAAGGCCGCACTATCAAGAGGCTTCATAAGCACAGAATACTGTGAGATGAAGAGTGTGAGAGTTACTAAGTACCTGTGTGAGACAGCATGTGCATCCTTAGCCGCATGCTGTCCTGGAAGTGTTTGCCACAGTATTCACAGCCGTGGCCCTTCTCCTCGTTATGCAGCCTCCTGTGGAAAGACAAACACTAATGTGAGCGTGTTAACAGAGCGAAGAACGCACTCGTGATAATAAAAGTATCTCATTTCTGCGCCTTTTCTGTACAGTCTCCCAAACCCAGAAGCATCATTGTCCTCATAACAAGAGGAGCATGTTTTAATTCCGGCAAGAATCCCTCACTGAATGCAGCATCATTAGTGTAAGAGGCCCTTGGAGTTGTGAATCACAACGCATGAATGCTAAAAGAACACAGACAATAGGATATCTGGCTAATTTCAGAGTGCAGACATACGCGTGCCTCCACCCGCCAGCACTGCAAGACACTGGGCATGCACACAAACACCACACACATACACACACACACCCACCAAGTACATGCACACAAACTCACATCCCAACATAACATGCGCGCACATACACTTCTCCTGTAACTGCAATGAAAAGGAGAAAGGAAGATGATTCGCTGAAGCTCTGCCGGCAGCAAAACCTATCATATCATATCACACACATCCAAGCATGCAAGGCATCTGTACTGTTATCCTTATATCACCCCGCTCACAGCAGAGCAAATGGCCTAAAAAGAGTTCACAGCTAAACACACTCTGTGGTCAAAATAAATGTCCTGGGATGTAATTTAACACACATAAAATAAACATTTACATATTAAGGAAAGGGAATAATTTTGGAGCTATATTCTCAGGAGCACTGGCAATTTTTCAGCTTTTTACTGTAAGTTTAAAGATGTAACTTAGTTTTTATGATAATTTACTTCATTAGCTACAAACGAAAGCTTTTATTTTGGCAGTCTTAGGTGTGAGCTATGTAACCAGGATGTATAATCTACATTTCCTTTTCTCTCTATACTGTTAACTATTTAGTAAAATTGTATAGCAACAGTTTTTATTTCATAAAATTATCATTATTATTATTATTATTATTATTATTAAATCCTTTATTTAAACAGCTAGTCTCTTATATGGAGTCTCCTGGTGGCCTAGGGGTTAAAGGTGCTGATCATGTGATTACAACTTTCCCAGTTTGAGTCGAGGTGGGAAATTTGTAAAATTTAATTCCCCATCTCTCATTCCCCATCCCTCTCTCTCCTCAATTCTTGTCTCGTCTTCAGTATAATAAAGACAAAAAAATGCATTTAAAAAGGCAAAAACGCCATAAAGATTTTTATTCCTAAAAAGCATACAGACGATAATTAGTTAATTAATTTAAAGATATTGAAAAAATTAGTTGTCTAGCCCAATAATTTGTTTTATCAGCAGAGGTTTCAGTAACCTTTAAAAATTAACTGAAGTACTGTAGTTAACTCTGCATTATCTTTAAAAGAATATTAAAATTTTTATTATATTTCATTTTTATTTTGGAACTCAATTTCTCAACTTTTTCTTCCTTTTTCTATTTACTTTTTCTACTAGGACTACTTCAGCAAAAAAAAAACCCAAAACAAATCTGTTTAACTTCTATGCTTTTTCATACTATGACTGTGCCAGGAGACGCTTCTTTAACAACACTACAAATGTCAATCTACAGACCAGGTGTATGCTCAGTGACCTGGTTACAGACCTGCAGCATCTTCATTACATCCTCAAGCAGTGCCACCAATGCAACTCCCTCAACCTGCGGACATCCGCCTGTCTCCATGAGTAAGCAACGCGCATCACTAAATATCCCACAGGATGCTCTGTTTCGCTGGGCGGTTTCAACACAACTCTAAAGTGGCACGATGCTGAAATGTCAGCCACAGGCGCAGACAGGGGAAAGGCTGTGATCCTAATCATGGGTTAGTTACATATTAGGACTTTGGGCTCACAGATTGTTTTGTTTCTAATGATTAGTGATGAGTCAAACACTGCCAAGCACACACACAATTATAAACATCTGCAATCAAGTTAATGAGAGTTGTCATTGAGATAGCTGGTAAGTTTTTCTGTGTACAATGACAAAATACAAACTGGCAAGCTCATAAATAAAGGAGAAATAAAGAAGAAACGGCAGAGCGAATCGAGAAGCACAAGTTATCCATCATCTAGCTGAAGCGTCCAGCCTGGTCCCTGCTGAGCGGCTCCTCTCTGCTGATGCAAAGGAATGCATATCAAATAGCTTGGGAGACAGCCAGACACACTTCTGCACAAATAATCAAACAGAATTTCAGAAATAAGGCTTTGTAAATAACAGCATTATAAGACACCGAGGCCTCTTTATATCAAATCCCTCACAAAGACCCGATTCAAAACTTCCCGACACGTCTCACTGTTAAGACACGAGTGCAGGTGTCCCTGAGAATAAATTAACATATTTGCTGTTGCTCCTTCCAGCTTTTAACTCTCGTAGTATTTTAAAATGTTGAAGGGGAAAAATCCTGAAGACCAAAAACAGTTCCATTCAAGAGACACATGTCCGATGCATTTCCTAACAGCATAATCAACTACTTACATTCATGATGGCGCGCAAGCACACATGCACCTGCAAATCCCCGCAAATCTTTTCTTAGACCTAACATGTTTATCAGTAAAAATGTGGAGCAGAGAGTGTAGCAGCATTGTTGCTGTTGTTTTGTTTTTTTCAGCAAAAATGTCATAGACTAAAGCTATGACCTCTTTCTTTTGGCTTTAACAAGTGATAATGAAATTTCGGAGCCCAGTATGAAACTATAAGAAACTAAAATAGATTAAAACACACTGTAAAGCTGCAGAAGAGTGTAAAAAATGTGGTGGTGATGAATATTTCACGCGTGTTACCTGTGCTGCTCCATGGCCTGCCTGCTGTGCAGCTGAAGCCCGCATTCGCCACAACACTGCTGGCCTTGAGTCTGGCCCTCGTGCCTCATCCCTGCTGCAAACTGGCCCAGCCTGCTGAGGAGCTCTCTGTGCAATAAGCCTTGGTGCAGCAGACCGCTGTAGGCCCTCGGGTCCAGTGGCACGCCCAGGGACGGGGCCACTGAAACGGACACTGGCAGAATCCCCTCCCCTGTGTGGTTGGAGGGCACAGTGTATATGGAGGCCAGATGTTTCTCAGCCATCCCAGGGAAACAGTCAAGAGAATTCCCCACTACTTGTCTTCCGTCTTCGGGGCCTGTGTTCAGCTCTCGGGCACTGGTGATCACACTGCCTCTGAGGGGTGTCCCCGGGCCCTCGTCTCTGGGCTGATCTGACACACAGCTTCCCTCCCCAGCGCTGGAGGACCTGCCCTCACAACTGTTGGCTTCATCCACCTGCATGCTCTCGGATTTTATACTTCTAGCAGGATCCAGAGATGAAGCCTGGGATAACTCTGCACTATGCTGCAGAGGCTGCTGGGAACTCTCCATGCCAACGTCCGTGTCTACCTTGGGGCTCGATTCAGGAGCAACATCAAGCTCTGGACCAGGAGAGCTCCTCTCCGTCATGTGATACAGTGCCAGGTGGTGTAGAGCAGTGGGAGTAGTGCGGTTGGGTCCGTCCTGTATGGAATGCTTCTTGGACATCAACATGTGCCTCCAGTGCCTGGCCCGGCTGTGGTCACTGTGGTCTCCAGAGCTGTGATTCCTCACCGCCACCTCCTCGCTCTCCTCTGCCTGGATGGTCTCCAGCACCTTCAGACACTGCTCCTCCAGGTACTCGATCTCCAGGATCTCTGCAGCATACAGCAAGTCATCCAGGTCCTCCGCTGTGGCCTGGAGGGACGCAGTGTAGGCGTACTCCAGGATCTGCTGGAAGGTCTTGGGGGACAGGAAGTCCAGGGCGTAGCGCAGGCTGCTGCGGTGGAACAAGATCTCGAACATCTTGCTGGTGCAGGCCAGGACGGTGCGGTGCGCCGGGAACTCCTGGCCGTCCACCGTGATGATGACATCACATAAGGTGCCTGTCAGACGCATCTGATTCGCCCGCTGCAGAAGCGTGCTGGGGTGAGTGGGATTGTGGAGCTGGAGCACACCCATGTTTGTCAGACCCGTATCCACTCGGACCTTTGCTGAGCCCACGCATGAGGTGTGGCTGTCCTGCCTGCTTCACTTGCCTTCAGCTGGTTGTGGGTCTGTGGTTTGAGTGGAGGGGGAGGGTAGAGGATCATTAGCGCCTGTCTCACTTAACAATGTGATGCAAAAGACAGTTAATTATACTCCAGTCTACACTTCCATCCATCCTCAATCAATGGGAATGTTTATTTTAAATAATATGAATTAAAAAAATAGCAGATTAAATATATTCTGTAGAATATAAACCCCTCACTTGATCATTTCAGGGGGCTTATTTCATGCACCCAACATGTTTATTTATTTTAATTAAGAACCAAAGGCAGACAACAGGTCGATAAGCGCAAAGCATCAACAGTTTCCATTGCAGGTGATTAGTCTGAGGTCTCGTTGAGAAGCGGTCACGTCGCTGTAATAACGTCTGCATACTGAGAGGTGACGGTTCAATTTATCAAGCTCCTCACATACACATACACACACACACACACACACACACACACACACACACACACACACACACACACACACACACACTCACACCTATGCCCTCAACAGGTAGGCCTGCCATTAACAAACGCATTGAAGGGCTGATTAGTTCATTTAGGCTGCGCACGTTCATGATTAGATGTGTAAAAGACAATTAAGGCACTCAGCTGAAAATTCCCGAATAAGTTATAAAACTATCAAATTGATAACAGGATGAAGATGAAGCGCAATCCTGACAGCGCTTCATGTTATTTACCCTCCATTTAAATACCTGGATGACTGTCTGGGAGACGATTAAGCTCTGGATGATGTTTAGTGTTGTCGGACCACTCAGCAGCACCTCGAGTGATGCTGACAGGCTGCATCCTCAACTAACCGCAACATCGGAGCGCATCAGGTGCAGACGCACAAATCCACCTTTATTATCCAAACACATTGCGACAAATTAACCCTCACTACGCGCTTATTTACTGTCTGCGCGGTGTGCGAGGGAACGCGTGCTGTCCAGAAATAAAAGACCCAGTTTATCTAAAATAGTCCAATGATATCACGCTGAAGTGAAACAGTCTGCGATACAGTCTGAGCTTCATCAAGTTTGTAAAATCCTAAATCAGGCTGCGGGTAAACTTCGGTCGATTTCCACATGTCCACTGTCAGACAAAATGACAAAAATCCGCCACCAAAATTGGCGTCATTTAACATATTGAAATTAGTCTAGAGACTGAAAAGAAGTTCGTCGGAGCACAATGATCAGGCTGAAATAATCAGGAGAAATAATAAAAGTGGCGGCTGTCACAGTTCTTACCTCTGTCTCCTAACGTCCTCCGCTGATTATCCAGGCAACATCATGGTTACACATTTCACAGTACCCGCTCCAAACTCAGTCCTGCTCCAAGTAAGCAAATCATCACCCAGCCACGACAGTCAAAGCAGTGGGGATAAAACACGACTTCCGAGTACAACTTTCAAAATAAAACAAGTCTGGAAAACCACGTGTTGAAGTGTAAGACAGAATGTAGCGCGACTATAATGTGCCATTAAGGAGATGTCCAGTTAATTAATAGTAAACCTATGTTACAACTAAACTTCAGAATTTATGACAAAGTATTTTTAAAACAATGTTTTGGTTTGCCATTTTCTGTCGACAAAGACTATCAAATTAAAATGAAGCGTCTAACACATTACTGTATCACTAATAATAATAGGCTAATGTAATTTGTGGAGTTCATTGTGCCTGTGTAATGACTGCCTCTGGTTGCATGCAGAAGTTTGGACAAATTACACATTTTGTTGATTTTTAGTAGTGAAAAGATGCAGTGACAGACACTAAGAATGAGCCTTTCCTCAGATGTTAATGCTGTTATTTGTTTATTTAATGAACTTACAAAGGAAACAATTAAACAGTAATTATTGACTGTGTTGGAAACCCTTCTAAGTCAGTACTTAGTAACCCCCCCTTTGGCAACTGTTAGGCACTGGGGTGGAAATATTATTCATTGGGGTTGTGTAGCTGCCAGTGGCACAGGAAACACTGCATGGATAGAGGGAAGAATGGATTCCAGTAAATATCAGTAAATTTTTGGATTCAACTGTCTCGCAGTCAGTCAAGAAAGTGAGAGTGAAAAGAGGTTGGCTTCTACTTCAGGACAGACTTCAAAATCCACCTTGAACTACTTCAAAAACACAACCTGAAGCTTAAGAGATTTCCCTCGCAGTCCCCTGACCCAAACATGACTGGAAATCTATGGGTAGAGCTTAAACATGCTGTGTGTGCAAGATGGCCTAAAATATCTCTGAACTTGAAGTGATCTGGAAGAAAAAGTGGGTGAAAATTAATAGATCAAGAATAGATAGACATTTAGTGCTACAAAGAACTTTTGCAACTTTTTCTGCGATGTCTGCCAAAAAAAAAAGAAATGCCAATTAGTAGCTTACCCAAACTTTTGCACATCACAGTCATGATTTAATTTTTCCTATTTTTTAAATTCAGGAAATAAAAAGTAAGAAACGATGCATTAACAATGTTTGTTTGCTCCAGTGGTTGCATTTACCTCTTTTCACTTCAAAATGTTTACTGCTACTTAAATGAGCGACCTGAATACTTCTATCGTAAAAGAATAAACTCATAAAACTACAATTTTCAGAAAATTACAGAGGAGTTACCTCAATTGTAGCTACAACTGTAGACGGAAATTAATACTTAAACAATACCCACAGTTTGATACAACCCTTGCAGTGTAAAGCCATTCACCTCTCCTGTTCATGTCTACCCTTTTACTTTGAAGGCCACATCACCTAAGTTCCTGTATCATCGTGGCTGGCTGCTGCAGACTTGACTGGCTGCAAATCACCAACGGGGAGACGTCACGGTTCTAAATGATCGCCCTCTGCTCCTCGTCTCTCCATCAAGGCTGCAATCATAGACATCTACAGGGCATCTGAACCACAGTCGGCTATAATGGTGAGGACCAGTCTGTTGCCCTGAAATAAGAAGCAGAAACTGATTAATGCAGCGGGCATATAGATGACACCAGTTTGTGTTTAACAGGACTCAAGAGAAAAATGAAGTGGGGCAAAAGTGACAGTCGGTAGTGTGGTGGCTGAAACAGGATGCCGTGCCGGGTCAGTGCTGGCCGCTGTGGTTGTTTACACTTTGTTGACACGGCACCGGTTTGCGGGTTCATGTCACATTAGAGGGACTGATGGGGGGGGGGGGTTTACCACAGCTGAAAATATCAAGCCCTCACTGGTACATAGTATTTTGACATCCTAGCCTGGAAGTATTAACTTTACTCCTACACAAACATGTATTATGTAACACGTGTTTATTTGTTCCCCATCTTTCTGAACAAGTAGCCCGGGGAACTTCCAGCCCCAACACAACCTGTTTGCACTGTAACCTTTCTGTAAATAGTCCTGTGTCCATGACATGGCGAAAACAAAAAGGTAATCTAAAAACAGATATTTACTGTCATCTAGTGTCCAAAATATGTTACTACACGCTCTGAATGTGAGAGGACACAGTTTGAAAAAAGTGGGGGAAAGTAATTGAATCTAATGACAAAATGGGCCAGGACAAAATTAGATTCGGAAACCATTTTTTATTTTGTAAATGGGTTAGCACTCAGACTGTACACAACAGATATTTTCTGAGTTTGACCCAATAAAACCAAAAGGAGCGTCCAGAGACGAGGGAGCAAGGTGGTCTGGTAACAGCAGTGGAGTACAAGGTGGGTAAAGCTTGTTTTTTGTTAGTATTTGTTCGGTTCGCTTGACATTACATCTATTATCTAAAGCTTTTACAAAAAGTTTGATCCTCTGCCTCAGGTGGACCACCCTGCTTCCTGAACTTGTCAAGCAGCCGCTCTTGGTGAGTGATTTTTATACAAAAAAGACAAAAACTGAGAAAAAAATAGAAAAAATAAAGAAATTTAAAGACCACATTACAGAACACTTGAATAACACCTGGGGGAGAGAAATGAAAATAATGTGTATTTATGCCAGAACAAGCCCCAAAGGCTAACACTCATTAAATCAATATGAGAACTATTTGCCCCAAACAAACATGGGCACGTCTATCTGCCTTGTAGTTATACGTTATAAAGTACCGACTGAATTCATGCCAAGGCTCAAAACACCTCCCTTCACTATAGCTGGCAATATATAGTGCTGTGACCAGAGACGGACAGTTTTATACACTACACGTGTTATAATGACCACATTAGTCCATTTATCGTACTTTTATTCTAATAATACAATATATTAAATAAAAAGAAAAGGCTAAATCTCTCACGACAAAGCTATGCAGATTATCATAGAAACTGATGACAAGACAATCTACTGACACACAGGCACAGTGCACAAGCTTGCAGGCAGGAATGGAAAAGAAATCTTTGTAGTTTTTAAATAGTACAAAAATGCTTTTGAGGGTTTTTATTTATTTTTTGCTTCAAAAGCACAACTCAAAGCACGAAGCCAGACCATTGATCTGCTTTAATGTGAGGAAGAAGTGATAGCTATCGTAGTTGTTGCCCCCCAAACAAATGTGTGGCGTATATTTAGCTCAAGATCATAAGACATTTGATCACTTGATTCACGGTTCTTCCACCCTTGGCTGAGAATCAGCAGTTCTGCATTTTTTGTCTTTCTGTGAATGTTTGTGTTCAATGAGTTGCCTTTTTTAATCAAACACATTTTATTAATGAATATTTTTAACTATCACTGTTGTACAGCAGTGACAGTCTGAATAAATCTGATCATAAAATGGGCCAAATCTGATCTGATGAAGCACACAGTCGATGTGTTGTGGGATTCTCTGTGAGTCTCTTTCCCCCTGCAGCGTGCTGTGGGTTAATCCTGTATTTTTAAAACCATAGCAAATATGGTTTTAATCCAAACATTGAACTCGGGCCTATGTTTAATCAATGCCAGTAAATCTGTGAGAGATGGAATATCCCTGTAACAGACAAAGTGAAACAATAAACCTTGTAAACAAAACTGTACAACCACTTGCAGGTCAGACATGCAGAACAAGCTATTTAATGAGACTAGTCTACAAATTAAGAGTCAACCAAAAATAAATGCAAACAGTTTTACATTTGAGCAGTAGAACATGAAAATAACAAAAATAATTTCTATATATAGTCAGTTTTTTTTTTTTTACATTTCTCATAGTAATCCAATACCTGTGTGCAATCGCAATTTAAACTGTTAGCACAATAGAAAGTAGAGTCTAATTTCATATATTTACCAAGCAACCATTAGAATAAGAGATTTTCTAAATCATCCTGACTGGTTTAAATAAAATAAGAATAAAAAAATAAAACAAATCTCTTATGACCTAAAGATAAACTCCTTGGGTGTAGTAAACATTTCATGAATGAAAGCAGAAATGAAAGCACAGTCAAAGTGCGCTCTAACCAATCGACACGTGTGTTTTGAATATGTAGTTAAGGGCACTGGAAATCAAAACTCCTGCAGTGTTTCTTGCTTGTTGCTGCTGCAAAATGTTTTGGACTGGGCCGGGGTTTCCCTGGCCCATCATGCTTTGCTCTCGGTGCTTTTTGTCTGTATGACACTGTTGTGTTCTGCAGCGATCTCCGTCAGGGCGTTTGATAATTCGGCCTCCTCCAGTTTGACTTTCTCATCAGAAAAAATCTTCCTGCAGTGGAAAAAGGAGAATTTCAAAATTACAAATCTGATCATCTTTGGCAAGAACACAAAGAATTCTCAGCAAACAAACACTTTAGTTAAACACAAGTTTAACCATTTATTCTCAATGACATCTTCACCCAATATGTAAGAAGACATTATGTATTCAGACGTCTTCTTACATATTTCTTCACCACCTTGATAACAGACAGATAAAATTAAACAGATAATGACATACCCATATAATTCATTCCTAAACTGTGTAGCAAATACTTTGTATTGATCAGTTTAGTTCTACCTCAAAGAGACTGTGATAGGACAATCAATGAGCCCTGGGCTTGTGGTTGTGATATCCATGTTCGTGTTAAAGCAGTGAGGCACAGTTTCTACATCCTGCCCGCAGCGCCTCTCCTCTCTTTTGCAGCTCAGAGCAGGAAAACACCACGGCTAGCCTCTGTTCTCTGTAGTAGAGCTGCAGAGTTGCTGAGGATTTAGGCAACACTCAGAGGCAGAGAGTTACTGCCTGAGACGAAATGTTTTGTCATTAAAATAAGGCCCATTTCAGACATGGAATATGAGACATTGCTGGATTCATCTGTCTGTTATAGTGATGGCTTACATATGTACTGTAGGTGTTACAGCTTTATTCAGATTTGACAGGACTGTTATGGAACGAGCCACAATGCTTGTGCGAAATTTGGCATGTGGCGCACGAGAGGGAGTGGTGGAACTGCTTAGTTAAAAAGTAAAGAATGTTTTCTGTCAGTGATTGATTTTAACAACTTATTTTGCTGTTGAAGACTTAATTAATAGCCACTGTAAGCACTCGTCCCCTCTTCTTAAACTCAACCCCCTACTAAATTCTCTCATTAATTTCATCATTAGATACCTATTTTTTAATGTCTGACAATGCCCAAACACAGAATGAGAAGACATAAAGTCGAGACACTCATTTTATTTCCATTTTATCACATAAAGTGGTTGTTTTTCTAGATATTTATAATTATAGAATTAAACAATATACAGAGAGGGAGACTGCAGGTCTGATTATTGTTGTTCTAAGAGGGTTTTTAAAAAAAAACACTTTTAGGGCTTCAAATGATGATTAATTGAAGTGATGTCATGAACTTGCTTGTTTTCCCTTAACACTTCAAAAACCTAAAAATATTCAGTTCATTGTAGAATAAGACAAAGCAAAACTGGATCCATTAAAGCGAAAAGCTGGAACTATATAATGTTTAATAATTTATTCTGAAAAAATGACAATCAATTATCAAAATAGCTGATTATTTTTTTGTAAATCAACTAATTTTCAGAAACCAATCTGATATTAGAAGAATCTCCTCAACAATTCAACATTGAGTTATGTTATTCACAGTGTTTTTTTTAAAGATAATTTAAAGGATAAGTCTGGTGTTATTCCATATTTTTCTTATTGTCCAAAAGGCCCAAACCAACAATGTATCAGTCTGATAAATATCAGACATGACAATGTATCATGTCTCAATATTTCCCACTTCCTGTGGTTCTTACTGAAAACAAAAATCTTAAAAAAAAAAAAAAAAAAAAAAGGCTCACAAATATATAGTTTCATCAAAAAAAAGACTTAATCTCCTAAAATAGCTGGATATTGTAGTTTTAAACAGCAGCAGAACAATGAATGTGGGGCTCACTCAAAATAAACTACAGTACCCACATACATTGTAATGAAGGAACATGTCACCCAGTGCAATGATGTGGCTTATTTGTTTTTAAAGCTTTTCAGACAACAATGGAGCTCTTTGGCACAGAGGAACAAGAAAACATCAGGTTCTGACTCCACAGACAGAACCTGTTAGTAGGATCAACTCCGTGTTGGTTTTGGTCTTTTCATGGGATTTGTTGACAGTAAGAAAAATACAGAATATCACCAGCTTTATCCTTGAAGTGATACATTTCTTACAACACTCTTCAGAAGGCTGAAAGACATTTTACCTTGTGCTGCTGTAGCCTGTACTTCAATCTGGCGCATATTTAGTTCAGACTGTCATGTTGGAAGCTTTACAGAAATCGTACGAGGTGAGCTTCAAACTAAGAAGATTGTCATTGTGACTTTTTCTGTAAAAGTGATTCAGGGACTTCTCAAGACATGAGATCGACGTGCAAAATTGCCATCACATTTATGTAACGAGCTGCATGTCTGAAAGGGGCTCAACTATTCTTGTGGTGAATGTTGCAACAGTAGAGACCCCACAATGGAGAACTGTCACACACAAGCATAAAAAACAAAACCATTATATCACTCCTCTATCCACAACATCTCACTGATAATTATCCCAATGTCATTACCACAGTTTACCATTACAATATTTCATATTGTGTGGTCAATGGCAAGATGCGGTGGTGAATGAATGGGCATACAAATTACACTCGCACACACACACACACACACACACACACACACACAGAGATAAACCTCTAGAGGGAGCCGTACTCATCGTTGACAGGAGGAGCGGTCTTGGCCAGAGTCTCTGATGCCTCCAGAACTGGGCCTGAGGGGGGGAGGTCTGCTCCGTCTCCGTTGGGCAGAGAGGGGGCAGAGGGCGGGCTGTCTAAACTAATAAGGTCTGTCGAGGGCAGGGAGGGTCTCTCGGTCCCGTTTGTCAGCTCTAACTCTAAATTAGCACTTCTGGGTGCCACGTCGGGGGTTAGTAAGTCATACGTGTCCGACACCGCTGTGAGGAGATCATTCGAGACCAGTGCCCCTTGACTGGGGGGGGCAGGAGCAGAAGAAATGGCAGTAACAGGAAGAGCAGAGAAGACGTCTGCAACTAGAGGAGCAGGTTCTTCAGCATCCAGGACTTTAAGAGCACTGTGGATCACTGAAGGAGAGCTAATAACAGCATCTTTGGCAGTGGGTATGTTATTATCAACTGTTTGGTCAGTAGGTTTGTTAGTGTCAAAGGCAGTAAGGCTACGACCACTGGAGTCTGGGGCAGTAGTAGTTGAATCAGTATCTGGTTTTGGAGGGGCAGTGGTTGCTAGAATGGAGGCAGTTTGTGCTGGTGTTTCGGTGTCTAAGGCTACAGCATGTGGCTGCATGGGAAGCTTGGTGACCGGCGGGCTGGGAGCAGGTTTCTTGGTGTCAAGAGTAGGAGAGGACGATGAGGAAGACGCAGCAAGTGGAGATACAGAGGGGCTACCTTTAGCATTCAGAGCGGCAAGTTTGGGAGAGTGTCGACGCTTAGGTGGTATTGGTGTCCCAGATTTTTGAGCTTTAGTCCGTTCAGGTGTACAAGGAGGAGTGATTTTTTTCTCTTGTTCTTCTGGGGTGTTGTTTCCTCTTTGTTCTACTAAGGGGGCCATTTTAGCCTCGACGGCAGACGTAGAGAGGAGGGGAGTCGGTGGGGTCGCGTTCGACTCTGGAGTAGGGGCTGGGGCCAGGATGGGGGTGGGTGAGGGGTCGTTGGCCGGGGTAGACAGGCTACAAGTGAGGGTAGTGGTCTCGCTAGAGGGGCTGTCCTGAGCGGGGTCAATTGTTGCAGTGGCTGTGTCAGAGTTGGTGGCTACGGAGGAGAGGGTTTCCAGTGCCAGAGCAGCAGTGTAAGCCGCCAGCCTGAGAGAGCAGGGAGAGAACAGAGACACACAGACTAGACACCAGGGTGACTGTGACAGAGGAAGGGTGGCCCGGACGAGAGCATGCAGAGGATTTAGTTGGCTTTACAAATTCACACAAACATAGACAAAGCAACTAAAAAACAGCAGCTATTAAGCCTAGTGAGAAAAAGAAACAAAGAAAAAGAGGGCGTCATGCTGTGAGTGGACATTAAAGGATACATCCCATACACACACCAACACATAGTACACCGACTAGGAAAACTAATGTACTAAAAAAGCACCAGTCTTCCTGCAGAAAACTACAGCACCACGCAGAACCACCTATAAGGGTTAAACAGTACCAGTGACAATGTCATACTGTGTAATCTAATTTTTCCAGACTGCTGATATGAGAGATGGCTGCTGAGGTTGTCAAATGACTTCATATGAGTTGACCACACTCAAGAGGACAAAAGCCTTTCAGTGTCTTTAACTGGTATTGCTTCAACCTTGTTAATAATGAGAGAGAAAATCTCCAAAGGCTGGAGAAGAAACACAAAGTGCAGTAATGCCTCTGAAAGGGAATAAAAACAGAAAAGCAACACAGTTCAGTGGACTCCACTCAAGAATGACCTCAACTTTTCTGAAAATTTCAAGGGTCAAATGTCCTGTTGAATAACGTAATTATTCTTTGAAGTGGAGTGCAATGTACAACAGCTATAAAGACTTGAGCAGTAAAAAGGCTATGTGCTGTATGTCAGCTTTTACTCACTCTGGCTCTGTGAGAGGTGTAGTTTCATTGGGTTCTGTAGGTCCTGCTGCGTTATGATTGGCTGTGCACTCGTCCTCTGTTCTGACTTCCACGATCGGCTCTTTGGACTCATCTTTTCTGTAGGACAGAAAGATGTACATCTTGGTAAAATGGCGACAGATTATAATCAACTCATTCATTTATCAAACAAAAATAGTGAAAACAATTCTGCCATGTTTCAGGTTTCTGCGTCTAATATGGGAGGATTTATTATTATATATCACAATAAGCTAAATGGACTGCTGGGTAGACAAAACAAGGCATCTGAAGACGTCACCTTAGACTCATGAAAGTTGCGATTGGCCTCCTTCACAATTTTTTGACATTTGAGAGATGAATGATTAATTGAGATTAACTTGTAATAAAAATCATCATAAGTTGAAGCCCTACATACAAGAGCTCTTTATGTATACAGGCCAAATGGATTATCTTCAACCCAATCACAGTCTGAATATTTGATCGGCTGACACATGAAGTAGTCCATATGGCTGTATTTTAGAGAAACTGGCAGCATGAAATGTAGCACAAATCAATACACAATGCAACTTCCCACTCAAATTGATTTGAAACTGCGTTATTGTGCACAAGTGTATTAGTTCAATGCCTCACTTAAACCCAGCATCCTTCATATTTTCATTGAAGGAGAAAACCACTCTAAAAACTTCATCTCATTTAATGGCCCATGTTATTGATTTGTGTATTTTCCCTGTTCCTTTAGATACTGACTGAGTGGACCATCACAAGACATGATTATTTTGCTCCTGAGGCACAACTCTTCAGTTTTTCCTAATGGAAAAATCTTCCCCATTTATCTCTTGCTCCATCAGCCTAAACGTAAAACCTTCAGCTAAAACTCTTAATCATCTTAAATGTCAGTCCTTGAAAGGCTTTCTGGGAAAAGTAGGAAGTCACCAAAGTACAAGTGTAGTAGATGAGGTATAAACAACAAAAAGATAAATTAGAACTTGATCTAAAGAACATCTGGAATACTTTTAACATCACAGATTTATTACTCAAAATAGTGTAAAGAGCATCATATATGGTCATATTTAATTTATTGATTTTGGCCACTTGGGGGCAGCAGAACAAGCTCCAAACACAACATATTATCATATAAAGTTGATATGGTGAACTAGTTAGAAAATGACCTATGTTTACACAACCAGCAGACAGAGAGCAACATTAGCATGTAGTGTAATATGTGATGTGTATCTCGATACATTATACTGCATAATGACATCAGATCCACACGGCTTTGAATTTACACCTGGTATTAATTAGCGTTCTTATTATCTCGATTATGGTCGGATCTCAGTATGCATATTAGCAAATTGGGCTTTTGGGCAACAAACAATGTCCTGGATGGACATCAATCATTTTTAAATCACCTGTCTTCATGAGGGAAGACTTGCTAGCTACTGCTACTACTAGTAGCTTTTGCCGGCCTTGCTTGAAGGGAGGTAAAAAGCACAGTTAGATGATAATTCAACTTGCTGGGCACATTTTTTTATGCCTCTGCACTGGCAACAGCCAGAGCCAAAGGCATTATGTTTTCAGGTTGTCTGTATAATCCGTCCCATTCTCATGAACAATATCTCAGTAACACCTTGAGGGAATTTCTTCAATTTGATACAAATGTTCACTTGGACTCAAGGATAAACTGATTAGAATTTGATGGTCAAAGGTCAAGGTCACTGTGACCTCACAAAACATGTTTTTGGCCACAACTCATTCAATTCATACACTAATTATGACACAGTTTAACACAAATATCCCATAGCATAACTATTTTTCAGACCTGACACATTTTCACTAGTTTCTTATTGGAGTCACAATATACAGATTGCATTTATACTTGGCTTAGATATCATTACATTGCTGCTGCTTATCCAACCTTCTGCTGTTAACAATAGACTCAACTACAACTTGCATTAAGACACATTTCTCCTTATCCAGAGAGGATAACTAGTTCATATGTTAATGCAGAGTTTAAATAATGTTACAATATTCACTCTACTTAAAGACCTGTTTTAGATTCCTCCAACTCCTGAGGGAAATATGTGGTTCTTTAAAGGATAGATTCACACTGTTTTTTTTCAAGTCTGTCTAAAGACAAATGCCGAATGCCCATATGAACTTTAAGTTTTAGCTCGCTAATTATTCCTCCTGTTCATACTGGCCTTTAAAAGATCCCTCCCTAAAGAGCTTTTAGTGTAAGTGATGGGGGAAAAATCTGCAGTTTTTGTGCAAAAATGTATTCAAAGACTTATCTGAAGCATATACGTGTCTTCCAAAGTTCCAGTTGTTGGGGTATGTGTTTGCACAGTGATTTCTTGCTGAGCTACAGTGGTGGGATGGTAAGAAAATTAGGAAATTTGTACTGACAAGAACAAAGAACTTTGGAAAATGTCCACTTGATTTGTCTAACTCAGATGGTTGAAGCCAGAACTTTGGAATATATTTTTACATGGAAAGGGGACTGGTGAATTTTGTCTCCATAATTTACATTTAAATTGCAGTAGGGAGGAATATCCTAATGGCTGGTATGAACAGGGAGAACGATCACAGCAAGCAAAACCCTGTGTCAATGTTCATGAGGGCACCTGACTATTGTTTTAATACAGACTTGAAACATTTTGAATCTGTCATTTAACTGTTAAATGCTCCACTTTATTCATCTGCTAGCCTCTAACTTTATCTGGCTGCCGTTTGGTGCTGGGCAGGTAGTGTTTATTAGAGCTGTTTTGCTGAAAACAACTGTCTATTGTGACAGGAAATGATAGTGATCACCAACAAAAGCGGGCTGTAAAAACAAAAGTCATCTGAAAGATGCATAAAAACACTGATTAGAGCAACTTTAAAAACATCTATGTTGCCAGTTTGTGAAAATAAAATGCATAAATGAAGGTTGGAAAAGAAAACTGGATCCTACAGTTTAGCTGGACCTTAATGTTGATCTGGCCCAGGGTCACTTTTTAAATTATTGTTGAAGTGCATGTACTTTAACTGTCTCTAATACTCACATGAAAGCTGCCTTGCCCTCCTCCAGGTTGTGTCCTTTGGTCCCTGTGCCTGATTTGCCACAGAGGCACATGATGAGGCCACATTTGTTGACAAAGTAACAGGTGACATCCACAGCCAGCAGCAGGAGTACAAATACCACAACAAGGATCCCTGCCCAGATCATGATGCCCATGGAGAGCGCTGCCTCATCACCCAAATCTGCCAGACATGAGACAAGAGAGGGAGATTGCTGAACAACTGCAGCGTGACAGTTTTATAGAAACAACCATGCTACTGTAACCGCAAATACTTCCATAACACAGAAACAACTCACCTGCAATGAGCAATGATAGGTTCTAGTTGTCTCAGCATAAATTTAGAAGCAGTGTGATGTTTGCATAGACTTTGCTGTCTGACTTGTGTTCAATTATTTATAAAACTTCGTTTTAAATATGGAGCTTGTTGAGGAATTTATATGCAAATGGGTTAGGCTGTCTTTAAAAAAAAAAAACAAAAACATAAGAAATATATATTCAACCCATTTATTTGGTATTAGAAAGAAGAGCAAACCAAAGCTTACACTGTGTTGCTAGTTACCCAGACATGCAGGACATTTTGTGGACAAAATGGACGTGAGGCTTTTTCCAGATATCACAAAAACCTGTGAGGCATCATCACCATTTATGTAAAGTCCATTTTAATTCTAGCAGAAGACTGTAGAGTGTCAACTCTAAAATATTCTCTGTTTACAGATAATTTAACTCTTATGATGCCAATAATTAACATGTAAACAAGGTCTGCTAGTGAATTAAATACAGCTGAGTCAAGCACCCTCCAATTATAAATGTATAAAAACAGGTATTTTTGAATGACATTTGATACACATTACATGCATGAGAAATATCTGGACATTTGTCTTAGTAATCAGCACAAAAATAACAGTTTCCCTTATGATACTTCTGTGTACAGCTTATCAACGGTGCCATTATTATTACAAACATATTTAGTTAGACATTTCTGTTTTTAATAATGTAAACGTTAATGTTACAAACCCTTACAGTACATATGCAAAATTTTGTGAGCGATTAAAGAATATAGAACAGTGTTTATGTAAACGGATATGTCCAGCACTCAGCCTTTACTCTGTTTTATCTATTTTTAAAATAACCTCATTTCAATTCCACTATTGATCATTACTGTAAACTGGCACTCCTCTGTTGTCTAGTACTGATGACTAGCTGTGCTAATGTTGAGCAGAGTGAATCTGTGGGAGGCGGAGGTTTTCCACTGCCTTTGGTACAGCATGTCTGTCTGGTCTGTTCTCAAGCTACACAGCACCCTTTTCTCACCCATAACAGAGACAAGTCTGTCACGGACAAAGTCTGTTTTAAGGAGTGAAAGCGTCCAGAGAGACAGCCAGGCCAGAGAAAAGGCAACCTCTCCGCTACTGTTATGATGTGCTTTCCCAACAAAAACTAAGAGAGCAGAAGTACAGTGATGAGGGACAAGATGAGTGATACCAAAGTGCATGTCACAGATGAGCAGCCCTGAGTGGCTGAGGGGGGAGGACAGCACAACCCCGACCACACCAAAATGCACACAGGTCAGGACGAAAATGTTCACGTGGTCCACCACACCAATGTCCAGGACCAGGCAAGAGAGCAGGAACATTGAGAGAGGGGATAGAGAGAGAAAGGGAAAGAGAATAAAGGACGAGTACAGGGGAGGGAATGAAGGGAAACAAAGAGGAAAAAAAGAGAAGGGTGGGGAAAACAGAGGAAGAGAGAAAGTGAAAATGTGTCAGGTCTGAAAACCAAAGGTGGAAAAAATTGTATCAAGGGAGAAAAAAACAGCAACACATCAAAGCAAAAGCACAGCACAAAGGGGAAAACTACATGTTGACTCGAAGGTGACTCAGTGGTGGGTGAGTGGGAAATGCTTTAGATTGGAAAATGAATTAGAAAAGAAGTGAAAGGAAGATATAATGGTGCGAGTTGCGATGTTTCAGCGAAGCGCTCAACAGTGTCTAGCACCTAAAGGGAATCTAACAGACTGTGTCGTTTTTGTACGGTTAGTAAAAAACCCTCTCCTGAAGCTGAGTTAATCAGTGGTTATCAAGGGTCAATTTGAAGGCTGCCTCTACAAAGGGACAAACTATCCACTCTAGCTTCTATTTTAATAGTAAACAAAGCTAAAGAAAAACTACAATCACCGAGAGGAAATCATTTCATCCTCTGTGGAAAGTGCCTGTCCCAGTTCTGTGAGCGCAAACTCAAGCTCATTTAGCAAGGGCTGTCAAAACTTTAAAGAGAGAAAATTCAGCCGGAAAATCATTTCTGGCTCACTGCTGTCCAGGAAATCTATTTTTTTCTGTAGATTTATTTAGTTGTCATTCACCTTTCAGAGTTAAAAATAGAATGTGACGCTCTAGTTTCGAGCTTTGAGTTTGGCTCCTCAGTTTTCTGGCAGTTTAGTTCCAGTTTAGTGCGAATGAATTGAGGGAGGGTACCTGGGATGGCATCTGGCTCTGTGGACGTCCTGAAGGACATGGTTGCTGGCTGCGACTTGCCCTTCTGATTCTCTGCCACCACATAGACATTGTACTCTGTATCCCACTCCAACCCACTGAGAACCACATACTCGCTGCCGCTGGGCAGTCGGATTTCTGGTTTCCACTCTGACGCTTGTATCTGAGGACACACAGATAGATATTCAGTATGTGCATTCGTTTACAGTATCAATTAACCTACGGTTTATTTTTCAGAGTAATTGATCAATCATTTGTTCCATAAAACATCAGGAAATAGTGAAAAATGTCCACTATTTCTCAAGTTGATATTTTGAAGCCCACAGTGATGTCCTTCTTTGGTCCAACCAACTGCAAACCCAAGGATTTACAATTTAATATGATGTAAGACAAGGAAAAGCAAAGAATCCTCACATATGAGAAGCTTGAAACATCAAAATGTTTGTCATTTTTGCTTCAAAACAGGCTTAATTGATGAATCAATAGTTTCAGATTCATTTAATGGCAATCATCTAATCAGTTTATCAGCAATCGTTTCAGTTCCATATGCATTGACACGAAGGCATGAGCATAAAAGTCTTTAGGGCTGCAACTAACTTTCATTATTTTAATTTATAATTACTCTGCCATTTAAGTTCTTGATCAACTGATTAATTATTGAGAGGATATTGAGAGGATATTTGAGAGAATGTTTGGCATTTTGCTTAAAGAATTATGAATATGATTATCAAAGTAGTTCACATAGACCTAATACCATAACCTCTAATCACCATACTCACTGGTTTATAGCGGATGAGATAATGTAAGATGGGTGAGCCACCGTCGTCTTGCTTGATCCAGCTGATTTTGAGGGAGTTGCCTTTGGGTTGAAGTATTCCTTCAAGCTTCGGAGGATTGGGATTCCCTACAGGCACACAAGAGCAATGCAGAGGTTATTTAAAGGCTCATTTAAAAAAAAGCAGAGACGTGTTATTTTTCTTAGAAGAAGCATGAGGGAGTTCTGTCAGTCCACCTTTAAAATTACACAATGGGAGGAAAAAAAAAACGTCATTAGAAATTTGAAGAAAGTCTAAAGTCTGAAACTGGCCGCTCTCTTTGTTGTTGTCCTTTAAGGTCACTTGTCCTCCTTAATCACTTGCCTCAAGATGGTATGTCTCAAGTCTGACTAATTACCGAGTGACACACAGCCACATGCTTATCTGATTCAGTCCCAGTTGCTGAGTGACATTCAATTGGAAAAAAAATTACAGACTGACATTCCCCCAGTGTCATACAAGGCTTCAGGGTAAAGGGTTATTTATCACTGACCGAAATGTTTATGTACAATTGCGGTTCATAGAATTAGAAATAGGTTTAACTGTAAAGATAACTACTGGGTACAAGTCAGATACACTAAGCAATGTTTTGTCCTTCTTAAACTCATAGGACTAATTTCCACAATCAGTGTTATATCAAATACTTAAATATATAACAAACAACAATACATTTTCAAATTTGGCTATTTTTGTCATAAATGTTCCGAAAATAAGATTTTAAACAATAATATAGCAGCAAACAATTATTTTCTATGTAAAGATATAATGGAGTAATAGCGTCCTGAGCAGAGAACAAAGTCACACACCCTCTACTGTGTTTTAAACTGAGTTTCTCTGTTCTTCCTATTGGTATCAGGTCTGACAGGGTGTGCGTGTGCATGTTAGTGCATGTACGCGCACATATTAATCCATGTGAGTCCCTCCTGTTAAACAGTTGATCCTCCCCAAAAGACACAAGCTCCGCCCACAGGTGGGATAGCACAGTGCGGTACACTGCGTGCAGGTGAAAGCACCTTTCAGATTTGACTCCTCTAATGTAACGAGTATTTCAGCTAAAAGGCCTCCGACAAAGAAAAGAAATAAAACCAGGACACAGGCGGACTGGACATGAGCACTACTGGCTCAAATCGTGGTCAGTACCGGCTTTTTTTCTTCTGCTTGTGTAAGCAACTTGATGGCTACTAAATGTCATGTGTGTTTTCATTAGTGACGGCTACAGCAGCTAACTTGCTATGACCAATATTATTCGGCAAATGTTGCTATTTCTAGCCGGCTTACTGCTAGCATTGCTGTAGCATATCACAGTAATGCTAGCGTGGCTAATGGTTGGAGGTTGATGTTTTTTGTTGGCGTTAGTATACACAAGGTAACTTCCTTCAGTTGTGCTTCTGGTCGCTTTCACTGGGCTTCCTAACACCTTGCTGACTGATGACGTGTGTGTGTGTGTGTGTGTGGGGGGTGGGGGTGGGGGGGGTGGGGGGGGGTGGGGGGGGGGGTGGACTAATGCATGGATGTCTCCTAGTTTCCTGTAGATAAATCACAACAAAACTTAAGTCATAACTAAATGACCAAGCATTGCAGTTCTAAAATTAACTTTTACTTACTAATAGACAACAAGAAAGACGTGAAGTGTTTGTATTCAGACTAGTATTATTTCTTGCTTTCAAAACCCTGATAAATTCACCAGTCCATGTTAGTGGATTTAGCCTGTAGTGATGGTATTCAGACAAAGGTTGATGATGAACAATGTGGAAGATATATCGTATATGGTAGCACTGAGCAGGATTACTGATAGCTGTTGATTGAGAACCAGAGCAAATGGCTGGAAGGAGCCATATTTTGTGGGAGGTTGAGGTGTGAGGACACTGATTATGATTCTCTTGTAATCAGAGGAAAGTGTTTATTACACACCTGATTTATAGTGAAATACCCTATAAGGAGGAGGGGTACCATCCCTCAGGTAGTGGGCTATCAAAACCATCCAAGTGATGCTGATATTAAGCACTCTTGACTGTTATATATTACTGTGACGACAGCTCTGGCTCTCCCTCATTTATCCAGCTGAGGCAAATGTCTACATGACTTGATTAATCGGACTGAGGTAGATATGTGTTACATGATTGCATAGAAGCAATTAATGTGTTGTTTAATTGTGGGATTCCTCGGTTACAGTTAGGAATCTTCTTTCAAAAATCTGCAACATTAAGTTACCTTCTGCTGAGAGGACGGGATCATCAGCACCATGCAAGTCAAATAAGTCACATGAAATGCACATGTGAGTGGTTGAAGAGGGACATAAAAGACATAACATACAGCACAACTTAGACACAGGTAGAGGACAACAAAACTTAAATTAGCCAGAGACAAACTAAAACAGAAAGACATGGAATCACAACATAGTCATACTGGTATACACAACAACTGAGCACAGACAATCCTCTGTTTGGGTTCTCAATGTGAAAAGTGCAATAGACATCTTTAGCTTTATTCTCTTGACTTTACAGGCTTCGTAATTTGCAAGGCAACTGATTAATCAATGCTGATGGGCCTAATCCAAATGTAAACATTCCCAAATTACACCAAATAGCTGGAGCCAGAGGGGAAATGTACAGCTTTTGAAATACAGAGATTAGAGCATTAATTCATGATACTGTCATTAAGCCAATTAATTCAAAAGCTGCTAATCAAAATTATATTAATATTCATATTTGGATAACTCTATGCTGCTATGTCATGCGATGTGGGTAAAATAAATAAAATCTACAGACAGAGGAGTTGAGGATGATCAGGGTGATGGGGCTATCCTGTAGGGAACGAAACAGCTACAGCAGTAAAAACTAATCTTCTATTATCCTCACTACAGAACAAACCTGTGTCTTCAGCGAAAAAATGAAAAATGCCGTCTAGGGACATAAAAGAGAAGATATCAGGCAATAAGAATCAGCTGTCTGCACAAATGACTACCTGAGTCTCTGTAATAACACTTCACTGAAGAGTTTACTAAGACTCATTTCTGGCAGACTATACCAAAAAAGAGGAGGAAACAAAACATTTTATTAAATGACTGCTGCATTTAAGGTTGGAATGAGGCAGAGGAGGCACGCATAAAACACAAAGGCTGCTTTAATACACTGGTTCAACAGCATGAAGTCAAACATTCTTATATTTCAAGGATTTATTCCAGCTAATTTATTCCAGATACCCTAATTGGTCTTTAATTATTAATAGACATCAAAAAATGTTTGTTTAGAGTAATAAATTACTATTAAAAAATGTTAAAAACCCTAAATGATTTGCCCTGTGCCTGCAGTCTTAGACCTCAAATTTTAGTCATTAAACAAGCACTTTGAATTTTAACAGGCGTTTACTTATTGTCTTTGTCATGGGTTTAATTTTGATCTTGTCATATACGTTGTGTGTTAAACATCTCATCAGGAATCTCTTGGAACAGTTAAGACGTACTGTAGGTGTCAAACAACAGAGAAACAGGGTGAGGACATGCAGATCTAAAGCAAAACTGAAACGGGTAAGATAATGCTCTACAAATATACTAATGCAAAGGTATACTGAACAGAATTAAAACACCTAACACATTAAAGGTTCAAGTTCAACTGAGAGCTCAACAAAAAGAGATGAATCACTTACTTTTGTAAGTGTGGCCTGATGGATACAACAGACAGATGATGGATAAAAAAATTGATGATTAAAATTATAAAGTGAAAGTATGTGGAGATGAGCAGCATGCAGACAATTAGGAACAAAAACGGGATCAATTATGAGTCAACCGGCACAATCAATGTGAATCCAACAGATACCAAAACATTCATCCCCAACCAACAGAGGGGGCTAAAAACTAAATAATGAGTTAGAGACTCACCACAAGGCTGGTATTTAAAGAACCAAGGAATAACTTGCTGCTTCACATTCTAATTCATAGTCTGCAAGTCCATAATGAGCCTAATAAAGGACTGTAAAACTGTGGATTTTAAATGATTGTGTGATTAGATCCAAATGTGATCTATGTGATGAAATCAAAGAGCAATTTCATGTGTAAAATAGCAAGATGGCGATAAGCCACTTGGACAATAAAAATGTTCCCTTAATTCTTAGATTTCCATGTCCCTCCATGGAAAAACTAAGTAAGCAAAACAAGGAGGTCAGCGAAACTTAAATTTAGATCCCCCACAAGTGAGTTAGTTCCTGTTGTCAGTTTTACTCCTACACAAACAAAAAACTTGGAAGAGGACAGACTTTAGACTGAAAAGACTCTGTTGGAAGCTTTTGTGACACTGTCCAAATAGTCTGACTTGTGTCTTGCTGTGCAGCAGCTGAAAAACTCTTCTCTTCAATGAGATTTTAGATCAGTAATGGGACAGACAAGCACTTCTTACTCCAAGACAGAGGGACCTCAGGTAATGTTTTTGTGTTGACAGAGGTCAAAAAGGTCTGATAGAAGCTCTATAGTGAGCTGTAAAATGTGCAACTTGCGCCACTTACGAACAGGCTCTGTCTTGAAGAACTCAGCTGGAGTGCTTTCACCTTCACCCTTGCCGTTGATGGCTGACAACTTCACTTCGTAGCTGGTCTCTGGCTTCAGGCCTGTGATAGTCACCTCACTGATGGAGCCTGTTACAATATATCAGAGGCAGTGCAATCCCTGCTGAGAACACCTTGATAATTTTGATTAGCAGTAAAACAAACACATCCCCTGTTCCAACAATACATGCATAATTAATTCCATCACAAGTACACAGTGATTAGAGCAATTCTCATTTCATTCCAACAATGTTTAAACAACAGATAAATCTATTTAGCGACGGTCTAAAAGGTCTAAAACCAGACAGCAGATCTAACTGAAAGCTGTTCCTCAGTTACCATGTTTAAAGAATTTTTTGGATTTCTTAGCACATATTGTTAATCTTGCCTGTTTCATTGTTAAATAATATCATTTATTGCTTAATCCTATCTCATGATTTTCATTCATTTTTTCTCAAAAAATTTCTCAA
Organism: Seriola dumerili; assembly: GCF_002260705.1. Classification (NCBI taxonomy): domain Eukaryota; kingdom Metazoa; phylum Chordata; class Actinopteri; order Carangiformes; family Carangidae; genus Seriola; species Seriola dumerili. Next base: position 2,062,520 of record NW_019174585.1, read on the forward strand.
CAAGTGCTAAGGGAAAACTTCCTTTCATTCAATGAATGTAGCTACACACTTTTAAAGACATTTTTAAGACAATATTGATATGTATGTCCATATAGCAAACATCACAAAATCACATGAAATTATCTAGATATAACGATTGAAATAATTAATGCAATTAATGCAGTGTTCCAGTGTTATGCATTACGTGAAACAAAATCATTTACATCATTTTTGTTTCAATTTGTGTTCTTACCATCTTGGACCTCAAATACCCTGTGCACCCAGCTGCCCCTGTGCTGCGTCCTCCACTCCACTTTGTATTTTTGCACAGGAACACCTCCAGTGGACTCAGGCTCCTCAAACTGGATCTGTGCTGTGGTGGAGAAGGGCCTCACCTCACTGATGGATGGTGCTGATGGCACCTCTGGTAAAGGGAGGAAATGCAGTGCGATTACAACAAAACCTGTTAGATTGCACCACACCAATACTGTCAGACTCCATTGTTCCATTGCACTTACAGAATGAGCTCACAGCTCCTAATAGCTCCAAATTACATGTAATACTGCTTCATCTTAGTAAGACATCTATGATTTATGACAATAATGCCATTTCCCTGGCACTGAATGTTGCATATCTTTGACATTATTTCATTTAAAAAAAAATGAAGGTGGGAAAAACATTTAAATGTGCCTATGACAAACTGATGTAACAGCTGATCCAACATCAGCCTTAAATGATGATAACTGCAGAAAGAAAATAACTGAACACTGTAACTCAAGTATCCCAAAATTGCAAGCATTTGGTACTGAAGAAAATAAAAATGAAGTTGAGAGACAAACTTCATTTTGTATAGAAAATATCAGATTTCTGGTGAACACAATTAACTGACCAGTCATTATTTACATTCATATTAGGCAAGTTTAATCAGATGATCAGAAGAGCAGATAATCTTATTTTAGTTCACCCACCAATACACTCTCCTGTATTCGATATTCAAGCACTAGTGGCTGAAATTCACACACGCTGGTGGGAACACAGTTGTGTATTGAATCACTTTTCGTTTACTTGAGATTGTGGCTCAACATTTGCACAATCATTCTGCTCTCTGTTCCATTTGTCCAATGTGCTGGTGAATAGCCAGTCTATGCTATCTGCTGGTGGTGAGCTCGTGTCACAAAAAGTAACTTTGATAAAAATGTTGTTTATCTAAATAAGAGTAAAATTCTGAGTGTGCACAATAATATGTATGGTTTTACATTTCTGCACTGCACAAAGTGAAAAGCTCAGATCCGCTTTATTGTCTAAACAACCAGAGGGAAGTAATGTTAAATTATCTCACATTGGTTACATTGCCTTTTCATCTAAGTTTATCATCTATTTAAACAAACACCGCTCTGTGTAATCCCACATTGTGGTAGATGTTTTGGTCTAATGTGTTTTGAATATGGGTGAAAAATTGTCTCCTAAAGCCTGGGGCCAGAAAAAACCTTTTGTATTACTCACAATTTAATTTGTGTGCTACAATGAAATTTACCTTGACTACTGATTATTTATCCCTAACACACAAGGTTTTAAAGTTGCTTTTCCCTTTTCTTGAATGTGTTTATATAGCTTTTGTGAATGTAAAAGATCTGTTAAGTTACAAAGCCCAAAGTCGGCAAAGGGATTTATTCTCTCCCACAGAAAACACTGCTCCTCATGTGGCTGAATTGCCTTGTTTGTATTCCAGGCTTTTCTTCCATAACTTGTCTACGTCACTATGTAACACATTTGCAATAATTTGGCACGCCCTCGCACAAAGACAGTTAAAGCAAAGGGCAGGAAGAGTTTGATTAGTCATAGCCTGTCGCCATCTGTCATCGAGAAGACTCTGTTTTTTTTTTTGGCGCAAACACAAATTCCCTTTGTTTAGAAATAACCGATGGTGCAGGTTTACTATAAAGTCGCTTGACGACAGCCGAATGAGATTTTACTAACAAGGCTACCTTTGGTGTTTCCTGACAGCATTCTATTTCAGTCAGCATTTTAGCACATTTCCCACACATACAACTATTAACAGGAGCATATATGTAAACATTTTTACATGCTGTGGATAAACATACTGTCCACTCTAAGCTTGAGCATGTACGGATGGATTTGAGAAGTTACCATTTACAATCAATTATGTACAGTTTGCTTTCAGAATGTCCATAACAGAAAGAGGATGAGGCGGTGCGCTCCTCTTGGCAGGCTTAGGTTCAGGTTTAGTCCCACACTAAAAAATATAGGGCTGGAAATGAGCATAATATGTCCCCTTCAAGCAATTATTGAATATGTACATCCTACATAAGACTTCTTCCTATCATCAATACTTAAAATTTTGATAATGCTGGAAAAAACGGACACAAACATGAAAATGCAAAATAAAGACGGACTTTGAATCGCAATATCATCACTGACCGGCCTGAATGAGCAGGAACTCCTTGGACTCTGTGCCCATCTCATTAGAGGCGGTGCAGTTATAGCTCCCAAAGTCATTTTCAGACTCGGGGGTTATCTAGAGGAGGAAAATAAAAAAAGAAAGCAGCAAATAGATGAAGGGCAGTGTACCAAAACAGATGAACAAACTTGTGTGTCAAACACTCTGAAGGTGACCTTTTTGTTTGTCCATTAGAGTAGCCTATTTTTATTTGTTGCTGTGAGCTCTCCTGCTGCTGAATTATTCATATGATTTTTTTTTACAGAATGGAGTTGAAAGAAAACCCTTCACTTCAAGTCTATGGTCATGAAATCTTGATGACACATGGGGGATGTGTGTGTGTGTGTGTGTTTCTGTGTGTGTGTGTGTGTGTGTGTGTGTGTGTGTACATGTTGAAGGACTGTGTATATGTGTACATTTATAGAGAGTAAGTTGTGGTTTGTCGTGTGTGTACCTGCAGGTAGCTGGCTGATGGAGTTCTGAAGATCTTGATGTTGGTGGTGTTTGAGTTGGGGAGCTGCAGTCCATCTCTCAGCCAAACAATAGATACATCATTGGGATGAGCCATCACCTCACAGCTGATATTCACCGGATTTCCCTCCCAGGTATACACTGCCACTGCACCTTGTATCTTAGGGGCATCTAGGAAACAAAAATACACTTGAATATTTCTGCCAAAACATTTTAGACTTTGTGGTTTTAATAGTGCCTGAATATAGTGCTGTCTAAAGTTGAATTTAAGAGCTTTATATGATCAGGAAATGTTTATTTTGTTCGGTGGGGTGGAAGGTTGTAAGACTAAGTATGTTGATGTAAAGTCACTTTTACAAGGGCGTACAAATATTTTAGGCCCAAACACTTCTATTAAGAATGACGGAAATACTTACAGCGAACCTCCAGGTACGCCAGCTGATCATCCTCTCCAATGGCACTGCGTGCTGTGCAGAGATACTGGCCAGCGTCTGTATACTTGACATACTTCAGAGTGAGAGAGGACACACGAGCATCACTCCTCACCACCACATTTCCATCCAGACTCTAAATGGGAGCAAAAAAAAGCTTGGTTTAGGAAAAAAAACAAAAAACAACCCATTCACATCAGATCAGTTATTTTCCGTAGCCATATTGCACATTTATATCTACAGAGCACATTTCAGAGGAAAGATGTGTGACCTGAAAAACAAAAGCTTATGAAAGTGAGCCTTTAATGAGCAGAACAGATAACATTAATGAAGTAGGTACATTCTGCTCTGTTACGTGGAAACATAAGGACACAGTTGAAAGTACAGGGAGCTTATCAATAATTGATGACAGAAAGCACTAGAAACCATCTAGAGCTTTTCACACGAAGGCTTACCGAGTCGAGAAATATGCTGAAGCATGACACTAGACAAAGCGTCACCTTATATACCACACTTGCACTTTTACACTGAAGACACGTGTGGTGTTTTCTGGTGTATTAGGTTGCAGCGCTCTGTGAACTCACATTTAGCACATGCCCCACATTCATTGATGAAGGGCACACGTCAAGTCACATAGCATTTGAAACCTGGGAAAAAGACAGCTGGCTAATGAGATGTGTAAATGACCTTCCTGCTCTAGAGATACCTGGTTTGATTAACTTGATATGCAGAGTTACAACATCCAACCATAAGTAGCTTCCTGACCTTCAGGGTCAATAACTCTGTGTTGTTGTGGTTGTCGTCGTCGTCGTCATCTGAGACTCAACTGTTGTAGTGTTAAGTGTCAGACACACCCAGCTTCGCCTTTTATAAAGAAAATTTCCACCACTAGGGTATTATTATTCAAAACATTTATTATACAGATAAACATTAATTTCTCCTCACAAATGAGTTGGGTGAACCGCAACTTAATTGTTTATTTAGGCTGCTAATGACACAGAAAATGTTAACTGTCGTCTAGATGAAAATCTCTAACTCAGTATGTCTTAAACCAATTCAAATCCAATTTATCGTATATGAGACATACAAGCGTTTTTGTGCTTTACTTTTTTATACAGTAAGCTGAGGTGTTTTTGTGAATTATTCCTTTAACAAGATGCTGCACAACTGAATATCTAAGCCTCTCTTTTGGTTGCGTTCATGGCTTTGATCCAAGCTAGAGGCAAAACAATGGCACGGTTGCTTTTACACATACTGAATTAGGGCCCAGTCTGGGAAGCCATGTAAGAGAAACCCTCGTTAGTTTGTATTCAAATTCAATAGACAAAGCATGTCTGGGGCATTCATTATGCATAGCGGGTAGCAGGACCAGGGAGACACTTACATAACACACTACCCTTTTATTCTGACCCCCGTGCAGAGTGTTCTCTCTCGACCCCTGTGGTAGTGCTTCTGACTCCTGCATCTGTGCAACATGCCACACTATGTACAACCATGAAGTCCTGGTTAGTCACTATGCCTCAATATCAAGTCCTTTTTAATTTTGTGCTCCTTTTTGGAGAATGCAGCATCAAGATGCAAACAAAGCCAGAACCACATATGGTCAGTTTCTCAGGGACCTGTAATGAATATCATTATCTACTAGAGGAAAATTGTATGTTCACTGCAATTTAATGGTGTGATACATTAACATATTTCATAATAATGGTTTTCATCATTAACGCATCATTGCACCAGAGTGGCTGTCTATTGGAAACTTCCTTGATCATATTTTTGGCTTTACTGCCTCTTACAAATACATATGAAACCACTTTTCATGTCTGTGTGAAAACCTGGCATAAAACAGATGAGGGAAGAAAAAAAAAAGACTTTCAGACATAAGCTCTTCTAATAAATCAAACAACATTGACAGCAGAGCTCTCCAACCAGCTTCTTCAGCTTTACCATCAGAGGAGAGAGACACTGCAGGAACATCAGAGCATAAAATTGAGAATACACTGAGGACATGTTAAACTCATGTCTCACCAAATCTTAACTGTCCCAGCATACAGATGCACCTTCCACAGATTGTACCTTCCCTTCAGCGGCTTGTCAAATCAACACTCAGCTGCCTACGCATTTGCAACAAACATGCTCAGCGTGCCCATACTGCTTCGTGCTCATACTCCTCCCCTGAGTGGTTTATAATGGGATGTCTTGCAGAAAGACACACACTGATCAATTCAGAGTCCAAGTGGACTTTTAACACCATGTCATTATGTCAGAAAGTGAAAATAATTATCGCCTGATCCATTAATGTAAACCAATACATTCACAATCTGAAACCACTAATGTGCTACATATATGTGGCCGAGATGTAATTTGTGAGACAACAGATTAACTAAAATGTGGTTCATAAAATAAAAAAAAGGATGGCATAACAAATTTTTAAGCCTTTTATGTGTTTCTGTTTTAGGGAAAAGTGGCACTTGCTTGGGATTATCTTCATCCTTCTTAAAACACTGAGAAGTAAGGTTAGTAAGACGCACTGTTTGGGCTTTTTGAAGTTGCCTATTTCTTGTACAATCTGCTGATCATGAATCCAGATGTTCAAAATCATGCTTTTCCCCCTCATTTTATAGGTAAGAGTGTATATGAAGTCTAACGCTTATTTAAACTGATGCACAAAAAAGTTTGTGTAACCAAGTGTAAATCACAGTTTTACACAAACCTAGTAATTACTGTCAGCATGTGCCTGATTAGAGGTTCTTCCTCACCTCCTGTAGTGAGTGATGAGGTTTTTCACTCCAAAGTTTGTGTAATCACAGGTGTCATTAATGAATGCATATCAGCTGTCAATATTTACTGATTGCTGGAAACAATGAATGGAAAAAGAAAAGAAAAAAACACTCTCAAAACTATCACAAAAAGGAGTAAAAGGAAAAGACCAATTCACTTTATGTGCAGAGCTCCCTGCAATTTTAAAATAAAATAGCAAGGCTATTTGAGGAACCAAATGGTCTAAAAATACATATTCAATTCCTGTCAAGTGATACAAAAGTATAAATAACAATGGCAACCCTAATGTATGATGTTGTGCCTGAAATGGTGATGGGCTGATTGAGGATGGCATACTTCGTGAGAGCACAAATTTCTGTTCGTTTGAAAGCCAAAAAATGAATCTTTACCAGCTCTATCCTCCAGTATGGTGCACTTAGCACTAATATTGGACCCAACAAAGAGGTATTTCTCACCAATTTTCTCACATATGTAAAACACATATTCAATAGTGAAGAAAGTTGGAGAGAGGCTTATGTGGGCAGCTCTTTCTTCTGCCAATTTTCACTTTCTTTCAGAAAAAGTACCTGGCTCTGATACTCTGGGTTGCTGCACAAAGACATGTTTCATTTTTTCTTACATAAATATTCAGTCATCTTTGGTACAAAGAATTAGAACGACAGGAAACTATTTTACAATGTCAAAAATACCTGTTGAAGTTATAATCAAGAATTGGCAGTGGACTGAGTGAGATCTGAAGATGTGGGTGGAAAGACGCAGAGGTCTGAAAAGTGTGAGTTTTACCTCAAAAATATAATAAATAAATAAAATGCATCAGAGAGTAAACAGGTTGACAAACTGCATTTAAAGATTAATGTATCCAATCCATAAAAAGTAATTTAAAAAAATCATATCTGCAGGCAGCTGTCTTGTAATGACCTGTGTTCAGTTACAAATCTGGAAAAAAACACAGGCTGAAGTAAGCTACAGCATGTTAAGTTTATATGGAACACAAACAACTAAAACAAAGAGACAGGCGGACTACTGCATCGTTCACAGGGTTTATACTTTCCCTGACCCTTATTTGATCAAGAATTTTGATCTGCATCCATCCAGAATTGAATTAGACTCCCCTGACATGAAAGATGGATGGGTGTAGGAAAAAGTCATGCATTTAGAATACCTTGTGCTGCTCGGGCCGAGTCCATGATGCCTGTAGAGGACAGAGACAGAACAACAAACACAAGGCAAAGCGATTCTTAGAAAGTAATCCTTATCCAGACAAAGCTGGGATGCTGCACATTGCATGCATTAAATATCCACAGTTTATTTTCTGTGCACCCATAGTACCTGAGCTGAATGTCTGATTTTACTAAAGGTCTACAGATATAATAAGGGGTAAGGCTTTGGATTTACCTTCCAGAGAAGCCTATTATGTGACAATAAATGTTATATTTTAAAGGTAAATTTTCAGTGTGTTATTTTCTGTACTGCACATACTGCTTCTAAGCAGTAGTCCATTGGCATCATGATGGCACAAATGCTTACAGATAAGAAGGTTATTGGTTTATCAGGAAGAGGTGACTCCATTACACTGCTACAAAAGAGATATGTCGGTCTGTTTCGTAAAAGTACTGCAGCAATTGTCGACTCACAATCCATTTTTGAGGCTTGAAGCAATAGTGAGAGGATAAAAGCCAATATAACAGAATTTACTCTCACTGTTGTCTTTGGCTGTGCATATAAAAAGCCTTTCCTCTTCCCTTTCTTACATCAAGAAACGACAGTTAGTACCCTAGTCGATCAAGTCATTGAACAACACTTGCTAGGTTTCTCAATAAACAATGACGGTTTTAAAATAAGCAATTTAGTTGCTGCTCTTTCTACACCCCATGTGAGACTTGGAAATAAATCTTTGCCTACAGGTGGCCCATGTTATGTTGAGTAATTTTGCAAGTCAGATGTCCTGCTCTGAATGTTAACAATACTTGTACTACAAATTTCAAATTAAGTGTTTTTTCACCCATTGTTATGTTTTGATTGTAATCCAAAGCTAAAACAGACAAAACTGTGATTTGCAAGAATTCAGAATTTTAAAGTCTCGTTCTTTAAAAAACAACATGATGGCATCAACCCTGGTCAGTGGATGTTTATAAATCTCCACATTAGCTTTACAAATATTATTATTTTTTGTATTTTAAGAATTGTGGCAGTAAAGAGTCAATAACTGACCAAAACCATATAATTTAAATAATAACTAGGACCTCTTCACATCATCGTGTAGCAGCAGTTATGTTCTCATGTCTGTCTCATGTACTTAGGGCATATTTTACAAAATTAGAGTAAATATTGTTCAAGTATATTATTTGTAGAAACACAAAAAGCATATTTGACTCATTGTTTGACTGGGATCAACATGGGCTTGACATTTATTACTCAGGAAATAAATTAACATATATCAAGAATAAGTGATTATAATAATCATGTTGGTTATATCTCTCACGCCACTAAATACAGTAAAACACCCTGCCCCATATAGAATTACTTCACATCATGACAGATAAAATCAAACCTCTGTATAACAAACAGATCATTTGTACTAGGCTGTACTAGACAACATGCTATGTCAAGTTAAATCAGTGACACTAAAAAGCCCAGCTGCACAAGACAAAAAGCTTTTTGGAAAGCATGCTCTATGGATTTCATGATGCTGAGGAGAAAATGTTAACCATGACGATGAGATGTGATGGCCCACATAGCGAAAAGGTATTGAAGCGTAACAAGCAAAATGATAAACAGCTATTTCATCAGGTGCAACAGCAAGAAAATGTCAAATAAATGAAAGCAATCTGCCGGAATAATTGTAGGGCAAAACGGTAAATCAAGCCCCTGTATTATCCTCTCATAATCAATGCCGGAGGCTTGTAAATAACACAATAAACATAAGGTGTGTTTGAATTCAACCAGTTTATATTACTAACAAACCTGATTCACTATTTACTATGAAAATAAGCAAAATGAGGAAGTTAAATAGCGGACACAGTAAAACACTTATTAGAAAAAAATATAATGTATGAGTATAATTTCACTATGTTCTTGAGAGCATTGTAAGTCCTCTACTGTCACAGTAAGAGACAGGGTGCACCATACATCACTACAAACAGCAGTTGGCTGCATATCACCACCGTGCTGAGAAAGAGTGGTAGCCCAATTAAAACAGGCAACCTAATGGTCTGTAACATCACCACCCTCATCCACACACTTGTCTGCAGCACTGCCTCTGCAGTAAGTGAGCTGACAACTATCACTGTCATATCTGTGACAGGTGATTGTTTAAGACAAAAGGACAATGAACAACAGCAGATGCGAGCATGCACAACCAAAGACACCATAACACAATCATGTCTCCGAGTAAAGGCGCAGAACAATATAGTGACGGTTCCTTTGGGACTTAGCATTTTTCCAGCCCATTGTTATTTCCTTCCATAGAGAATTATCCTCGCTCTTTGTTCTGACATGAATTGTAATGTCAGCGTGAAGAGGGCAAAGCAGGGAGAGGCGACATACTAACATAAATACAGTAAACACATAAATGTACTGAACCCTGCCTGTGCTTTATTCACTGGGTGATGCCTGACTGAAACTAATGAGTATGCATATTGTCATCGTCCTGTGTCATTAACTGCTGAGCCTAGGAGCCTCTGCCAGTACATCATGGAAAACTGACTAGCATTTTGGTGAAGAAACCCTTACATCACCCCACTACTAAGCTAGCAGGCGTGCTGTTGTAAATGAGCAGCCTTTTGTGTTTGGAGAAAACAATGCTCTCTCTGTACTGGCACGCAACGTTTAAAGCTTGTCCAGATGCCCTGCCTACACCGCTGCCACACAACATTAATTACAAATTTTCTTTAAGCATCTCATGACAAATAAAATAATCATGAATTTCTTTAATCAAGTCTTAAATTTCTAATTGGAAATCTGGAAGTTACACATAGCAGGCCTTAAAAGCGGATTTGTGTCCTGAAACTCAAATTTTTTTTTTTTTTTTTTACAGATTACAAATGTAAAGTGCCATCACCAATCAACTAATAACTTTGTTCTGCTTTTAAGTTTTATAATTAGTCTTATTTGACTATAACGTCTCACTGTATAGTTGAAAATAGTTCCAGATAATTACAGCTTAAAAACTCCCTGCATCAAGCAGAATGTTTAATATGTATTCAAATAAGCAAAACATTCATTATGTAGATAATGTACAAAGCATGGATAAATACTTAATTTACATTTTCATTTAATAAACAGACACACTTATCTAGTGCGACTCACAGTGAATGCATTCAAAAGACTGAAACAACCACATACCACACGTAAAGTTGATTAAAGTTTTAAAATAAATATATAAACACTTAACTTTAATTGATGTATAAACAAAAACAAAACTATCCTCAGATAAGTACCAATTTGAATTTGAAACGTAATTCTAAGCAGGTATACACCCACGAGTGAACAACATTTTTTTTGAACATACTCCTTTTATCCTGTCCCTTTTCATGTACAGTACTACTGCTTTACTATTGTATGATACAGTAATTTCCCCCTTAATCCTGACATTATGCATCTCTTTACTCACGGTTATCAGACAATGCTTTTGTCTGCCGACACTGAAGATTTCACTCAGAATCTTCGGAATGAATTTGTCTCTCCTCAAGTTAAACTTTAAAACCCAAGACCACAGTAGAAGGGCACAGGGTCAAACAAAGTCAGACAAAGATCTGAATGGCTAATAGAATATTAGATGTAAAATAGACAGTCTTGGTTTCTTACATGACTGATCAGCAGCATGTGAAAGAATTCTCTAATCCTGATCTTTTTGCTCAATTCAATAGCTTAAGCTGTAGAGTAGTCTCCTCCATCTGCTGCATCATAAATAACATAGTTCTCACATGAAAAGTGATGATAATATCATTAAAACCTTAACCCTCTCTAGCAATTTTACTTTTCATTTTAACAGTAGGTCTACTGAGAGTCTACAATAAGGTAATCGAGAGACTGAAAATTATAGAAAGTGTAAATATTAGCTTTAAGTTACCCTGTGGATTTTCTGACCACTAGCAGCACTAAGGGAATAATGTTTTTACATTTGGGCTCACATTTTGTTTGTCCTTGGGCATGTTCATGCAGACAAACATTCACGCTATTCCACCGATTTACAGGAAGTAACGCTGTAATAAAAGCAGGGGAGAAGAAGACTGTGTGCAAGTAGATTTAAGAAAAATCAGCTTACACATATTTTATAAGGGAGGCAATGCACTCTACACATTAGTTAGACTTAAAGGATATAAACAGTGTGTTTTGGTGAGCAACACTGAATGTAAACAGAAACTTTGTTTGTTTACTCCACAGGGCACCTTTAATAAACCCACACAGATGTTTGTTGAAGGCTGTATTCTAGTTTTAAAGACGGAGGCTTTTTTCCAAGTTGGTATCATTTGTGGACCGAGCATTGAACCATTAAAAGAAGTTATAGTCCGTCTCAAATGCAAAATCTTAATTAACTGTTGTTGCGGTGAAACTACTACTCATAGTCTTACTGTACAGAGAAGTTCATGAAACAGTTTGTCAGTGTATTCCTATAAGGTCACAGCCCACAGTCTCCTACATAGTCCGAGGTAGGGTAGGATCATTTTTCTAAAACCTAGACTATTACAGCAAATCTGGGATTTATCACACTACTCTGATAATCCTCTTCTCTGCTGAATTTCAGGTCTAACAATAAAAGGCACATGATTTATATGTGTGATAAAGTAGAGCACTGTATTTTATTATTATCACAGGGTTCTGCATAAATTAGGTTAAAAAAAACATCTATGTGCTGAATGTACGGTATGCAATGTACTATAACCAAAGCTCTGCAAACAGGAATGAGACTAGTCAGCCAGTTTCAGCCCTTTATCTGTTTGCTTCTCTCCTGCTCTCTGTGCTCACACATACAGGATTTTAATACAGCCAAGTTTCCAATAAAGCTGTTCTCATTTACATGTTTTTCTGTTTCTGTTGTCAGACAATGGCACAGGTATGAAATAGTGACTGTAACACGACCTATTAAGACTATGTGGGAACTTTCTAAGCTGCTGCTCTGCTGCTACTAAAATCCTGATTTTATAACTGCGACATTGTCAAACAAAAAACACAAAAACACAGTTAAAGACAAAATCTGTTGTGATTTTGGCTGTATTTACTTGTAAAGTGATCGCTCAGAGAGAAAGTTATAAGCAACAGAGTACCTTTCTTGTTTTGTCTCTAGTGTGCACTGCCTACAATCCACAACAGTTTTAAAAATTAAACTTTGGACTTTAATTTGAGACAGGCTTGTATAAGAGACAAGTCTTTATTTCTAATTACTGCTGTTTGATAAGTATAATTGATCATAGTAGTATTTTAGTAGGAAGCCTCATTTTCAGTCACTCCTGTTTACCGTATTAAAGTTATTGTATTACGTGTTAATACAAACTCAACACTTCCTATTTTTTATTGCTGTACTGTAGTAATCATATTGTCTCATTTTCCGGTTACTGTCATTTCTTTTGTTTACATGCTATTCAGATCTGATAGTTTCTTTAGCTTAGCATTTACCAATGGCTTCTCTCTCTCCCTCCCACTCTAATGCACTCTCTTGCTCCGTGTCTTACGTTTAGTTATTACTCTTATTTTAGTAATATTGGTACATGTAATGAAAGTACTTTATTTGCTGTAATGGAGGCGAGGCGAGGTGAATTGGAAGCGCTACTTCGTTTCATTGCAGCATCTGAGTGGCAGGGAAACAAGGGTGGCTGGATGACTGCCTGTAAGAATAGTCGTAGTTCTAAACCTACGGTCTCTAAATCTAGTGACATATGCGCTATATTGGCAATACTGCGAGCTTGAAACACTACCCTAACAAAGTCTGTTTGCGCCAATTCATTTTGAAAGCGCAACAGGCAATGGGGCAACTCCAGTCAGTCAGTCAGTCAGTCACAGACATTCATGATTGTAGGGCTGGCCCTGCTGTTGTGATCCAGCCAAAAATGAGGAGCTGAGCAACCCAGGAGCCAAAGAACTGAAAACACATTCATATAAACTGCTAATTAATTCCGTCTCTTCATCATCACCACACATCTGAAATGGCACAGTACAGATCTGTACTGGTTTTCTGACCAATGCTGCCCTTACAATCCTTTAAAGATTGTACAAAAAAATTAAGTGAAATAACAGCTGCAATTTTCTTTTTTCAATTAACCATGTCCACCCCAAATGAATGTTGTTTCACTTGTCACACCCATTCTAGATGAAATACAGCTGTTATGATGATTACAGACAGCATGACAGACATACATCAAATGAACAAACAGAACAACACAATTAAACAATTAGCAGCCGGTTCCTCCAGCATTCGTTGGAGCCCCACCATGGAAATCATTTCCCCCGCTGATAATCAGAACTATAGCAATCTGCACGTACTCTTACTCTACAGTCATTCAGTAAGGCTGCTAATCATTTCTTTAAAGAAGAGATGACACAGATCACGCAGTATACTGCAGAATGAAGTGCAAAACACACTGCCACCACAGCACAGCTGTGCGTCACATAACGTGTCACGTGACATGCCATGTTGCAACACGTCAGTGACTACACAGTGCAGAAAATGGGTGCTTACTGCAAACTGTAGTTGCCTGTTTTTTGTTAATAAGAAAAAGTCTAAAAGTGTTATTTATTTCCTCAGTCCTCACCTGCAGAGTCAATCTTCACACCTACGGTATAGCTTGCCAGGCAATGTCTTTCATAATATTTCATGGTGAAACTGTGGGATGTAGAGCTCTTGAGTGTTCGTCTACTGCTCTGATGAGTCTCCTCATCCATTGTGACAGCTTCGAGACCACAAAAGAAGCCAACCTGTCACTGACAGAAGAGAAAGTAGAGCTACAGCAGTTTAGAGGTGTGTTCTGCAAAAAATGCTGTCTCCTGGGACATTGATACTGGATAATAGGACTGAGGTGTAAACTCTTACTGGAATGCCAGTATGTATGCCACTGTGGGTGTTACAAAGAAAAAAATAGGCCTGTCGTGACGTGCCATATGGTGGTAGCTTGTTTTGCACTTGAGGCTCCACTCAAAATTTGTTTTTGAATATCTAACATTCTGCCGTGTAGGTTTGACAGGTGGCTGTATAAGGTTCATATTTCTGCTCCTCACAGAGCACAGTACTTGTAGTCTGCTTGAATTCATGTCAGTTAATCCACTTCTCTACTGGCCACCTATATGATCAGTATGTTTCAAACAGTCATATTTTTGTCTACAGGGGTTGGGTGTTGGATACTCAAAAGATAAAATTTAAGGTGGAGCGTTTTTACCTTCAATTTTCAGGTGACACCAACATTTATGTTAGACCATCTAATGTCTAATATAGAGATGACGGACAGACATAACTGGGCTTGAATCCAGACAACCTCATGCTGTTATGGAAAGTTTGAAATGATGATGCAACAGCGACACAGAAATGGTGTTTCCCTATTATTATGTTATTAACCACATTTTCATCTGATCTCATGAGATAAGCTCTATACACAAGATCAGTGAAGGCTTCAGGCTATATTTGGAAAGCATGCAGTAGTCGAATCAATTTCATGAACTCTGATGAGATCATTCCTTGGGGTTTTCAAGAAACAGCTGGGAAATTTTCAATAAAAAGGGATTATTTGATTTCAGTGGGGGTTTTGTCAAATCTGGAGGCATACTTTTCAACACTACTCCAGTACATTTCTGTGCCACGCGGATTTCATACCTGATAGATCCTGTTTAGATGTGCCTGTAGGAAGAAAATGTAGTGCATGTAATGTACTGGCTCCAGAATTCCTCCATGATCTACAGTATATCTCTGAAGCATTTTCCCTCTCATTGCCTGTTAACTGTAGCAAGACACCAAGACCTTGAAGAACCAGCCCATGTGGGTATTAGATGTACAAGAATACCAATCAGGTGTTCATTATTTTAGATGGTTTGCACATTGAATATTATAGAGGATATTACCAAGAGAACAAACAGGGGTATCAAGGATGTAATGGAAGGTACAAAACTAGCTCTTAACCAATGCAGTGCCAAAACAAATTTAAAAGATGGGAGCAGAATATCGACTGATAAAAATTATAAACATTTTAATAAAAAAAACTTTTCAATCACTGGCATGAGCAGAATAATGGCAATAGTGATTGAAAATGCTAAACAAACACTTGAGCATTCAAGTGCTGATTCTAGCAAATACAGTAAGAAGCGGACAACGTTTAATTATTGCCTCAAATTGAATGCTTATTTTGGGAATGTTATAATTGCATTTATGGTGCTGATTTTCTTGACATTTGGGAAAACTCAAGTCTTAGTGTACTCCACATTACTGGCTGAGTATTGCTGAGCTAATTACATGAAATCCACTGGGTCATCTGGAAGGAGCTGCTAATTTAGGGGAAATAGAAATAAGTACATAAAACTTGTTGAGGGTGTTTCACAATGAAACAGCACAAGCACCCCACCGGCACATCAATATACCTCTTGAATTTAGGTTAAAGGTATTCAATTCCTCTCCCTGAGACATGGTGTCTTGCAGGTTTGTGTTCTTCCCGGGTGGTTACTAGTCACTGTGTCCCAGTTCCACATCACACATTGATGCCTTATAAAGCATAATATAAGAAAAGTAGAATAAAAAAATGTACTTTTTCATTTTGTACAGAGGAACTGATGCATGAGATTAGCTGATATCAGTCAAACTACGGCTTCAGAAATACATCACTAATTTCCAATTTGGAAGTAAGTAATAGAAATGTTTTCAGGGATTTATTTCTACATTAATTTTTTTCTGTGCTGTCACCAGAGACAATGCACCACCATCATCCGTCATTTTTTCATTTTTTTCTATCATTTTTTTTGCACATCCAGTACCAAGTGCTTTTATGTATAGTATGCAACTGGGAAACAGACAGTAGCAGTCGACCTTACGCCAGGTGTGGTTAATTAGCTCCAAAAGGGAAAAATGCTGGAAGGACACCAGGCCTTGAGGACCAAAATTAAGGATTCAGTTATTTAGCTACTATTGCCATCCATACCGCCTTTATTATTTTACCTGCTCTCCTTCAGTGAAGACGCGTTCACCATAGCTCCAGTTGATGGTGGGAGTTGGATCACCTGAAGCCTCACAAGTTAGAGTTACCTGCTCCTCCATCTCTGACGTGCTCTGGTTTACAATGTATGTGATCTTAGGTTTGACTGTAAAACACAAACACATAGTCATCACATCCGCACGAGCATAACGAGGCAGCCAGGTGGTTTGGCAGCACAAGCACAATACGTAAAAGAGCAACTCTCTGGATTTGGGATGAGTTCAAAGGGAGGATGAGGATCAGTAGCTTGACAGGTGAGGGGGATTTTTATGGCAGTAAAACTGTATTTAAGCTTTCCCAGTCCCAGCGACGGCAAAGTTGTGATAACCATGTGTGGATCCAAACTTAATTCATGTAATAATTTATTTAGCCTATCTCAAAGGAGCCTGTCTTCATTTTTGTTTACATTTGAGCAAACTGTCAAGTTAAAGTACTCCTGAGCTAACCTGAAAGAACAGCAGGGTGCCACAACTGTGACATGAGCAGAGCGCAGCAAATTCAAGTGCTTCTTCTGAAGCGCAAGGAAGTGCATTACCCTGCGCTCTCATCTTTTCCATTCTTCTCAATGAAGGATGAATGCATGGATTAGGCAATGGGTTTGCTAGATGTAAGTCTATTCAATATGAATACAGTTTACAATATTCAGCACAAAAAACAACTACAACTTTGAATTAATATGCTATTATAGTATGTCAACCGACAATGATTAGATGAACAAAGGAAAGGCAGCTGTGAGGTTGTTTTGCTTATTTTGCAGCGCTGTCAATCAAATTTCTCAAAACGCATCCACACAATATGGATGACCCTTGAATTTTAGCATTAAACTCTTGATAAATAACAAACCTAAGAACAAATAACCTAAAAACATTACCTTTACCAATACCTGCTGCTTGTCTAGCCAAGAATATTGAGTATTGTAGAGAAAGATTTTTGTGGCTAGTGGTGCATTGTGCAGCTATATTATATGAGAAAATATCAATATCCAATCAGACTTAGTATTGATGGGTACCATATATTAAACAAATCCAATCAAGATCTAGTCAAAAAAAACATGATCGCAAAACACATTTGCAACTTTCATATTCAGAAATGGGAGTTTAAAGGGAAACACAATTGCAGCTTTTTCCACATTGATGTAAGGAGACCAGGGCTTTGAAAGTGCAAGAAAATCTGCGAGATAATGTGGTAAATTTCCTAAAGAGGTAAACAATGTGCTTTGAAAAGCTGTAATTTTGTGGTGATTGTTTACCCATTGAGCTCTGAGGAACCACGCTTTGGCCACTTCTTTTGTTTAGGAAAATTAAATGCACCAGCTAACATGCCAGCTTAATATGAATCTAACTGACATGACTACATGAACTGATATTCTGATTGTGATTGAAATTATGGTCATTGTTATGTGACAAAATCAAGGCGGCAACAACCCAGTGGGAAAAAACAAAGAAAAATAGTTCAGGAATTCAAAGAGTTCAGCTGAGCTGAACTTCATTCTCTACATCTTTAGTCTCCATCCTTACATGAAACAACACAACCCACACTGAAACAACACCTCATCTTGTATCCCTTAGAAAGCAAGACACATAACCATACCATTGTTTTTATCCCACCTACATACTCTTATATTTCATTCCCACTCACTTGGAGCATTTTATATTGTCACTTTAATACATGTATGTATATAAAATGTCTCTCCTTACCAAACACTCTTAGACTGAGCTCCTGCTCACTTTCCCCAGCCTTGTTCTTGGCAATACAGGTGTACTCTCCTTCATCCAGCTTGGTAACATCCATTATTGTCATTTCTGAGCCGTCTTCATTAAAGCTATACTTCTCTCCTGCCTCGAGAACCACTTCATTCCTGTGGAAAACACAAGTGCTGAACATTATACACATCTAACAAATCAATTTCAAAGATCATTTTTAAACTGCACCATGCTAACAGGTTGCTGTTCTTCAAAAAAGTAAAATGTTTCTTGACCCTTAGAGATTAGGAAAACATGCAGGAGTTTCTAGATGAATTACAAAGTGAAAAAGATCAAGAGATGCAGTAGAGGTGCAGTGATGAAGAAGGCGTAAGCTGAAAGTCTCAGAGCAGAAAATGTTTTCAGACAATATTTTTCTTCTGAGAGACTTTTGACATTTGGTATTAGGCAATTTAAAAAAATGTATTTTCAATTTGTCCTAATTGACTATAAATTGTTTCTCACTATCGCCAGAAATGGCATAATACAGGTATAAAAGATATAATGTTCTCTGACCTCTGACTGTCTGCAATCATTTGTGTTGGGCTTCAGTACAGCTTTCAACAAGTTGTGGCTGCTGTCTAACTGCACAGGTATTAAAAATGATTCAAAGGGCCACGAAATACGAAAGACCAAGACCAACAGATGCTCCTGGTCTCTTTGTACTTTGTGACCCCCCCAGTCTAAGCTATCTACAAAGCTAACCGCTGTCTTGGAAACAAGATGAACAGGAACAGTTTAACAAAGCACAAGCCTATCAATGGCTGTATTCAGACACACAGTATAATGTGGCTCTTGATGACACTTTAGTCTTCAGGTTTCACTGTTCACTGCACCTTTAATACCCCACGATTAAGTATCCTATTTCAATGAATAAACCAGTCAGTGTGATATCCCTAATAACCCTACAGTCCACTATACACTTTGGTCTCGTTTGAAGCAGGTAAAATGGTACATATGACCAATACCTGACGTGGGTGGGTTACCTTATAGCTACTGACAGTGTTCAAATTAGACTATTCCAATAATTGCCTGTAAAAGCCAAATGACAAACAAACCTCATCTCTTTTCTTTTCAAATGCTCTGAGCAAGATATTCAGTTCAACAAAGCCACATTTTACAGAAGCAGCATAATGCTCTCTGACACACAGACTGAACCAGCAGGCTATACTGTTTATTTTTCAGTTAAAACCTATGTATTCTGTTCTATAAAAACATTTTCTTTACTAGTCACTGATGGTGAGTAAAGTACATTTTCACACAATCCTGTTGTATTATAGACAGCTTCAACAACCTTCATAACATAGAAGTATAACAAGCTATAATGAATTTCATGTTTAATTAATATATCTTACGCAAGAGGAAATGATTCTGTGAAATAAACTAAGAACTACCAGTGGGCAAATCTGAAGATGAAGGAGCAAGTTTGCTTATTTTTCAATATGATATAAACTGATATATGGTGTATTTTTTTATACCATATATATATATATAAAGTACACTAACAACCCAAACAGCTCATTATATTTGATTTGCCCTACCTCAGTCTGTTTGCAGTCTGTTAGTCTGTTGTAGCTCTAACCTCTGCTGATGCTATAGGTCAACATACATTTGCACTGTTTACTATAATTAGTGCTACATGTGTCAAAACCTAATTTTTAGCCAAAATCACAGCGTGGTTCAGTGGTTCAGTGGTCTGTTGAGAGATTTCAGTGTTGACCAACATGGTGGAATGACCAACAACTATTGGACTGATTTAGATTCATGGTCCCAAGAGGATGAATTCTACTGACTTTGTTGATCCGCTGACATTTCCCCTTGCACCACCAGCAGGTTGACATTTTTGGATAAGAATGAAAAAGCTCAACAACTATTTGATTGCCATGAAATTTGGTTCAGACATTCATATTCACCTCAGGATAAATTGGTAATCCCTCAACTCTACATCTAACTCCATCATTAGGTCAAATTTTTACTCTGTCCAATATTTTGGTTTATGACCGAATACCTGCAAAACAAATGATATTGCTATCAACCTTAGCTGTACTTTGTGCTTAGTGCTAACAGGCAATTATTTGCATGCTAACATGTTAATATGAGATTTTGAACGTGGTAAACATTACACCCACAAAACGAGAGCATGTTAGCATTTTCGTTGTCAACGCTGTTAGTATGTTGGCATTGGCATTGAGCTCAAACGATGTACATCAAAGCACCATTGTGCCTAAGTACAACCTCATACAACCTCTAGTATAGCTAGTCTTGTTCTACAAACATCACAAGTTGAAGGGTGACATAACAAAGTTTAAACTTTAACAGGCTTTAAGTTACGTCAAAGATTAAAAATTAATATTGATCTTTACTGGTCAATATTCTGATGGTATATGTGTGAGTTGTCCCAAATGACAAAAAATAAATAAATAAGTGAAAGGACTTACATTTGTTATATGCAACAGCATTAAATTTATCCTTAGATTAAGTCAGGCATCGCTATTGTTTTTATTTATTTAA
This sequence comes from Seriola dumerili, assembly GCF_002260705.1. NCBI lineage: Eukaryota > Metazoa > Chordata > Actinopteri > Carangiformes > Carangidae > Seriola > Seriola dumerili. Next base: position 2,083,056 of record NW_019174585.1, read on the forward strand.
TAGAGCCACATAATAAACCACAAAACATCCAGTTTAACTGTAGCTTAATTCTACAAATTTTCAAATACAGTACATAGTTTAAATTTTTTGGGCTAGCATCTGACAAATGCTGCTGCAACAGTTTGAAAGCATTTTTCTCTACAGTTGCTAGCAGAGCTTTACCTTGTCCAAGTCACCATGGGTTCAGGATAGCCATCAACAGCACAAGTCAACATGGCAGACTGCCCGACATCTGCTGTGGCATTCACCTCCGACTGCCATACCCTGATGGTCGGGAGCACTGAGACACAGAGAGATCAATAATGAAATAAATTGAAAGAAAAATAAATTGGTAGATAGATACAGACATACATAGGCAGATAATCACATAGATACATAGACAGATAGCAGGAGGGAAAACAGAAACAGAAGCAGTGACAAATTCAGAACACTTATTTTAGGCACACTCATTTGCTAGGCTCAGAAGTTGCAGGAAACAGACTTCATTAGCATGAAACATCTTTGATACATGGTTGCTCTGGGCAACTATTTCCACATTGATGCTGAGCCTGGTCGCCTCTAAGGATCTTCAGCTTATTTAAGCGTCATGGGACACCTGCCGCACAAAAACATGCACACAGGAACAAAAAGGAAGAGGAAATAGTGTGAGGGAGAAAGGGCCGCTAACCGTTCACAACGACCTTGATGACCCGCAGATCAATCTCGCCGCGGGCCATGAGGCGACCCTCGCAGGTATATGAGCCCTCATCTGTCTTCTTTATGCCACGGATTTGAAGGTGATTGTTGCTCAGTACCTTAAACCGAACTGTAAGGAAGAAGAGAGTAAATGCACTGTCAGGTGTGTTACGTATTTGGCAAATCAGGCACAAGTCAATCACTTCAAGTGTTTGAATACGAACAGCTGCTGCAGTGCTACCAGGAGAGTTACATAAATAAAGAGAACTAATGTCTGAATTAAAAGGCCATGGCAAAGCTTTACTTTGATATATCTGGCTGACAACATTTTAACACTGATGTCTGTAGTCACAGATATTTCTGCATTATTATTACAAACTTGATGTTGAATTCATCCATTTTCATCAATTTACATTAATGTGAGGACTATGTATTATTTTTTTCTAGGCTCAAGGCTAATGTGATGAAATACAACTCACGATAACAAGTCTTTTTTTGGGCAGATATTTTATATTATTTCCACTTTGTCAAATCCCAAAGTCCAACTCTCCTTCCATCAGCTCCAGAAAAGGAGAAATGCGAGAGGAACCCCCTCAGTTTGAGATGAAATGCGAACAAAACAAATTTAATCATGTAGTAATTCAGAATACTATTACAACCCACACATGACCTTGTGTTATTATTTTCCAGCGAGCAATACTAACAATACCATACACATTATAATATTGCTCAGTGTCAAGGGTGAATATGAGTGAGTCAATTGTATTTTCAAATTCAAAACCAAATTAATTTTTCCTTTCAGAGCAATGGATAAACCCTGCACAATAATGGCACAAACGCAGGCATGACCAATTTCAATTCTTTTACAATGGCAAATCTACATATCCATTATAGCTTGTTATTACGTGTATGTGGTTCTATTTTGACTATGTGGTCTTCTTTTATGTTGCACTCTATGTTCATTATAGTGGCAATAGATTAGTAACATTTTGTCTGGCTTTAAGGTTAGACTTTTGTTTTAAGATATGCTTTATGTTGGCTGTCTTGAGAGTTTTCAAATCTTTGATACTACGAAAGTGCAGTACTACTAATTACCTTGTACTCTGAGGTAAACCTTGTTCATGTTCTGGCCATATTACATTGTTACGCACCCAATTCTGAGTATGACTACATAGATACTTCCCAGATTTACAAATTCAAGAGTGCAAGTTCCACCTTTGAGAGAAATACAACAAGGAACACAAAGATTATTTCTAATGCAATGGATTTAAAGTTATTTTATGCAAACCAAACTGTATACAAACTAAACTACAAATGATATTGAAAACTATTCATATTCTAATGTTTGTCGAAAGTTAAGAGTTGAGAAAAATACTAATATCTAATAACCATTTAAATTGTTGAGCAAAAACGCATAACAACAGCTTATCACAATAGCAGGTGAAATCGAAATATCATCCCCATTCTGTTCAGAGAAATCTTACCATCTTTTTCCATCTGTATTTTGGCTCCTTTATATTTCCATAGTACAGTGGGAGGAGGTGAACTGATGACATCACAGATAATGTTAGCATTGTCTCCCTCAGTAAACTCTTGGGGTGAGGGTGCATTAGTGAAGGTGATTTTTTCTGAAAGAAACATGCAAAACACATTTGTTACTCTAAGTCTAATCAAAACTCTTTCACTTTCTGTGACTGTTGGGTAGGAATATAATTTTATTCACTACTGTATACCAGATATAAACATTTGTTATCCAGTTCTTTTAAAATCTTACTCCATATGCGACATTCATAATCACACTAGCAATTTATTTTTCAATAACCTGCAATTTTTCAGCAAAAACAGAGTAAAACTGGAAGAGTGCTTGGCACTTTTACCAACTGCTGCACTTTTTTGCATACAAAAAAAATCCAATTCTGAGCCTTTTTACCATTCTACCCAGACTTTACCCAAGCCTAGGTCAAAATGAATAAATTCTATGACTTTAACCAACTTCTCTATAACTATGTTGAGAGGACTTTCTTTCCCTCAAACTTGCTTCCTCTGAACATTACTCTACTCTAAACAAGCTCCCCTGACTCACTATTCTTTAAGTTAGCAGAACTGAGGAGCAGTAATTTCTAAAACTAACCAAGTGGTTAATGGAATTTGCTGCGAGTTCTACACGGTATGGAATGAACTAATGTTACCTTTTAGAGTTGACTGAGGAAAAAAGTTACAGAATAACATTCAAACTTCCCAGATATAAGGCCATCCAATATTGTGAATATTATCATCATCATTTTGCTGATATTAGCAGAAAACACATCCAACACTTAACTATGTACTCATATGCTGCATGCGCTTGCATATGTGCATATGCTTTTTTTTTTTAAACAGGTGGTAAAAGTCTTTAACATAAAACCTGAGGCATACACACACACAGCTATGAAAAAAAGCTCTAATTGCCTGAAGGGGGCACAGCTATTATTTTCTTTGCTATAGGTTTACATTGCATTACATCTGCAAACTGCTGCTGCGATTACTTTCCTGTATGTGGCAGAGGCTGGCATGTGTATAACCTGTCTGACAATGGCAGTAGCTTGCTTAATGTGACTGTGTGAGTTTCCTGAGCCAGTTCCATAAGATGCTTCACATCTAAAAATAGTTACATTTTCTTTCTTAAAACACAATTTTCCAATTTTCTTAACATTTACTGAACCAAGACAAATATGCTCAAACAGCAAAGTGAAAAGTAAAACTGCTGTCTTATTTTGCGATAGACTGTATATTGATTTTAATATACAATATCTACATGGGTGACCACCTCTGATAATAACCTAAAATAGGCACTGAAACAACAGAAAAGTTGTTTGGAAAATCAAGGGATTTCGTCTCTGACGGACATTTGCTGATGTTTGGCATTTATGGAAAATAAAAGCCATTACTCACAAGAACTGCACAACAGACAGGATCATTAAGCAGCCCTCTAATGGTCTTCTGACCATTTATTGAACTGATGAAAAATCCATCCTCACTTGAAAAGAAAAATTGTAATGTGTTGCCCTTGAGCAGTCAATAAAATACTATGAGTTCAATAAATAGGATTTTTTTCTTCTGTGCTCATACCACTCAATAGTTTGGAAAGTGTATAAGATGGGGGGAAATACTTACGAAAGATTTTCACTTTGACAGTTGACTCTGCTTGCTGGTCTCCATTGGTAGCGACACACTTGTATGTCCCTGCATTTTCAGTGCCAGCTTTATACAGCGTGAGCGTGGAAGATGACTCATCATTACGGGTTACTGTTATGTCTGGTCTGTTCGGTTCTATCCTGTCCCCACTCGGCCCAAACCAGTCTATGTGCTTGGCAACGCCTACAACTGAGAGCACAGTAAAGAGCAGTACATAAGAAAACAAGTATCTATAAGGTACACATTTAACAGCAGTGGAGACAACCAGTGCCCACAGACTGAACACTGTGGGTTGTACATTCTTCTGCTGTACAATCTGTTGGGCTGAAGCCTGTGATTTATACATTTTAGCTGGTTACAAAAACAAAAAGTACCAAAACCAAAGTGTCAGACAATGAAACACATCAGCCAACAATAAGCTCAAAATGTTTGCTTTATGGCATTATTTGCCTTCAACCAATGTAGTGGGCAACAGGAAATACAGAACATTAAAGGAGGTATCATGCAACAAAGGTCACTGATTGATTAGACTGAAAACCAGGACCTTTCAGCAACATGATGCGCATCTTCGACCTTTAAATCACCAGGATGCCAATAAATGTTTTTAAAATATGGCTAGTGAAGTGATGTAGCTTTACAAGAGGATACATGGTTGCAAATGTGTACTTTATTAGTACTCAATATTATTTCATCATATAAATCCCTTAATAATCTCAGACCAAACTACATATCTGATCTCCTCGAAAAATATAAATCCAGTAGGGTCTCTTACGCCTTATGAAGCAGTCAGCTGGTAAAACCTTGAGTCATAACCAAACAGGAGGAAGCTGCTTTTAGCATTTCTGCACACAGATGGATCCAACTTTCCTTATGATTTCAAATGCACCTGAACTCCAGCCACTTTTAAATCTAAATTAAAACCCCTGCTGTTCCCTTGTGCCTGTGACTGATTGGTTCTCTACTGCGCTTTTATTTCCTTTGTTTGCATTTGGGGCAGTTTACAGCTTATTACTGGACTGTAACAGCACTTTAACTGTATTTATAGTCTATTATTATTTGTATTTTTTCATTTTATTTAATTTTATCTTTTCTTTCTCATTTTATTCTATATAATGGTTTTATTTTGGTCTTTATTGCTTATTGTGTTTGAATGTTATTCTAAGGGTTTTCTTTGTTATGTAAAGCACTTTGAATTGCCTCTTGGCTTTGGAATGTACTCTATAAATATAGCTGCCTTGCCTTTGCCATTGATTGCCAGTTGAGAGTATCTGTGCCGTGTGCACTCATAGTATTAACATGCCAACTTGAATCAGGCTGTTTTCTGGCAGATTTGTTTAGAAGAAGTTATTAAAAAATGTTGTTTGTTTTTCTACATTAAGAACAAACTTTTATTGCGTTATCTTTATGAGAATTTAAACACAAAACAGAAACTTCTGATTCTTTTGTCCAGACCTTTGTCTATTTAAATCACTTCACATTTCTTGCATTTACCTTTACAAAAATCTCAAAATGTGACTAAAAGCCAAAAAGAAATAGTTTTGGAGCAGATTTAACCACTTCACATGCAGTTTTCCTTTCCTTAAGTTGCTTCAAGGTTGTAGAATCTTTTTTTACGGTTATTGACTACTTTATATTCTGTATCAGCTTGTTCCACGTCTTCTTAGAAGCTCTATGATGTTTATAAGGACAGAACAGTTTGATAAACTTACCTTCACACATGAAGAATTTGGACTCTCCCAGACTAATCTCACCATGACTTGGTGTGATCATCACTTCCAGTGAAACTACAACAGAAAAAACATATACAATGCAAAATCAGAAACCTAATAAATGGCACACTTCTTAAGAATACAGAAATGCTTAAAGGCTTAAAACACTGACATGTTAAGTATCCCGCAAGTTGATTTGACCTGCAGGTGTGGATTTATCAATTTACCTAACTGTAGTTGCACGTTTCATAGTCATAAGCAGAGTTGTATTTTTTATCTGGTTGTGAGAGTGGGGTGATTGCAAGACTAATTTTGTTTAATCTTTATTAATTACTAGAGTTTTAGTTAACAGTTGGTACAAGTTATAAATTAGAAACTTTTAACACACAAAGACAACAGCATAAAAAAAAAAAATCAACCTCAAACTGTGATACTCATTTCTTGCAGGTGGCCCATATTACTGCATCAACTGTAGTGCTTGCCTGTAAGTGGCATTAACCATGTTTGCACATGCGTTAATATTTTTACTCCGGTTGAAAAGGCAGTAGAAAAAATAAAAATCTGTGGAAAGCAATGCCCATGCACATCAAGAAACTGACTATGCCAGTTTTGGCTTGAGCAGCCCTATTACCAAAAAGATGGACATTTCCTATTCCTCTTTTGCCTGCAGTCTTCCTGTCCTTTCAAGAGAAATAACATCAAGCAGGCACTTATTTAGTTAACGTTCAGCAATTGGTAAGAACCAATTCAGTGCTGCCAATTTACCTTGACAAAAAATTATATTTAAGACACTTTAAAAGATTTTTTTTGAAATCATCCCGTCTGTTGAGCAAGATAAATGCAGTGTGTCTCTCAGTGTCAGCCTGCACTTCATCAAAGACTAGATATAAAAAAAAAAAACAGATTTCTCTTATTTGACACAGTCAGAAGTATGGCCTGAAACACTTCTGCGCTTAATTAGAACAAAGCTTCACTTGTTTCCTGTAGAATCTCCCAAGGGGACAGTCAAGGGCTCCCAGGGTTGACTAAGAAGTGTGACTAAATGGGGCCCAAAATCCCGCTCTATATTATGCATGAGCAAGAATGTGTGAATGTGTATGAACAATCTCCAATGTGCACACACACTGGAGGTCAGGGTGAGAGTGGGCACATAGTGTTGTTAAGTGACATAGGGAAAGAAGACAAATCAACTGGAGTGAACAGGCAAAATGTCGCATCTGTTTCAGCAAAAGCTCATTTTCCTAAAAGTGATATTCCATCAAATGTGAAAATGTAAAGATAAAAACATTTCAAATGCCTTGATTAATCGATTTTCTGTCCTTTCACATTTGTTTACTACTTACTGATTCTAGTATATTAGTGCTATAAATGAACTCTGTAACTGTTAACACATTGTCATTATTTTACTCAGAGTTTAACCAGATTTTAAGTCAGATTTTTAATTAGAACATTTGTCTAATTCCTTTGACCATTATAACTGATAACGAAAAGCCGAGGTTAAGTGGTTGCCATTCATATTGGCTACTACTCACAGAGGTAAGATTTTCCCAAAATTGTCTTCAGAGCTTCTTGCACTGATAATGAATCAAGTGCTAATTATGAATCAATCAAATAAATAATCAATTAACTGATCAAAGATGGGCATCCAATACATGGCTGGGATAAGACCCTGTTCAGTATACCCAACTTTGAATCCAACAAATAATGTTTGCTACATCCTCCAGAGACTGACATTTAGCAGAATGAACCCTCATCCCATCAGAGTGCCAGTGTTAGGTGGAAACTCACTGTAGTTTGCGCTGTCTCTGCTGTCAAATTATCCTCATTTGAGTCAATTTAACACAAAGCACAATGTACTACATTAAAATAGATGCATGGCAATTATTCAGTTGTTTGAAAGTTTTATTTTTAAATGAGCCAAATTGTTTAATTTTTGTCAGCAGGATATGATGTTCAAAGTGAAAGAACATGAAAACAAGGCATCAAAACCCCTCACATTTTATTTTCATGTGAACTACTAACTAAAACAATGTTATGTTAATTTTATGGATAAGGACTTTGTTTTAATTGGGCTGAGGAAATAAGTATGGTTGGTATTCATTTAGCCAAACAAACAGGCAACTCATTTGCGGAGGATGCATGATGAGGATTATTCAAGTCAAGTGAAGTTTATTTGTTCAGCCCATTATCACATTCAATGTCTGAAAGCGCTTTACATCAGCCCAGGGAAAAACCTCAAAAACATATTATGCACACAAAACCAATGGCTGAAACCAAAACAGGAAGTAATGGAAACACAAAGTTAGACCACAACTGAAAAGTAGAACTACAGGTTCAGTAATAACATAAACCCATTATAAGAAGTCCAATATAGTAAAAGGCCCCAATGAAGTCCATGAACTGCTGTTCAGACACTTCTTCCCTTTAACATACTTGCAGAGAAAAGACAGATGATGCATTCAAAAATGAAAAAAGATTACTAGGTCAGGATTTACTGTATGCCCTGCAATATGTCAGAGCAGTGCAGAAGCTGCAGAATCATACAGAATATATCTTAAATGCTTACCATAGCATTGCATTTGGAAGAGCAAATTAAGTGCAAAAGTAAGTCATGATATTTAATAGTATGATGCATATATTGTACACAGTTGCCAGTTTATTTGGTGCATCTAGCTGAAATAATGCAGTCTAATACAGCCTTGCAAAAATCCCTGTGAAGGTTATAATGTTAAGGGCTTTGTTTCCACCCGAAGATATCAATTAGGGTAGACATAACAACCACCTCTTAGTGTAACGCAATACAATTTAACAGCACCAAACACTGCAGCCTCCAAAATAACCATAAAGCTGAATTAACACTTAATTAAAACAGATTCAAACCAAAACTGGACATTATAACCTTCATGAATGTAGGAGTTATTGCAGACTCACTGTTGTATTAGATTGTGTTAGTTTTAGCTGAGTGTACCTAATAAACTGACAAGTGAGTCTGCAGTATAATCCATACAGACGCCTAAATAATAGAGGAACAGGCAAATTGATACCATGAGAAAAAAAACTATCAAGATTAGTGTCAGTTTAGTATAAGTGTTAAGATATCAGAAACTTCCATCTAACTGGATCAATCATGTGCATTGAATAAATGCCATAAAGTCAAAAAGCAGTATATTTCACAACATAGCTTTTCTTATATCAAAACCAACAATGCAAAACTGTTCTCATATCCTCCTAGCAAGCTGACATTCAGAAAGATGAAGGTCCCATAGGGAATTTCTATCACATGATCTCCCATCCTCTTCCCTGCCTTTCACTGCATGTTTTTCTCCTTATTCTGTAGAACAGTAGAATACAAGAACAACACACCTGCACAGTCTGGGAGTTTTCCAAATTAAATCATTTCTGTAACCCAAGCACTAATTGGTTCTCTCAGATCGAAGGCAGAGCCGTGGCTCCTCTTCACAGATAGTTATGAACAAGAGGACAGAATAATTGCTCTCCAACCAACAGCTCACTTTTCATATATTAAAGAGGCTAACAAGCTACTGTAGCTCAAGTCCAGTTAAAGGGCAAAAACTCTTTCAAAGCAGGGGGTGGCCAAATTACACGAAGCAACTGTGTGTCCTAGAAATTTAATCAGAATGTGAATCCATAGTGACCAATCCATTTTAAAGCCAAGTAGAGCTGAAACTGCATGGACATCGCCACATAATAGAAGTTAAAGCAGCATGCACTGTAGATAAGAAGAGAAGAGAACATTAAGTTGAGATTTACATATACACTACTTTTAGTTTTTGCCTGTAGCACAAATTTCAAACATATTTTACTGATAAATGCAACATTATCTTAATTCCTTAATTTAGGACCATATTTTTAGCCATGCTAAGAGCCTGGCTCTAGTGATGGCAGTGTTGGTCAGTTGAGACCACAAAGTTCGCCCAGACTGAAACATCATAACAACTACTGGCTACATTGTCATGTAATTTTGATCAGTAATTGGTGGTCCCCAGACAAATATGTCCTACTGACTACCTACTCTACTCCTACTCCAGCCCCACCAGCAAATTTTCACTTACTCATACTTGAGGGACTGGCACAATTTTTTATACAGACTTTCAAGGTTCTCAGACAATGTAACTTCATGTGTTTGGTGATCTCTCTCAAGCACCACAATGTGGTGCACAATTGTGGTTTTGAGTGAAATGTCTTGACAACTATTGACATGAAATTTGGTACAGTCTTGGAAACTTCTGTGATCACTTTCTCATATACTTTGGTTTATGACCAAATAACCCATCAGCTTCAGCTGTACTTTGTGTTTAGTGCTAATTAGCAAATGTTTGCTTAATTTTGTTGAAATTGATTTCCCATATGCCAATCAATATCAAGGGCACGTCAGTATCTCTGTTGAGCCAGAGGTGTATCAGAACACATTGCTTTCTGCAAGTGTCTCAAGCTTCTTGTGTTTATCCTAAATTGATAGAACCATGTTGCCAAAAGCAGAACTTTTCAATTTCTACACCTGAGGGTTTTTAAAAGTGATAATGCAGTATGGCATGTATAAATTAGTCCATCCCAAATCTTCTTTGCACAAGGAACAACATCCTTGTGTTCACATTTTGAAACAAAATCTACCAATTTGTAAAAAAAAAAAAGACTAAGCATTTCAATTCTCAAATTTTTTCTTTCTTGTCATATTAATATGACAGACATTAAATTGTGCTGTTATTTCACTGAACTGCTAATCATCAAACACAATCTCCTAAATCTACTGTAAACTTAGCATATACTTTTTAACAGAGTTCCCTGAAAGAAGCTTCAAAGTATGACTGTTATGTATTACCACTGTAACAAGGGCTTAAAAATGAGTAGAAAAGGAATGGCCCCGAGAGCATCAGAAGGTGCTGTGCACCACTAATTGGCAAACCTAACCTTAGGCTTATAAATCTTGCAGACAAGCAGGAGTTACATGCCCAAATCGGTGGTAAGTTTTGTAGTTGTTAAGGCCCTCAACACAAGACTGCTTGAGAGACCTAAAGAGAGATAAACATTTCAAGTAGGTAAGAGTGACCCAGTTCTAGGAAAACATGTAATCTCCCTGCAGTTAAACTTGACATTCCATATTAAAATGTGCCTTCAGACTGCAGCTATTCATCAAAAAGCTTTAAAAAATACTAAGATAAAAAAAATTAAATCCCCTTCCCTTCAAAACTGTTCTCTATCAACCAAGTATAATACCATAAATAAAAGCAAGAACAAGACATCTTACAACAACTTCAGACTGTTATTTTCCAACAACAAACCAATGTCAGAGAGACTGACCACAAACTAAAAATGAAGTATAGCTTCAAGAAGAATAGGAATAAGTCTAGAAACAGACACACTGTCAAAAACCAAGGAGAGTAATTGGATTTAATAATCTCTGCCTTCAAGACATTGACAATTATGGATACAAAATATGGTTGGAACCCCAAGATCAGATGCCAACAAATGGATGAAGATTGTCGGTCTATCCCAAAATCTGAGCAGCAAATTAAGTCTTATTTACAATTGTACCATATGTGTTCAAGTTGAAATAAATTTAACAGATGACATACTGTATGAGCAGAGAATGATGTTCTGCCTAAATTTTACCACAATACCAAGAAGAATACCAAGAAAATAAATCTAGTTGTTGGTCTGTTTTTCTGTGTCCAAACAGGAAAACACGAGGCGAATTTGAATGCAACACAGGAACTGTGGCTCTGACATTAGCTGTTCATTTGTGATGTAACATTTACTGTAGCTGTGGGCAATGTCATATTTGGATGCAGGCTGATCATGACGATAGGAGACAGCTTGCAGTGTCAATAATTCATGCCTCTGTAGGTCATCAATGAAACCTTAGTGTTTGTAATCTTAGAAGAATCTGGTTAAATTTATAGCAACGTTGAGAAATACTATATTATTGGTATTGTGTTATCAGTTATATTGTTTGTTTTTCTGCTGCTTCTCAATGGAGATCACAACATGATGTAACTAAGTGCAAAGCATTTTGGGCCACTTATCGGAGTGAAAGTGTAGTTTAGGACCAGATATGACTGCATTCAATCCATTTCAAAATACTGTGCTCTTTGTGTTTCTATTTAAGGGTAATTTTAATCAGCACAGCTCTGAGGCATTGTACAACTTAATACCAGTGCACACACAAGCATGCACATCTGCTTGCACGTGTATGGGTGGGTTTGTGTCTGTCTGTCTGTGAAATGGTGGTGGAAGAGTGTTATTTCATGAATGAAAATGATGTACATTGATGTCCTTGAGCTACATCAATCAATGCTTGCAGTCGGAGGTCCTTAAATAGTCCCACATAGTCTAAGCCCATCCATTCTAGATTGGGTTGTATCTCAAATTTAACCTCTTCCACAGTTATGTGGGAAGTAACTGATAAGATATGAAGAGTAAGGACACCATATAGATGAGAATTTATGCAGCGCCTGGCCTCTTTCCTCCAGCCTCTGTAGTTATCTTAGAACAACACCTCGGGTGCTGCAGCCTGTGCTATTGGATGTTGTAGTAAGCCTTAACCCAAGCCGTGACTCGCTTCACTTGCCGTGTGGGATTATGCTCATTATCTATTCTGCCAGCGTAAAACACACACACACACAGGCACACACGCACGCACGCACACACACACACACACACACACACACACACACACACACACACATACACACAGAAAACCATTTAAACTTTAAGCCTGCCAAATTGACAGTCACAGTTATAAATCTTAGCTTAACTATCTGTAATCAAAAACAAACAAAAGAATCTCATCTGTCCTTCAGATGAAATGTTCTCTATGTAGTGCAGCCGGAAATCACTGAGTAACTCGTGATACAATACTAAAACAATATTTCTAAATTACATTTTTTTATTTTTTTCCCCAAGGTAACAGCAGTGTATTACAACACAGGGGATTTGTGATATACAATACATTCATACACCTACATACACAATTTTACAGACTGATGAAATTAAATACCAAAATTAATTAAGATTGAAGATGCAGAGCAACATGAATATGTGCCACTATTTCAGTGTCAGACATCCTTTAACTGGTAGCGTCTACTGGAAAGAAAAGCATATTAGAGTTCATATGTCCGGGAATTAAGTGCCTCAATAATGGTGCCAGTGTGTTTTATAATGTATTGCAAGAGAGACTGACAAACAATACATCACAATATATCACCACAATGATTATTTGTCCCACACCTACTAGCTCAGAAAAGCTGCCAAACACTCCCCAACTTAGACATATTTTTGGTATTGCTTCATTATTACAAACACAAAACTCAAAACACGTATTTGGCACTGGAGCAAGCTTCACCAACTTTGAAATTATGATAAACTATTTACAACTGTTGGGTTATTGTGGAATTAGAATAAAATGTGTATTAGACCTAGGGCTGCAACTAATCATAGTTTTCAATATCAAGTTCTCAATATCAGCTGATTTTTTTTTTTTGATTAATCAATTAGTTGTTTGGTTTGTAAATTTTTTAAAAATAGTGAACATAAGAATTTATTTCTTTCTTTCTGTCATAAGATGTCTTCAAATAGCTTTCTATATTTGACCAATAGTCCAGAACCCAAAGATATTTAGTTTTTACTATAACATACAACTGGATAAAAGTGGCACACCGGAGAAGCTGGAACCATTAATTAATTAAAAATGGACATAAACAACCAATTATAAAAATATTTGCAGATTTTTTTTTATTTCAATCGACTAATCGATTCATCAACTAATCGTTTCAACATTATTGGAAGGTATTTTCTTTTTGGTCTGGTTTATTTTGCAGCAGACAGCCACTGTATGTGCGGTGTTTCAGTACACCAAACTCACACATTGATTCTCAGTAAATACTAGTGAGAATAAAATCCACATATTACTAGAAATTAACTTTAAAGCATATAATGCAGAACAAACACACCATTGAGATGCCTGTCTTAAAGTAACAATGCACACCCAGAGTGAGAGTATTCAGTACTTACTAGTTTTAAGGAACAAGTCAGTATTTGCTTGCTGCTCATGTCTCTCAACCACAGTTATACTCACTTCTACCAGTTGCTATGGAAACGTGTTTCCTGGCTCCCCTCTCCCCACATTTTGACATCACTGCTCTCTCTCTTTCTCTCTTTTCTCTGTCTTCCTCTTTCTCTCTTGTATGGCTGTCTGATTGGATGCAGCAGTGCAGCCTCTGAGGGGTGACTATTTACATTGAAGAGGTTTTCAAAACACAGCGCACAACTTCAACTGATCATTATGATTGCTTTCACTGGGTGGAGCATTGGTGATATGATGCTCCAACGTCTGCACCACTTAACCCATACTACAAATACATGAAAGCTATGAATTCAACCCTGTGTACAATATTATTCAATGAAACCACATGATGCTTAAAGAGCAAATTTTAACAATTCATTTGTGGCTCAGCTGGTGCTGCACTTATTATAACCCCAAACTGACGCATCAGTATCTGCCAGGCTTTAGACACTTGGGGCATTTCATTTGTGTATTAGTTTTTAACCATGATAAGACTGCATAACAGATGGCCGTCAGCTTACAGTAAATCTGTGCATTAGCTTTAAAGGTTATGTGCCAACACAAAATGAACCACGAATACAGAGAAACTGCCTGGCTCTTAATTATATCTATTTCAAAGCTTTCAATCCAAATTACTCTACTAAATCTTAATCCCAAATATTCTTTCTGTGGCATCTACAACACTCTTACAATATAATTCACATGCACTTAAATCCTTTTTATAAGTCATAAATGATTAATTACATCTGAAAATTAATATATTCTGTAATCACAATCAGCAGATAACAGGATTTATTTCATGACAGGAGAATGCTGCATGTTAAAAAACGAGGGCGTAAAATATCACTTGAAATCCTGATGTAATGGTCATATTTATCAGTTGCATAATAGGGCAGTACACATTAGAATAAGAGGCAGAGGCAGCAGAAGATGAGCTGCCACAGTGGAGATGATTCAGACTCCTATCTGTTGTTGAAGAGTGGCCATTTGAAAAGTGTTTGGCTGTGATATTGAAGTATCATAAAATATGTCCCACTTTCTGCCATATTACCTTTATCATTTTGTCATAAACCAAAAGGATAATTTTAGTCCCATGTACTGTAGCTTGATTTGCATCACTATAAGAAGGGATTTAACTAAAAATAAATGTACATCAAAAAACGTCTTTTAAAACATTACTATTTTGAGATCAAATATAGAAACATAGCTTATAAATTTAATTGTAACTAATTAAACCATCCAGGGCAGCAGTGTTAACTCTTTAAAACTGAAATCTATAATGTTCCAACCAATGACCTCTACGACATTAAGAGGTCAATTGGAAAAAAATGCTGTTAATTTGAATTAGACACTACAAAATGTGACGTTGATACATTTAGACACAAATGTGGTGTAACGTGCCTGATGTCCTGTCTTGGTTCTGAGCAGGATTTATTGTTGTTGTCAACAACAACAGGTGTGGTCTTACAAACAATGACATGCAGACCAGAACTGAAACAATTAGTTGATTAATCAATTAGTTGATCAACAGAACATTAATCTGCAATTATACTGATAATCGACTGCTCCTTTTCTTTGTCTTCATGATAGTAAATCGAATATCTGGGTTTTTGACTTCTGGCTGGACAAAACAAGCAATCTGTGACATTTTTTCAATATCTTCATTATGAATAAATCTGCAGATTATTCTCCTGACTAACTGATTCATTATTCTCCATAAACTGTTAGAAAATACAAAAAAAATTCCCTGTATAATGTCCAACAGCCCAAGATGAAACCTCCAATGTCAGGTCTGACCAACCAAATAAAAGCATCAGGTTCTCGCATTTATGAAGCTGAAATCAACAGATTTTTTTTTTTTTTTGCTTAAAAAAGTTTTATTTGATCATCAAAATATTTCTGTTAAATTTTCTGTTGATTGACTAATTGTTGCAGTTTTAATTTTCATCTAGGAATGTCATGAGAACTGATACTTTGGTTCCAAGTCAATGCCAAAATTCTGAAAATGTGACAGTACTTTTAGTTTTTTTTCACCTACAACATCTACAGTAAGCTACCATAGATGTTGTGGGTACTTGAGATGTGATTCTTCCGGGACTGACGAGGGCAGTATAGACAGTATAGTTTTCTAGTCTGACATCAAATGTGAAAAGAAGAAGAAGGCAGGCACAGTTAACAATAACAACATGTGGAATGGCAGCAGGTATCGGTGCAGCATCAGGCCTGCCGCCACTTGTGGGGGAAAAAAAAAAGCCATGACTGTTGTATGTAGATATTTTGTATTTTCTAAATGAAAGGAGGAAACACCTCAAACTTATCTAAGCAGCTCAAAGACAGGCATCTGGATCTGTACACAGAATTCAGGCTGAGTTTCAGTTGTGAACTTCATATTAACATGTCGTCAAAATGTTCCTGTCCTGAAATGTTACTGTTATTTGCGACAGCTGGCATCTGTTGTAGCAAAGCTCCACACAAAACGTTAGGCTAAAGTGAGCTTGTTTAGTCTAACAGTGACAGCTCATAACATGAGCTGGGTGCTCACAACATTAGTAGGCTACTGTCATTATACCGTATAGTCTGTCAGAATATAATGCTGACTTTATAAATGAATATTTTCACATGTGGGTCTGTCACCGTATTAGTCAATTTAAACTACTGCTTAGAAACAACTGTTAGCACACTGAGCAGCAGCCTCTGTTGTTTCGCTGTGGTATCAAATTTGGTATTGAGAATCATAAAATTTCATTGGTACGGGTACTGACGACCAAAATTCTGGTATCGTGACATCCCTATTTTTATCACTATTTTCTTTCATTTTACAGACGACTGATCAATTAATCTGCAATGAAAATACTCATTAGCCTAATGTGGATAGTACAAAGAACGGGTGCAAGCACAATCATTGGGCCAATTTAAGAGAATACACTCACAAGATATACTCAGATTAGGGAAGATATTTTTCCAGTCTATGCAGTTGCACAATATATTTTGGGCTGCCTCAAACACTGCCATGATGCTGTAAGATCTTTTAAACATCATGACTCAAAGTGAAGCCAAAATATGAGTTAAAATGAACTCTCTCTAATGCCTCTCTGAGCTACATTCCTCTTCCGCTCTTAGTGGAAGATAAGCTGTGACTCAATGAGCTACGGTGCACTCCACTTCAGCGGCCAACAGAATTCACCCTCATTCAGGCAATTTAGTGTGAGTGCCCCTCAGCATCTGCCTCAGCTGTGCACCACACAACAAAAGCCCAGGGAGGTGGAGAGCTGAGCGTCTGTGGCCCATCATGCCATGCTGTGTACTCCTGTAATGAGTCAGTATTTAAAAGGCTGAAAACAAGGCCAGAAGAAGATGCAGACATTGTGCTGGTAGGGACATTTAAAATATAGGGGAGAAAAATAATAGGACGGAGATTATTGTGGTTTATTAAATCATTCTGACAATTCTGTGAACACAAAATCCAGGACAAGCATGTCTTGTCAACTTTGAGAGACAGGTAAGTGATGATGAGAAATAATAATTATGCCAAAAACCCTAGTTTGATTTTCATCCAACTTAGGGCTCCAGTAGAGCTATACAACCTGTGCAAGGACTGAGAGAGAGCAGTCTGTCACCATGTCTAAAAGAGACATGCATAATCAGTGAAATGGAAAGATTCTTGGAGGCTGAATTCTGGGGACTGTGCAAAGATTTTTTATTTTCGGCTCAAATCCT
This sequence comes from Seriola dumerili, assembly GCF_002260705.1. Lineage (NCBI taxonomy): Eukaryota > Metazoa > Chordata > Actinopteri > Carangiformes > Carangidae > Seriola > Seriola dumerili. The sequence continues at coordinate 2,100,414 of NW_019174585.1, forward strand.
GTGTGGCAACTACATACAAGAATAGGGAGTCTGTGTGGCATGAACAATGACTGAAATGTTAACATCTCTGTGAACACAATGAATCACCACAGTCTGTCGCAAAATAACACTCATTCTTCCAGATTAATCATTACAGTGGTTCTCCGGTGGCTTCCCTGTTAGTGCTAGTCACGACACACTCCCATGGAAAAACCCACAAAACAACTACCCTGCTTGCTACTAGCAAGAAAGCCATTAAGGTTTATCAGAATATAATACACTAATGCTGTGCTAACTGGGCAGAATTTCATGCATCTCTAATTATTATTTTAACAACAAAGAGGCAAAAAAAGGGAGACAGGGAGGGCAGGAGGGCACGAGGGAGGGAGCCACAATGACCACTCAGCCACAAGCTGCCTGGGACTACACAGAACCCCGAAGCCTGGCACATGCACACAGCTCTCTCTGTGTGTCCATTCAGAAGGCAGACAAGCTGGGACGAGCCGGATAAGCCTGCCTGTGACTCCACCAGGAAGAGGATCAATAGGAGGGAATGCACCATTTCAGATACAGCCAGACAGAGCCAGGGGCAGGGCAGAGAGGCAGAGCAGCACTTGAGTACTCATTATGTTGTGTAGGATGACACAGTGTGCACAGCCACTTCTGGAGTCATCTATGAATGGAGGAAGACGATGCAGACCCATTAGAGATTAGGGCAGACCACACGGTAATTGGATTAAAGCACTAATGAAAATAAAAACCGACATGAGCATGTCTTTATCAAGGTTACAGAGCTGAGGAAGATAATTGTGTGAACACGTTGACAGCAGACAGAGAAACCGGTCGACAGAAGCTTGAACCTATCTTAATACCAGAGAAATGTTGGACAATTTTCACCATGGTCATTTCTTTTCCCTCGCTTGCTGGCATGGAAACAGTTGGCTGCAGTTGAGCATTTGGATATCACCCACCAGTAGTCAATCAGATACTGATGTCCCACCTCCCATACTAACTGAGTCTGAAATTAACACCTGCCAAGTATGAAATGCCAGTAAAATTTGTCTTTGCCAGTAAATAAACAAGGGTCACCCACCACAACGGCCAAGATGATGATGCCTCAGCTGGTCTTTTCCTGTCCTCAGATTATGTCCCCACTGACCACCGTACACTTTCTCTATCCACAAGCCAACCAAATCAAAGCAAAACCGTGGCTGTGAATCAAGCAGGCTTCAGATTAACTGCCTCTTATGCTGGCTCAACAAAAAAACTGCTAAACAGTTATTTCTCAGTTGTTTATCCAAACTAACCCTGGTTTAAAGATAAGCACATACAAAGAACTAGAATGATACAAACAGAAAGAAAAGACCAAGACACAGAAAATATCTAATGTACAAGTGAGTAACCAAGTTTGAAATCAAAGCTTCTATCTGCTCGTCTCTTCACTGAATTTTTCACAATGCTCCTCACTTCATTTAGAAGATGAAACAGCACTGAAAACAAGTTGTGTTACAGCTCAGAGTCTCGTCAAACAGATGGATTGTAAAACAATAAAATGGCAACACTGAGAGGTACTGTAGAAAGTGACTGCCTTTGCATGATCAGTGAAACTATCTAATAATGGTGAACATTCAACCATTTTTAGTGCTCATTTAGTATTGATATCACCTTGCTAAGTAAAAGACGAATTTATGCATATTAGGCTTTTCTGATGTTTTATCTTGTTTTATCGATGTGGACTTTAAAGAAAAGCATTAATTCAGTTTTGCTCTGTGTATGACACAATTTACCGTTTTATTTTTTATATATTTTCTCTGCTGCTAGTTTAAAAGAGTATTTAGTGAAGCACACATCATCCCTAGCTGTGCACTGATAATATTAATTTAATCAACTGTAATTTCAAAACAACAAAATAATAAATCTGTTTATTGAGCACAAGTAGCCAGGTTCCCTGAACAAGATAACCTAATTCGACCTCACAGACTGAGGGATGTGCTGCATTTTTGCTCCATAATGTTCCCTATCTATATGCATAGGATCCTTTGCCGTCTAACTAACCAGACAACTGCCACAGAAATGCCTTCAGTTCAATTCATCTTTCTCATGCATCTCCCTGCTGGAAAATCAGTCTCTTGCTTATCAGAATAAAACCCTTTGATCGTAACACAAGAGTCATCTATGCTCCACTTAGGAGCTCATTTGTTTTATCCTATTTAAAATTAGTTATACTTTACTCCATGGGGGAATTTATCCTCTCAATGTGACCCATCCGATCCATTTAGGAGGATTGGGAAAACACAATACAGTGCCTGGGGACCAGCTGCAGTTCTGAGACCAGCACCTTGTTCAGGGGCAATAGCAGGAGTATCCCAGTAACTAAATCCAGAGACACTGGCAGAACATGAAAACATGAAAACCACATTCACATAAAGAAAACTCTAAGAGAATGCAGTTGACTGCATTTGTAGCTTGAAATAAAACTCATAGCTTTATGGTCTTAAAAGCTGTCAAAAATCAAATTCTAGATTTTCCAAATCTATCACTTTCACAGCATGTTGCTTTTAATATTTATTCTCAAGGCTGTGCTCTAAATTCTTGTCTCACACTATTTACAATGAAGACCTTCAATAAAGAAAGTTTCTAGCCTTTCTGACAAGGGCAAGCTTGGTGCTCCAGTCGCACATCCATGTTATTCAAGGCCATCCCTGATATACCTCATTAATCCATGCCACATCTAATTGTGCTAAGCCATAACAGCCAGCCATTTGCATTCTTAAGCAACAGTGCTATGCTCTTCCAAACTTTTTCCACTAGCCAACTAATTAGAGGTGCTTTTGACAAGCAAGATGTGGATGGTTAACACCAGTCAAGTTTTTTTTTGGACAGTGAGGGCTCACTTGTGACCTATGTAGCATATTGATAATATTCAGATTGGCGCATCTGAGACATATTCGTGACATATTTTATTAGACTCTTTTAAAGATAGACCGGTATGTGTGGTGTACTGTTACCAAAATAGCAATACAGTAAGATACTAATAGTTTTACAAGATGCACTGAGCGAAAGGCAGAGAAATACACTTGACAAGTGAAAATTTATCAATGCGTGACCATACAGACACCTCAAGATGCACAAACCAATGGCCAATTTAGCAATTACCATTTAGAGTCTGTGAATTGTGGGGAGAGAAACCTCAGCAACCAAAGGAAACCTTGGTAGGTGGGCTGTCAAGGTGTTTAAAAAAACATGCTACATACTGTACCTGAGGCTTGAGAAGGATAAGGTTTAGGCAGAAGGGCAGGTAAGATAAGTCATAAACAGTCAACCTTAAGAAGTAGTTTGCTTTGTGTTAATTTTCAGTCAGCCATAATACAAATGCTGTGATTTAATCATTTAGCACTTTTGGTGAGACTCATACTCTAACTAGAGCAATGACTGAAAACAACTGATTACCACACCTGCTAAGCAAATCTGCTCATGTTTACTGTTGGCACATAATATTAGGTGTTCGTCTCTCTACAAATCTAGTGCACATTCAAGAAATACTTAGTATTGAAATCCACTGCATTTGATCATACCACATGTTACCCACTTGAAAGAACAACAAAAACACTGGTTAGGTTTCATTAAAAGCACTAATTGTGAAGCTGGATCCTGCATTCCTCTCATGTTCCTGATATAGCTGTCAGTGCAAAAGAGCAAGGAAAGCCCAAGGTTGTGTTTTGCATTCTCTGAGACAGACTGACTAGGCGTGGTCCATCTTCACAACGGCTCCACTGAGGGCGACAGATGGCACACAGGCACCTTATGACACAACATGAGCTTCCACACACACACCTTATTGGCCAATCAGAGGCTGGACTGTAAAAATAGACACTGGGACAGGGCTAGCCTCCAGAGAGTTGACTACTCTATTCCTCAGGGTTAGAATCTCCGGAGACATCCACAGAGAGGGAAGACTATCGCCATTAATCTAGGCACTTAAAAACAGGGTTGGGATGAATTAGAGTGAGGTAATGCCTTTTTCCTGATTTTATGCCTGCTCATTATACATGTAATACGTGCCAGTTTCAGCTAAGTGGCCTAGACTGATTTCATTACCGTCGGACATGGATTCGAGGGTCATGTATACCTTTAATGGTTTTTCCAGTATTATACCTTGACAGCAGAAAATAAGGTTTAACATGGAGTAAGGTACACATACTAATGATATGCATTATACGTTTGCACAAAATCACTGCATTGGCCATGATTTTTTATTGATAGTTATTGATTTACCTCATTTGTTTGACCTTCAAATGATAATGAGTCAAGCCACCCGATTACTACAGATCCCTTCTTTAAATTCAGTGTGAGGTAGAGCCAAGGCAGTATATGCTGCACATGTGAGCTGCAGTTCATTGAATGTTCTGTTGCAAATCCTGTGGGCTGCACTACTGATAAATTTGTCAGGAGCAAAAAAAAAACAGAAATTCAAGTCTTCAGAGGAAGTCGGTTTAAGTCATTTTTAAATCTCAAGCCATCCTTTATTTAAACTGGGGGAGTGTGCATTCAGTGGAAGTTTTCATTTTGATATATGTGTCGTCTGTGCACATCGTCTGCCACAAACTTCTAAAGAATTTATACCAAAAACAACATAAACTAGCACCGTCATGTAAGTAGAGCTTCAACAATAAGTCAAATAATCAATTACAGTGTTTGTGATATGATATTTTTCCACTGGAGGGGGGGGGTTGCAGTTGTACACCTGATGGCCAGTCTGGCTATGAAGGGTTATGTTATACCTGGCATGCTGCTGCAAGTCGATCAGCATAAAATCTATCAGCAACTACTCTGATTAGTGATTAATCATTTCATTGAATTTTCAAGCAAAAACAGTTTCTGGTTTCAGCTTCACAAATGATTTTCCAGAATATTTGTCGTTTCCTTTTTCATATTTGATAGTAAACTGAGTATATTAATGTTCTGGACAAGCAAAATAAAGACATCACCATGGCATCTGATAAATTGTGAATGACATTGTTTTAACATTTCATAAACAAAACAACTTAGCAAGTAAATAATCATAAGTATCTGTTAGTTGCAGCCTTATATCTAAGGGATGTCACACCGGACAGTACATTACATAGAGACTAAATGCAATGGGGATATATGAAAAATTATTTATCAATTCAGACAAACAATTCTGATTCTGAATTCTGGATTTAAATTTTTGACCTTTTCAGGAAACATTTTTAAAATTAAAATTATTCAGTGGTCTTTGATCAGACACACTACTGCTCCACCTGAATATATTTCTCTGAGGGACACAGGAACATCTAGCCTAAGTCTGTATTCAGATTTCTGAAATGGTTTGACCATGATATGACAACCCCTGACGTTAATGTTTTTCTACACTCTTTTTTTTTTTTTTTTTTTACGAAACTTGCAAGTGTAATGACAGTTTTAAAACTACTATTATATTCAATTAAACCACCAAATTCCATTTGCAGAAAGTGTGGAGTGTCCTTTAGGAGGTCATATGTGCAATGTCTCTGTGAAAACACATTATGTCATCACTCCTCCAATTTCATGTCTAACACAGGAATTTTATTAGTAGTGGCTGTACTTTTTTCATGCTTACCAGTCTGTGGATAGTACTTTGCAGGTATTAGTCTACTGATGACAATAGAAACATAGTTACAGACTATCACAGCTGCACATAAACAGACTAACATGAAAATTTTGCAATTATTCAGTGTTAAGTGCACTCCACATGACTTTCACCTCTCTGCGTTTGCCAGTTGTTTTAGGGCAGCATCTCTCCTGTGGTTATTTAAACAAGATCTCTTTGAGACACTAGCAAACCAACCACAGTTGCCTCAGTTCACAGCATCCAAGTGCTGTGGGAAAACATGTCACCCCATCATTGAATAAATATCTAGAACCCAAGGCAATACAGCAGCTCCAAGATGGAGCCCTCCAATCATGATGTCTCATGTTGCAAAAGGATTTCAACACTGCATTCCTCTAAGCTAATTTTCTAATTAAGTTCTGTGAGAAAATTAGCTTGCAAACAGAGTTGCATACTTTGCATAACATATTACAATTCCATGTTGTGGACAGATACTGTGGATCCTGCAGTCTAACTTATGCTTATTTTATACATTACATGATATGATGGTAGCTCTGCTATGTTAAATGAGTTCCTTGTTTAGGAATACAAATCAACCCCAAAACAGTGACATCTTATATCTTATGGTCTAATGAGTATAAACCTGCTGGTGTTGGATTTGTTGTGTCTACATTGACAGGAACTATAGGACATTTACAGTGGCCTCAGAAACTATTCAGATTGATTATTGCACACTTGATTGCGTTGGAGATTAGAGATTGTAGATAGAAAGAGAAAACAGGTTTTTTTTAATTTTTGCAAATGTTTTAATCTCTATTAAATGAAATCTCTAATTTACAAAGTATTCAGTCCCTTAATTCAATTATATTACTTTAATTACTGCTTCAAGTCTACTTGCTTAAGTCTCTACAAGCTTTGCACACCTGGATTTGGGCAGTTTATCCCATTATTTCTGGCAGACCCTCTCAAGCTCCATCAGATTGGATGGGAAGCCTCTGTGAACTGCCATCTTCAGGTCTCTCCACAGACAGGCTTTGGCTGAGCCACTCAAGGGCAGTCAGAGACTTGTCCAGAAGCCACACCAGCATCTTCTTGGCTGTATGCTTTGGGTCACTGTTGTGCTGAAAAGTGAACCCCTAGTCTCAGGTCATATGCATTCATTTTTGAGCAGGTTTTTTTTAAGGATGTCTCTGTATTGGCTGCATTCACCGATCCCTCAGTTCTGACTAGTCCCCCTGTCCCTGCTGCTGAGAAGCCCCGCCAATAGCTTGATGCTGCCACCCCCATGCTTCACTGTAGGGATGGTATTAGCCAGCTGATGAGCAATGGCCAAAGATCTATCCCTTGCCAAAAAATGTTATCATGGAGGTCCATAGAGAGCTCCTTGGACTTCATAACTTGGATTTTGTCCTGACATGCAGTGTGTATTGTGGGAACTTACACAGCTGTGTGCCTTTCTAAACTATGTCAAAAGAATTAAATTTACCACAGGTGGAGTCCAGTCAAGTTGTACATCAGCAAAGGGTCTGAATACTTTTGTAAATGAGAGATGTCAGTTTTTGATTTTTTATACATTTTCAAACATTTTGTCACTTTACCAGTATGGGTTATTGAATATAAACGATCAGCTAAAATAGCAATTTTATACATTTAAAAGTAAAAACACAGCACAATTAAGTGTGTAAAAAGTGAAGGCGGCCTGAACACTTTCCGAGGCCAGTATATCAAACAACCACTGGTTCAGCTACAACAAGTACAAAATCAACAGGAATAACAAAAACTATTATAAGTAGTTTTTAGCATGACCAGCCATCTCAGTCCTTTCTAACTAATTATCACCCAGGAGGTACCACACATCACAGTAACAGTATGAGAAGAGAGTAAGAACAAAAGAATTCCAGTGATTGCACAGACGTCTCCAGACAATGCACGCAAATACAGTGCAAACGATTCTGGTAGATAAGAAGTAAAAAAAACTATTCTAAATAGTATCACAACCTAATACTCAAACTTAAACTGCTCAGCCGCCCCATTATATCATGACACCACAGACCCTGTGTGAGAACATTTTCCAATATGGCATAGTAAGTCAGACGAATGCTATGAATACCATAACAGCTGATGTCAAACATCCATAAAGCTCCAGCACGGTGGCTTACATCCACATCTGAAACACCGCTCTGACCCCGTTCCGTCAAAATGTGTTTTAACTGTGTGTTACCGTAGCCACTCAGGCAGAGAAAGCACCAATGTGCTGTCATAAGGTAGAAAACAGCTCTTCACAGGCATATCCCCTCTCCCTACTAATGGTGGTTGTTGTGAAGGAATCTCCAGTGGGAGTAGCTACACAAGTCACCAGTATGCCATTGAGAATACATTGGATGATTACTGTTTGGTAACAGCATACATGCAGCACAGTCACTGATTTTTTTTTAGATCAACATGAATTGTATTTTGAATAATGGTCCACTAAAAAAGAATGAAAGGATTACTTTACAAAACGTGTTTTGTTTTTACGCAAAACCTCCCTATGCTCCAAAATGTCTCAGGCTTAAAAAAGACTAAATACTAAAAACGAGCTGTGAGGAATATGATGTAAGCACCCTGTCAGCCTAGGGTTTAGGTGAGTAAATTATAAAACCTATCTTGAACTGCTTCAGACTGCAGCTTCATAACAATCAGTAAATATTTGTTGGTATTTAAAATACTCGCAGAACAATGGCAGTATCTTTAGAGGGCAGTAATTCTCAGTGGTGCTGTGCAGCCATTTTCAAACATTTTAAGGGTGCATAGATACCCTGTCTCTACACTGGCCTTGTCACTATGACTGGTGATGTGAGATAGTTTCATTTGCTTCAGATGGCCTGTCATCCGCCTTTGCACTCTATGGCATCCATGGAAAAGATGCACAAAGGGGTTCATGACACATCCGGCTTCTGCTGGCAAAGAGAGCAAGACAGCTTTCAGGCAGTGGAAGTCAATGAGTCATACAGAGAGGAGATTCTTCAAGGAGGGGCATGAGAGACATGGTAAAAAAGATCAAGACAGACAAGCAGACAAGATGCCAAACATGCAGAGCACACACGAAAAAAAAAAGTTAGGTTAGAAAAGATGGCACTGCAGGATATAAAACATTTTGTTTGGATATTTCATTTTCAGTCTGCTCATCTGGGTTGATCTTACACCATGGTGTGTTTAAGTCAGATCTGTAACCTTGCACTTCTTTTGTTCTTCATTCTCTTTTATGTTCTCACTCTCCAACGCATACTATCTTAACTGGGCACAGTTTTCAATAAGATTTCAGCAATCAATAATTATAGGCAGTACTGGTATCAATACCAGCAGAAATACCAACACTGTCTCTAAATACTGAAATCCAAAGGATGTCTGCAAGTTTCATTCATTCAATCTTATGACCAGGCTATTCAATCAAATATGAGATTTGCCATATCAGCTGTCTCTGGGGTGAAGAATTCTTCTCTAACTCATCTTCTGCTCTTTATCTACATCTAGTACTTTGTGATCAATTTAGATTAAATACAGGAAAACAATGAGGGGTAATGGCTTTTACTTGTAATAAGCAGTGTAGTTCATTCAACGTGTGTTCATGATATTTAGCAATTCTGTAATTAAGAATCATAATATTAATTAATGAGGATCACCATTTTTTGCAGTAACTATGCTACTTTATTATAACATTACATCAATGGCCTAATACTATACAAATATTACAAACAGTGCTATGATGACTTTTGTATTGTGTAATGTTAGTGATGTAATTAGTAATTAGTAATGTTCAAAACAGCAACTGCCAATTGCTGATTTACAGTCAAGTTTCATGAGTTATGAATCTCAATCATCACTTCTATTTTTGACTATTTGAGTACCACATCATTTTAAGATCATAAGTATTATAGTTACAGGCCAGTGGATGAATAAACTTTTAAGATAATCATCATTTCATTGTGATAGGAATATATTCTGTTCACACTTATTAAAACACTTGAAAAATATGTAGCACTAGGTATTCCTATTCTCTAAGAAAGCAGTAGCTTTCTCTTTCTGTTATAGTGCAGCCACTTAATAATTCATTAGTCATCTGTTCAGTCAGCCAAATTTGGTACATAGAGCTTTGCACATTTATAAATTCAAACATGTAATAAATTATGGAATTGTATATGTTTATTTTTGTTAGATTTTTCTCACTTTTCTCCTCCATATTGCATGTCCAATTTCGTATGCTGTAGTGTCCATGTCAGTATCTGCAGGCCACAGACTGATGTGCATCACTGGCAGGGCATAATGTATGGAAGGTTTACACTACCACTTCAGTTCCACCTCCACTGGACCAACCAGTAGGTGCTGTTGGTGTGGTGACAAAGAAATCAATCCTCCCTGGGTCCCAGTCATCAGTATCTTTCTTACATTGAGCCTTAATCTAAATGTTCTGTATTGACTATCATAAATATTATCCTTGGCTCTCACAGTTTTTAAAAGGTAACGTTGATGCAGTAATAGATGGTTAAAAGGGATTTTACAGCCTGGATTTAGATTTACAGTTGGCCAACATCTTTGTCAGCTACTGAAGCCAGATTTGGCAAGATGGTGGAGCTGGAGTGGAACTAAGGTGGGTTGAGCATGCAGTGCGACAGCCTGAGAGATCTGTCAATCAAAACTAAGACACCTTCACAAGTCATTATATCACAGAGTGACACAGAAAACACCCACCTCTTGGTCAATACCCAAAGCTTGTAACCAAAGGTGAGAGCTGACCTGTAAACTCCACAGAGTTTGACAGCTTTGCTTTGAATCACAGTTCAGTGAAGCCAAGATTACAACACGCCAATGTCACCAAACACTGCGCCTTTATCTCTGTGTCTATGGGTATCGCACACAGTAAAGGTGACAAGTCAAACCATGTCAGAGTCCAATGCCGACACTGACTGTTTTTGACTTTACGCCAAGAATGCAAACAGAGATTGAGGTTACAGGGTATGAATGACATGCAATAGCCTCCTAATATTTCTTCTTCCGCAAAGAGTCACAGGGAAGGCTCATATGTGGTCAGTTACACCTGCATGATGTAGGCACAATTACACCCTTTCATTACACTATTATGCACAGTCCAATTTTCAATGACAGGTTTATTATTATGCATAAAATTAGTGTTAAAAATTAGTGTTGATAAACCAGCCTGCACATCAACAAAGTAAAAATTGTGTGGTTTGGTGATTGGTTTTGAAGAATGCAAATACTGTTAATAACTTAATAACCAGCATACTGATAAGTTTGCATCAGAGCTCTTGAAATGTTTTTTTAAGATAGACCCATCGAGCTGCAACGGCAACACAGTGTACAGTAAGCTAGTTGAACTAGTTGTAAGTTGTGTGCTGATACTGAACATAATTCTGTGCCAAAGCCTATCTTTTCAATCTGTGGTGGATGTGCTGTTGTCAGGCATTATGATCTTTGGATCTTTGACAAAGGTATAGTAGACTGTGTGAACTGATCAGGACTGCAACTTTTTACTTGTATGAATAACAGAAATAGCAAATGGAGTTTAAAAGACAAAACCCCAAAAAGAAAAATGGGCGTGCCACATAAGGTCAATCAGAAAACAGCTTTTCCAGACACAGGAATAGCAAAACCTTGTAACCCTTTAATCATGAGTCAGTGGGTCAAAAATTGACCAACTGTTGCACAAAAAGGTGAATCTGAAATTCATCAATTGGCTGGAGCTAACTTCCAGCACCTTTCAATCAGGTTTCAAGAGGGACTAAACAGTGCAATTACATGGTAGCCAGAAAACATCCCTGAAGTGGTGGTGGTGTACCGGTTCAAGGACACTGTTACCGAGTCCAACAATATCAAAACAGCCTTCAGCATTTCAGAACAAATCTCATCCACCCCCACCTCCCTGCCACTGAGGAGTAAACTGTAGTACTCCAGTGACCTCTGACTCAGAGATGGACTCTAATCCCTTTGAATCTTCCAACTGCACTTCCTGTCCACTGTGTGTGTGTGTGTGTGTGTGTGTGTGTGTGTGTGTGTGCGCGTGTGCGTGTGTGTAGGGTTCAGGAATTCTGCTAAGTGGTAGGTTCAGCTTTCAATGAGATTGTCAGGTAATATTGTCAATCCAGCGCCCTCAATGAAAACACCTTAAAATTAGACATTTTAACCTCACAAAATTCCTTCCATGCCCATGCTGCAGTGGTTACATCTGATTGGTTGAGGTGTCTGTGTGTGAAAAAGGATGGTGGGATCTGTGGTACATGTGTGGTAGTGTGAATCTCCCTCCTGGCAAAGCTACTCTGTTGGGAAAAAAACGATTGTATTATTATAATAATATAATACATACACCTCAGTTTGAAGGAGAGTGGCGGTCAAAATGGTGAAAAGGAGAAAATACATTTAAAAAAAAAAGTTTATGTCATAATGCCATCTGTTACAAGGGCATTAACAACAGCAGTATTCCTCCACATACTGCAGAGAGCAAGTACTACACGGGCAAATGTTGGTGAGAGATGGTGTAATGCCCTTGCCATTACTCATTCATTATTCATTGGGATCAATGACCACAGGTCTCCATGAGCTGTTCAGATAGAAGAGGTCAAAGTGGATTACAACATCTCAGATTGAATTGTCTCAAAATTACCACCCCAGTGTAATGTTCAGATGTGAATAACAAAATCCAAAAAAACAGCTGATTATTAGAAGTTAAATTGCAAAGCAATAGGAGTCAAAAAATGACTACAGCAATTCTGATCAATTAGAAAGATCTTGAAAATGTTCCTTATTTAACATACTATGGAAACAGTTCATCTTGATACAAAATGAGGTGCCATATTGCCATGTAAGTTCCTTTCTATCTTTGGACATGTCTATTGCATAATTTTAGATTACTCTGCTTGAATGAGGATGAAATGAGGTTAATTCCCATCTCCTGTGATATCACTTTCTAAATTTTCTTTTCCTTCTAGTCCTCTAAAAATCCTAATACTGAGACATGTACCCATAAAATATGATCAACTTGAGAATAATGTGACGGTTCACTGATCCCTGTAGCTGTAGGCTGATAAATTTATAAAAAAGTGATTATTACATATTATCTTTTCATGAGTAGGCAAATTTCCTCTGAATAAAGAGCCTTTGAATAGAGAGTTAACAGTTAAATGTGCAAGATTACATGAAAAATACTCAAATGTGCTGCTCTCCACGGCTATGCCTCAGAACAGACAAAACTTGTCACATGTAAAATTGTTAAATGGGTTAAAATGTACTTGACAACTGTTAAAATACTTCTACAGGCTCCCCAAGTATAGCCTATCTGTGGGAATCACTGACATCATTTCAAAGTGGATCCTGCACGCTGAATGGATCAGCTATAGCTGCTACTGCTCCCCTGGAGAGTGTCTTCTTACTGTGATCTAATTAGAGATTAAAAATATCAGCTTTTTTCCTGAATGAGCATCACTTCACTTCTTTAATGACGGGATTTTTTTCATAATAATATTAATGCATGCCATGACTTTGTGTGATACAGTGGTATCTCCAAGTTGCCAGGCAATGACTAAGCCATAGAGAAGTGTAATGTTAGAGAAGGTGACACACTATGGTGACTGCATAAAAAGAAAGCCTGAGGCATGGCAATCCAAATTTTCCCTGCTCTGTGCATGGTAAATGCATCCTATAGTGTTTCAATAATGAATGCACCATGATGTGCATGGATGCATGAGAAGACATGCACACTGCTTCCCTTCACACTACATAAAAGAAGTTGAGAGCTAAATCCTAGCCAACAGCATATTGCTTTATTATGGTAAGATGAGACATGCACTCATTTTCTTACATCGGACATACTGTAAGCTCTCTTTCAGGAGTTCGAGTTGAGAAGACTTATCTGTATACTTTCTAAATTGAGACATAATTCCTCCCAGCATGGATAGTGACATGATTGTAAGCTCATTTCCTCTTTCAGGGGCCACATGGCAAGGCTGTGATGACTTAGTTTGGGTCACAAGAGTCCTGCCTTTCCCTGCTTCTCTCACTGCCAAATAAGACATGGAGAAGCACAGAGAGGGTGCCAGGAGGTGCTCTCAGTTCATAACAGCCTAAGCAAAAGGGGAAATCAGCCTTTATTTGTAAGTGAATAGCCTAGTGAAAAAAGGTGATACATTTTGCCAAGTGCACTGAGCATTTACACAGCTGAAGGTGACTGGTTAGAGGAAATCAGAATGGGAAAGAAAACAGACGCATTTAAATGGCTCAAAGTTGTTTTTACCATTGTCAAGAGGAGCTGGCAGCCTGTCCAAGTGACCAAGTGCTAAAACCCAACTGCCAAACTGTTTACAAACAGGTAATTGTCACATCTACTGCACAAAGCATTACTTCAGCGCATACAACAACAACAGTGTTTCAAGTATAGTCTTGCTATTCCTTGCAGATTATTGACACGTCACAAAACTTTCACAAAATCTGCAACACCCAGTCGCAGGTTCCTTTTGTTCCACAGAGCTAAAGCTTCAAAGCAGAGAGAAGCCATTTTATGCCTAAAGGTTTGCCAATCTACAGTTACATGTCCACAGGGATCTTGCATTCACAGCACTGCCCTCTTTTTTTTCTAATTTGATGAATGACAAGGACACAGTGTTCTAATTTCCTGATAGCTCTGAGATTATGTTGTTGAAATTAAGAGAAGCAGGAATAGTATGAAGTTTGTAGCGTTACAATCTTTAGCTAAAAAGCAATGTGTCTGAAGCAGGATTTCAGTACGTACGCACAGTAGTAACAAGATACACAACGGGCTCGTCTCCCAGGCCTCTCTGTTTAACCTGTTTCACACTCTTAAATTAAACTTGATTAACACTAATCCCTGATATAATAACTCAGATCTCACAGGAATGACATTAAGGACACTCCCACCACAGAATCTAATCACTGAAAAAACTACTCAGCCCACAGCCTGTGCCTCTTCTGTGAGCAAACCCTTAGGAAAGTATGTTTATGTTCCTCCCACAGTGCTTCACGGGGTCACGTGAACGTGTAATGTCATCTTTTTAGCGTCCTTAGGCAATGCATCTCCTCTCAACTCTCTCAGACCTGGATCTGTCTGATCCACTCCCATCACCAAAGAGTCAAGTAGTACTGGCTGGAACAAAACCACAGCCTGCCTTGCTTCTCCTTCCTAATAGTGGAAGAAAACCGTTAGCATCTGTGATATTTAAAAAAAATGAAGTGCAAAAGATATGAGAGCTTTAAAAATGAGTCTACAGTCTGATTTGTAGGGAACGGACATTTCACCGGTTTCATGGTTACGATAACATATGAATCTGTTGAAATTACTAGTCTGAATAGATAAAAGACCTAGGACATGTGTGGCTGACAGTTGTTTCACAAAAATTATCTGCCTATCCAGTAGTTGTATTTTTCCATGATCTTTTCCATCCTGAAACAAATTCTGGTTCAATAAAAATCCTCTAAAGCTTAGCTGTAGCTTGTAGGGAGGCACTGTGTTCTTGGCAGGTTTAGTTATTTGATAAGGCAAAACAAAACAAAAAAAATGAAAATACAGGTGAAAACATATGGTCTTAGCCCTTTACCTACTGTGGTGGGATTTCACTAATGGATCTCCTCCAAAATTCATTGTCTGATTTTAACACAATTTTGCAGAGTACTGCTTGACACTCGAAGTCGAAGATCAGTTTGGTTTATCAAGGTTTGCAGTTTCACACTGGAGTAATTACTCCTGGTTCCTTCTCCAACAAACTTGCTTTCTATGGTGGTTTGAACAGAATGCTGAAATAATTCTTGCACAACTGGTCCAATATAGCACATTGTAGCAGTCCTGTGGCATACTAAGCCAACATCATATGTTATGCTCAAAAGGTGAATGATTGACTGGATTGAGGTTTTGATGCTTTTCTCTGCTTCATATAATTGGAAATGGAACACCCTCAGGTTTTGGTGCTAGTTGCAAAAAGTAGCAATTTGCAGGAATCAGCTCATGCAAATAGATATTGTGGCAGGCATTTTTCAAAATTTTCAGTAATTTTAGAGACTAAATGATCAATCCACGGGCCAAGAAAAGAATACAAAGATTATTCTCTGAATAAAAAGAAACATTAGCTGCAGCATTAACCATTTTCACTGTTGCCTCTCTGCAAGGTATGGTCTGATATTACGTGTTTCATTAGGCCACGGACAAACCGTAAAGGTCTCTGAACTCAATCAAGCTATGTATTTCTGTAAACTGATTGGCTGTGGTCATGCAGGAGAATGAAGAGAAAGTGACATCTTTTTGAAGGCTAACTTTATCTTTTTGAAGAAAGAGAGGTCTGCTGTTGAATTTGCAGCCATTGCTTTTGGCAATGATGATTTCTGTCCTCATAAGGCTAAGTCAGATGTAAAAAAGTCTGGCGCTTCTGATAGTCGGCCTGCAGTCAGCTGTGCTTCCATCTTGCTTTGTAAATGGAGCAGCATGGAGCTACGTCATCATTTCCACATGATCTCACTGATGATGTAACACAGGCTAAGTGAAACAATCCTACTGTAAACTAGAGCCACATTTTCCTGTTCAAAAGAGCCATATGGCGGGATGCAGAGTTGCAATTCTGTCAGCAGTCCCACAGGTTGGGGACATTCAGAACTCATCTCTTATCTTACCCAGCTTTGCTTCACTTCTCTCGCTTTGATTTCTGGAGGCTATATTTCATTTTCACAGAATAGCAGTCTTGAAATTATTCCATATTCCAGTTATCAGTTTGAAAAGGATCAATTAATAATTATGTCAAGAGGCTCAACAGGCCCATTGAGCATGCAGCCAGCAGAGAGGAAATATAAGAAAAAAGATGGTTAATCCCTCCCCAATGTCAGTTCAGTCATAAATACTGCAACCATGCCATATAATCATCTATTCAAAGATTAGGATTTTCTTTGACTTCAATCAACTGCTCAAGGATAAAAAGTGACATTTGAAAATACTTTTTCTGACATTTGTGTTGAGCATTACAAACTCTACAACAAATATATTCAATAAAGGAAACAAACATTAATACAAAACAAACATTTTAATTATAGCTTCAGTGTTGCCACTTGAGTTGTGTGAGAAAGTCATCAGTCTGTTAAAGGTAGTCTACATTATGCAAGATCAGAATGGAGATGACTCAACAACACAAATACACTGAATATGGATGTTAACTGACAGTGCGATAAATTGTGAAATGAGAATTGAGAACCATGCAGTGTTATCTCTAACGCTACATTGTCCACTTTCTATTGCACATAATTGTACATTTAAGGTAATGCTTGCCAGCTTGTCATTTTGGATTAAAGCCAAAACCAAACCCCAAATTCCATTCTTCCTTTCTTAATTATGTTGTACAATACAGTTAAAGCGATTAGTCAGCTAGGCTGGTACATCTACCGAAATTTGTTTATTACAAATAAGGCTGAAATTTAACAAGAAATTGAAATACAGAAATGCAAAATGGTGACACGGTCTCTAAATTATATAGTTTACAGTTCATAGTGATATTCAATCATAATTCTTCAAAAGAACAAAATAAGTGATCCTAAAAATATCACTATCAACCTTAGCAATCTAGTATTAATGGTTAAAGTACAAAACTGGTTAATAACTGTATTAGATCCATCATTTGAAATGTCTCTATATAACTGTTGTATAAATTTATAACAAGAGCACTAAATACACAAAAACTTCAAAGATTTTCTCTGTCAAACAGAATTTTTGAGGCATGTAGCTGCTTATTTCTTCTCTTATTTGCTTATTATTTATTTTCTGTCATTTTCTGAACTCATCTAACGTTTCCATTAAATTAACTGCTTTTCTCCAGTTATTCACAAGTAGCTTACAGATTCCTTACTGTAAGCTATGGTAGATACATGACAAAATAAGCAGTACAAATGTGTCAAACACATTCAAATATGCTTACATTCAATTATGGCATAGGAGAGCATTCTTCAAATATATATATTTCTACATAAAATACTCCCATACACCCAGGAGAAATTAAAATTGCATTACCATTACAATGCAGTGAGGACTCCACTCCCACTGCGTTTTCCTCTCCTGCCTGAGGAACACCCCTGCACATACCGGATTGTACATAAAGGATTAAAAGGCTATCCCACGAAAACCCTGAGCCTGAGTGTAGCTAAGAGTACTACTCCAACCATAAGCCCCTCACATGTCAAATTACTGGTTTTAATCACACAAAAAAATGGGCGTGCAAGGGTTATTTAAAAATGTAATTTGACACAAAACTCCCTCAAATAGACTTACATAACAACACATTTTACCAACTTAGTGGATCTCATTTCAAAGCCTTTATCGTGGCATCAGATTACATAACAGATGATTCAGAGTAGCAGTTGTGCTTGCTATGCATCAGTGTGCCAGAAAGACCAAATAAACCAACACTGTCCCTGAAAGACCTTTGATGTATTTTATTTTAAGCAAGCCATTGTCTATGACCCCTCCTCAGTGCCACCATCACACCTGTGCACACTGTCAGGTGCAATTCAAAATGCCACGTGTTTTATTTTGCACAATGTACCTTTAACTGAGAGACCGTGACTCAACCCAGAAGGCTGTGAGTGTATGTGTGTGTGTGTGTGTGTGTGTGTGTGTGTGTGTGTGTGTGTGTGCGTGCATTGAGGTGTGTGACTACAAATACAGAGGGAGCCCAGCATCACTCCCCATCAACAACCAACACGTCCCATCCAAGCACAGACCAACGGCACAACACGACCACAAATGGAGAAAAATGTAACCCCCCATGCCACATTTCCATTCGTAAATTGTCTACATCCATACTAATACAATTTTAAAGCCTGTTCTTCTTGTGCATCATATTTTATTTAATGCACAATAACGCTAAGTCAGCGTACAGGCTGGTCACGCAAAGAGCAGTGTTATGTAGTGTGTGTCCAGAGACAATGGTCCCCTAACACATTAGCAGAGAGATGTCTTTACTTAAACAACACATCACTCAGCTCGCCAGTAAGCTAATTAGCAGCAGTCGCAGTACCGTTACCGTTGCACCTGCTAAACAGAGTGCCCACGGGCGGAGGAAGAGGGAAGACCAGGAGACGAGTGGATGCCTGCGGTCCTGACCAATATTAAAAGGGTGGAAATGGATGGGATATTCATAGGGGAACGGAAACATAAAACAGTTCTAGCTTAAAAGCGTAAAGTTCGAGGTAAATGTAAGATTTCCTTACCTGTACAGCCCACAAGAAGCAAGGCTAAAAAAATATCCCTTGACTGGACCATCGCAACTCCCGAGTAACGTGAACGTTAAACGGCGAAGCTTACGTTTAATCTCCGCTCGGTCCCTACGGTGTTGCCCCTGGGTTTCCTGCCTCTCTTAGCAACTGTTCATCCTAATCTATATATCTCAGCTGGTTGGTGATAAGTGTCAGTAGCAGCGTCGTTGATGACAGGCAGTGGTCAGAGATTAGCGGTGATGAGCGCCAGTGCACTGTTCAAAGTCTGACTGACAAGCGGAGCCTTCTCACACACGTGAATTAATCCGCACCAGCGGAATAAAGGACCTCCTGTTAAATAGTGCGCAGGTCTCAAAGGAGACCAGTGTAGTGGGGAAACCCCTGTCATGATCATAAACATCCAAATTATACAGGTCGTATTAAGTATGATATATATTAGGATTATTAAAATTGTTTCAAAAATAATAAAGCAAACAAAAAGATGATGAAAGGATGGACCCTTTACATAGGCCGCTTGTGTCTCTTTGTAGTCCTTTTGCGTCTACTTGTGGTCGTTTCACATCTCTCTGTTGTGGTTTTGCATCATTTTGTAGATGCTTCGCATCTCTCTATGGTCGTTTCGCCGTTCTGTGTCTTTTTGGGGGTTTTCATCTCAAGCTGTTCTGCATCCCTTTCTGGCCGTTTTGCATCTCTTTGGCTGATTTGTGTTTCTTTGAAGTCATCTTGTATCTCTTTGGTAATTGTTGTCTCTTTGTGGTCATTTTGCGTTTCTTTGCTTACATCTCTTTGTTGTCGTTTTATCTTTTCATTGTTGTTTGATTGACTTTCTAACAAGAAATATTAACAAACCCTTCAAACATGAGGCTCTGGCTCAGGGCCCCCTGACCCTTGGGGCCTGTGGGCCTGTGCCCAGCAGGTCCCTTCAGTAATCCATCCATGCCTCCAAGCTCACAAAAGACATCCATTTAAAGCTATCCTTTCTGTAACAAAATGTAGTTTTGATATGGTTTATGCTGTTAAGACCACATAAAGGGACAATCTGGTTCTAGTAATACAGTGAATGTACAAATACATGTGAAGAAAAAGCACCCTTCATGAGTTGTAATTTATGGCTTTAAGAATTCATTTAGATTCAATTATTTTTTATAGATCAGTTATACACAATAATGAAGCACCACTTTTGGGTTGCCAGTAGAGCTAAAACTATTAGTCAGTTAATTGATTTGTTAGCAACTGTGTTGATAACTAATTAATAATTACAGGAATTTTATACAATTTCCCAGTTCCTGGTTGTCATTTGTGGGGATCTGATGCTTTTCTTAGTCTTAATAATAAATTGAATATCTTTCAATTTTGGACCATTGGCCAGGTAAAACAAGCATTTTGATCACATAATGACATTAATCAGCAGCATAATTGATAATTAAAGTAATTGTTAGTCAGCCCTGCTTGCTGGGGTGTAAAAACTCCCTTTGAATGAAACTATAACCACCTTCCTTTTGGAAAAGGGCTGCAGGGAATCTGCAAGTTCATTCATTTACAGCTTTTATGTTTGTAAGCATCTAATGTTAGATTACCAACATTTATAACTGTGTTATTACCAAATATAAAAAGGGATTATTTACAACCTGGCAACACAAAGTATGTTCTTATTAATGGTTTATAACTCATCTACTAAGCTTTAGTAAGTTATTTTTTAATCATTAAGTTACCCGTTAGTTACAACTTAACAACCCTGTGATAATCAGGGTCATATAGCCAGGATTTTGTTTTTTTTGTTTTGTTTTGTTGTTTCTTTTGAATTACTTTCTCATCCGCATCTTCCAGTGTGATGATTATTTTAAATCCTTTGTCTGTACTTGATACTTGATATGAATTTCAAGTCAAAGATGAACTACACAATAATGCAGTTTAATTTGTAATTTATGACAAAATAAGTCCAACATCTGAAAAACATGCAAAGAACACCAAAAACTACAGTCATCACTTTTACATACTTCTGTAAAGCCCTGCTGTGAGTCAAATACTCCCCTGACCCCCACCCCACTGTCCCACCCCATCAATGACCAAAGAGAGCCTTATGCAACACACTTTATTCAGGCTTTAAAGTGAATGGTACCTGAGAGAACAGATATGCAAGGGAAAGGGATGCTGTTTGCTTGCACAGCAGGGAGGAACCATTGCATTTGGCATCCTGTGAGAGCGGTTTGCCTTTGATTTGCACTGTTGGCCAGCAGAGTGATGCAATGGGCCAAAATTTAATAAATCCAAATCAATCTGTGGGCTGGCTGAAAATGTATTGTGGTCAAATCGTGCACATTTGCTGCAACCCATCCTTCTACACTGATTCCCTCCAAACATACCACCACAGGGAGTGTGACCCCAAAAATGTTTACAGACATTTCTCTTTTAACCATCCATTTACTAAGAAATAACTAGACTAAGCAGGGGGGGCAGGCAGAGACGTAAGCCGCCATGGGGGAAAAGGAGGAAAGTTTGATTGGCGTTTGTGCCTCAGCATCACAGATAGGAAAAGTATGACTCAGCTGATGACTCATATAAATGCCCTCTGAATATACTGTAGTGTTTTATTCAGTGTGCATTGAAGTTGAAAAGCTGATGTAGCTTGTTCTTATTTTTAGGTTATCTTGTTAGTGTTCACTAACGTCTGAATTTCCAAGAAATTTTCAATCTGTTTCTTTTAAAAGGATGAAAATGAGGATAAATGCTCAAGTAATTATTTATGGTTTTGAAATCTCACAGGTCCAGTCAGCCAAATTCCTTGGTTTTAATTAATGAAAAGCTTAACTGGAGAAACAGTTTTCAATTAGTCTGCAGAAAACTGACAAAAGTATATCAAACGAAAAATCAGTCCAGCAGTTTTACAGTGTTGTGTTTTGAACTTTGTGGTGCAGTCTTATTTATATTACTCTCATCTTCTGTGTGACAGTATAGCTTGAACTGCCGCATGACCTAATCATCTTCATGAAAAAGTACTTTTGTAGAAAAAAATTGTACTTATATTTCCCCCTATGAGCCATCAACTCCACTTGTGTTAAACTGAATATGTCCATTTGTGACAAAGCTGACATAACATGCTCTTTCATCCACTCAAATCACCCAGAATCCTTTTCAAAACCTTGCCAAAATCTATTTCTCATGTTCAAATACACACAGTAGCATCAGTGGTTGTAGTAGTACATGTGCAATGCTGATAAATTTAATCTCCATGTGTTTCATCCTCCTCAATTTGGTCCAGAGAATATGAATGGAAACGATCATTTTACAAACACGTACAATTCTCTCCAAATTAAAACATAACGTTTCATTACACACCGGGTTGTCTGAGGGTATTTTGTGTTTTTCGTCTCTGTCTCTGTGTTTCCCTCTCCCTCTACAGTATCTCTCCCCCACTCTGTCTTGCCTCCTCTCATCCTCTTTCACCCATTAGAGCCATGACCACACATGCATACTCTCTTGAGCTCACGCCTACATGCACATACATGTACAGTGCTTTTCATCTGCTTATCTATCTATCTATCTATCTATCTATCTATCTATCTATCTATCTATCTATCTATCTATCTATCTATCTATCTATCTATCTATCTATCTATCTATCAGCATATTTCCTGGAGAGATTACACGTGAATATCCTTCACTGTAGGAGGTTCTAAAATAGCTTCTCTTAACTCCTCCACTACTGTACCAGAAGGCAACATACAGCCCTGGTATGAACATTGGTTTCTGGGTCATTAGAGAAAAGTAGAGGTCATTTGTACAGGGAGAGGTATGAACAGTGTATGTTCAGTGCATGTCAGTGTGACTAATGAGAAAGACAGGGAAACGATGGCTAGTTAACATTGTTTTGAAAAGACCGAATAGACCCTCTCCCTCTTCCTGACTCTTGTGGTGTGCATTACATAATCAATAACTGTCCAAATCAGGCGAAAGAAAATCAAACAAAAACACACTGTGGTGTTATTGCGGATCAGCAGGCTGGTCGAAATGCAGCATCATGGCCTGGCAAAAAACTATTCGAGTCAAGCTCTATTGCAATACCAACCTGCCCTATTTTCTTTGACCTTTTGCTGTATCGCAAGTATTTCTTTAAAAAAAAATGAAGACAGAACATTCTTGTCATTTGTACCACAAACATGGCGTGTTATAAAATTTCAAGCCTTTCGCAGTCACAAGTAGAGGGGCACATGTGTCAAAGCTATCAGCTACTCTAATTCAATGTTCTGCAGTCTAGATGAATGACATGGTGAAAAGCTTTGAGAAAGCTTGGAGCACAGCTCCGTAATTCAATTATCACCTGTGCAGAGAGACTGAGCTTCTTATAATCTCAGGACTACGGGGTGCGTATCAGTTAGCTTGAGTGTTGTCAGACAGTGGATTCATTGTCCTGAGAGTCTGTCCTGCAAGGCACACAGGGCTTCTTTGTGGACTGCAGATATTAATCTGCGTAGGCAGAGATCTGGAGAAGTCTGACTAAGCTCACATACAACCACACACATCAGTGCACACAGAGACACCAAACACAGACTCAGCCATATGCATATTCATTATGTAACAAGAGGAAAAAGAGGATGCAGTGTCCAATCCCATGCAGCTTCCCCCTTCATAAAGATTTCATTCTTT
Organism: Seriola dumerili; assembly: GCF_002260705.1. NCBI lineage: Eukaryota > Metazoa > Chordata > Actinopteri > Carangiformes > Carangidae > Seriola > Seriola dumerili. The sequence continues at coordinate 2,123,896 of NW_019174585.1, forward strand.
GGAGATGATTCACACAATACAGTCAAACTGCAAGTTTGTCGTCACCACTGTAGACATAAGGTGTCATTGCTAGATGTCACTGCAATGCTCTGACCAACTTTCATCATCACCAAGTACAAAGAGGGCTTAGTTCCACTCATAGTCCAGTGTTTGACTGCCAGACCAGTGACAGCTCTTCACCTCTGCCTCATCAGTATGACCCAGAAGGCAAGAAAAATATTCTGTGACCGCATGATGACAGAGTCGGCTAAGTTACACAAAGAATTCATTTCAACATGGAAGTATAAAATAAAGCAGGATGAAGACTGTTTACATGTTTGAGCTCCTAAATTTACACTTTTCTTAAATATTGATAATGTTCTTTTGGTGGATTCAAATTGCAAAGTGCACCAAAGATAATTTTAGGACTGAACTGTAATTCTTGGATGAAATAACTGAAATTAACTAAGAAATTTAAATATAATGCAATGAAAATCATCACAAACTGCAGCAAGTTAAGGTTTGTGTTATTTTCTCCATCTCCTGTACATATGCAATATGTCCAAAGACAAATATAAATGATTTTTCTGATGTTAATACCTTCAGCTTTCAAAATTTTGTTTTAATCTTAAATGAAACAGAGAGCTGCATGGCAGAGACTCGCATGACAACAACACAGAAAACACAAGCTGAGTCAAACAAAACCAACCAAAAACATATTACAGGAAATATATCTTAGATATCTGCTGCCACCTAGGGATATAAAACATTACAACATGGAAATGAAGCCTCAGACATGACGGCAACACATCTTGATATAACACTTTACATGTAATGTGGTCTTTCTGGCATGTGGGGGCAGCATATCTCTACTACTAAATGGGACTGTCAGTGTAGCTTCTTATTGCTGTATAATTCATGCATGGATAGTGTACAAATGCAATTAAGAATTAATGAGAACTAATGTTGATCACTTTTCTACTGTAAAAGTGGTGTATTTAGTAGATAATAGATTTTCATCATGTGCCCATGCTGTCTGGCCCCAAACTCAACTGCCTGACTCTGGCCAACACTCCAGCTGGATGGGAGGTTTAGCACAATGTAAATGCAGTGGTATTTACCGGGTTTGGTTTGGTTGGTGTTTGAGTGATTGTTTTCAGTTTCTTATGTTATTTTCAGGCAAATGCTTCCATTTAGTTATTTTTAGAAATCTCACTCACGCAGCTCAGAAGTTTGTATCTATTTTTCTGTATTTATTTCGTGATATTTTCACACATCACTTCACGTCTATGGTTTATCACTGAGGACATACATCTAAACTGGCAGCACTGGTACATGATGGTGTTTACATTATCATTGCTTCTCTAGACTATATCAAATAAAAGTAGCTGTCTAATCCCAGTCTTAAGGCAGTTGTTTTGCATTGAGACATTTTGCAGCAGCTTTTCAAAGATGACTTTCCATAAAATTTTTCCAATATAGCTCATGTCCATCTCATACTTTTTAGTTACTTATTCTGAATCCAACACAAATTGATAAAAACAAAATACTCTGAAATCATTCACTCGTGCTAGAAGTAACCATTTGATTACATTTGTTAAGTATGTATAAGTAAATGAAAATGAACTCTATTTTTAGTAGCTGTTATTGTCTTCACCATCAACACAACACACACACACACACACACACACACACACACACACTCACTGAACAGGTGGCAAAGAGTTGGCTAGTGTTATATATCCATCAAAACACAAACAAACAGCCTCCTCTCCAAATGCACTTGTCGTAATTTATGAATGGTATTAACGATTAGAGTAACAGACTGATTTTAAGAATTTCACTGCAGACTACTCAAACATCCTGTAAACCGACACACACACACACACACACACACACACACACTCACTGAACAGGTGGCAAAGAGTTGGCTAGTGTTATATATCCATCAAAACACAAACAAACAGCCTCCTCTCCAAATGCACTTGTCGTAATTTATGAATGGTATTAACGATTAGAGTAACAGACTGATTTTAAGAATTTCACTGCAGACTACTCAAACATCCTGTAAACCGAGCTTAGCATGCACCAGCTTCTGTAATGTGCAGTGACAGTTCGCATCAGATCCTCAGTCTTTCAAGAAGCCTGTCACTTTGGATTTCACTCAAGATGTATGACAAGCCTCTAACATACTCACATACTCAAACCCCATTTCAAACCCCGGGCTATGCAGAACGTTGCTCTCAGTCATCAAACTGCCTTCAAGATCCTGTCTGCAATACTGAAACACCAAAGACCATTCAAGTAAGAAGATGAGAGATGTGTGAAATATGTGATTGATCAAAAGGATAACCTTTTATATGTACAGTATGAGATCAACAAAATCAATACACAAAGTTGGGTATATAAAGTGAATATACCGCAACATTACAGGAAATTAAATAGAAGACCAATCTGATTTGAACCAAAATAGGTCATTGCTTCCCGTCTATGTACACCATGCACATAAGTGCCACACCTTAAAATAAATGTGTTATTTTCCCTCTATGTGTTAGTACCTACTTTGGGTGTTATTAGGTTGCCATGTATAAAAGCTGGGCACAGTGTGTTTGTTCATTCAGTCTTACTTTAATGGGTCTTTCAATGTGCAGTGTTTATGTGAATAATGTTATGGCCTCTACAAACCTCTTGAGTCCAGCAGGGCTGTTATACTGCAAGCCAACCTGGAAGTTAACTCTGCCACGGTTCGTTGGCTGCAGCACCCACTATAACTTCGAAAGGGATTTTGAATGTTCCTTTGGATTGATGCTGAAAATAAGGTGTGTGTTAAACACAGGCTGACACCAGTTGAAATAGAAGTGAGTCCTGTTTCAGCACTCAAAGCAGAGCAATAGCACTATGCTAGGAAATCTTAATCTCATAAAATCTCATTTGGTCTATACTAGAACATAAAAATGAAATAAAAAAATCATAGGATTTAATAGCTATTATATAGTAATGTCAAGATTCTGTAAAACTTCAAACACTTGCATTATTAGGTTAAGCATCAAAATGGTTTGTTCAGAGGTTTCATTTATTGTGCAAAAATTTAACACTGATCTATTTTAAAGGAATAGTTCAACATTTGGGGAGTGGACATTTAGATAAGTGGATAGATACTAGATCTATGGTAAATATGAAACTAAAGCTACCAGCCAGTTAGCTAAGCTTAGCGCAAAGACTGGAAACCAAGCTCCAAGCTCCAAGCCATCAGCTGCCGGCTGTAGCCTCACATTCACAAATATTGGAGTGGTATTGCTCTTCTCCTGATCTATCAAGAAAGTGAATAAGTGTATTTCCCGAAATTTTGCTTTAAATATAAATCTTTTTTTCAAGCCATTTAACCCAATTCCATTAATTTTTCATTCACTTTTTTTTTTTTTTTTTTAAACACACACTACTATATTAAAAGCCAAACTGGGCAGAAATCCATGAGTCAATACTGTGTTGAGTGATTTGTAAACTCGGCAGTATAACATTATTTTGAAAACAATGTACAATATTGTATTACTGTACCTCCAAGTCTAACAGAAACTAAGAGCAAAGTGGCAGCTCTGATTACTCTCAGTTTTAAGTGCACTATGGACTTTGAAGAAATTTTAATTAAGGTGAGCTGTCAATTTGTGTGAGAAAAAGAAATTTTGCCTTTTCGTCATTTTCTTTGACCCCACTTACAATTCACGGTTTGCTTTTTATCTAAAAGTAACCTGAACAATTTTTCTCCTGCACCTTAATCTGAGGTCAGAAATGTTAGATTTTTGTTCAGTATCCATAGTTCAACACAGCATAATTTAATAACAAACACTATATTGTGTTTATGCATTATGCAGGAAATGCCTCTACTGTGCAAACAGCCAAAAAGTGGTTATGTGGTGTTACCACAGTAAAACCAGTGAGGTCTCATGAAGAAGATTTGACTAAGAGGTTGATATGCTATAAGGCAATCCCATCAATTTCAACCTATCCAAGAAACATTTGAAATCATGAAAGCATATGCTATCTTTGAAGTGATTCCATAAATTTTTCATGCCATTCNTGTGTTATTTTCCCTCTATGTGTTAGTACCTACTTTGGGTGTTATTAGGTTGCCATGTATAAAAGCTGGGCACAGTGTGTTTGTTCATTCAGTCTTACTTTAATGGGTCTTTCAATGTGCAGTGTTTATGTGAATAATGTTATGGCCTCTACAAACCTCTTGAGTCCAGCAGGGCTGTTATACTGCAAGCCAACCTGGAAGTTAACTCTGCCACGGTTCGTTGGCTGCAGCACCCACTATAACTTCGAAAGGGATTTTGAATGTTCCTTTGGATTGATGCTGAAAATAAGGTGTGTGTTAAACACAGGCTGACACCAGTTGAAATAGAAGTGAGTCCTGTTTCAGCACTCAAAGCAGAGCAATAGCACTATGCTAGGAAATCTTAATCTCATAAAATCTCATTTGGTCTATACTAGAACATAAAAATGAAATAAAAAAATCATAGGATTTAATAGCTATTATATAGTAATGTCAAGATTCTGTAAAACTTCAAACACTTGCATTATTAGGTTAAGCATCAAAATGGTTTGTTCAGAGGTTTCATTTATTGTGCAAAAATTTAACACTGATCTATTTTAAAGGAATAGTTCAACATTTGGGGAGTGGACATTTAGATAAGTGGATAGATACTAGATCTATGGTAAATATGAAACTAAAGCTACCAGCCAGTTAGCTAAGCTTAGCGCAAAGACTGGAAACCAAGCTCCAAGCTCCAAGCCATCAGCTGCCGGCTGTAGCCTCACATTCACAAATATTGGAGTGGTATTGCTCTTCTCCTGATCTATCAAGAAAGTGAATAAGTGTATTTCCCGAAATTTTGCTTTAAATATAAATCTTTTTTTCAAGCCATTTAACCCAATTCCATTAATTTTTCATTCCCTTTTTTTTTTTTTTTTTTAAACACACACTACTATATTAAAAGCCAAACTGGGCAGAAATCCATGAGTCAATACTGTGTTGAGTGATTTGTAAACTCGGCAGTATAACATTATTTTGAAAACAATGTACAATATTGTATTACTGTACCTCCAAGTCTAACAGAAACTAAGAGCAAAGTGGCAGCTCTGATTACTCTCAGTTTTAAGTGCACTATGGACTTTGAAGAAATTTTAATTAAGGTGAGCTGTCAATTTGTGTGAGAAAAAGAAATTTTGCCTTTTCGTCATTTTCTTTGACCCCACTTACAATTCACGGTTTGCTTTTTATCTAAAAGTAACCTGAACAATTTTTCTCCTGCACCTTAATCTGAGGTCAGAAATGTTAGATTTTTGTTCAGTATCCATAGTTCAACACAGCATAATTTAATAACAAACACTATATTGTGTTTATGCATTATGCAGGAAATGCCTCTACTGTGCAAACAGCCAAAAAGTGGTTATGTGGTGTTACCACAGTAAAACCAGTGAGGTCTCATGAAGAAGATTTGACTAAGAGGTTGATATGCTATAAGGCAATCCCATCAATTTCAACCTATCCAAGAAACATTTGAAATCATGAAAGCATATGCTATCTTTGAAGTGATTCCATAAATTTTTCATGCCATTCTTCATTACACCCTCTATCATGTGGTGAGAAGGGAGTTGGACCCAGAAAAAGTCTTTATAGTATTATTCTTTTGGATTTTGAAGCGATCGTGTTAGACTTTACACCAGTAAATGTCACTGAGAGGTAAGATCATAAGCATCAATTTATTTGAGTTGTATCTAAATCTCATGTGTCATGTATGTATTTTCATGCCCATAAGTGTGTATTTGAGTGTGTGAGGCTGGCAATTCTGGTTTGTTCAGATTCGTTGTTATGTATTTATTGCCTCCAAAATTGTTATTCTGTTTCACAAAACAACAGAGAATAGTAAGTAACTTCTCCAGCTTTAACTCTGATTTTGAACAAATTTAGAAACAGAACAAATAAAAGAAAAAAGAATAGCAGAAAGAAACAAAACATAATACAATTAAGAAAAAATCTGCCTCTTCACTAATAACATTCCAATAAAAGTAAAAAAAAGGGAATATGGTTGCCTATGAGAAAGAAAAAAGAAATAATTAGAATAAATTTAGTTAAAGAATAGAATATGGTCTAGTAGTTTGTCAGTCTGGGGTGGCAGGAAAAGTTCATTTATTCATAGATATATGTTTGTAGTGGAGTATAGAACAATAACTAAATAAATAGGTTAACTAAAAATAAAGACTGTGAAAAATGTTCCCCATCTTTTCCTTAAACTGTCAGAGGAGCCTTTTACTGTAGTATACATCTAATTATTACCATCTTAACAGAGTACAAAATGTCTCTAATTCAAGTATGACGTGTAGGTGGAGCAGAGGATTTCCACCTGACAAGACTCAGGCATCTATAGCTAAAGGAGTTACAAAGCTACAAAAGCAGTCTTTGGTATGATCTGTTATTACAGGCGTGTGGGTGACTCCAAATAAAGTGGTAATTGAAAATGGTTTGACAGGGTCTCAGATAATTTGTGAAACAGTACTGAATACTTGTGCAATTGTGTGGAGAAGGAGTATTTATATATATATATATATATATATATATATATATATATTATACACGCTGTTGCCCATAAAGTTGGAATGATTTTGTTTTCAGACACAATCCTCTTATTCCTATTTAAATGCATCAGTACTAAACTTTTTGACCAGGTGCAATGATTACATTATTTGTCCCAATTACCCAGGTGAAATAAAATAAATCACATTGTCACAATCATTTCATGGAAAGAGGTAAAAATATTTTATTCCAACTTTATGAGCAAGTGTATATACATATATATATGTGTGAATATATATATATATATATGAAACATGGCTATAGGCAGAGGCAGACTGGTGGGATGGAAAGTCTTCATATATTCTTCACAGTCTGACCTTAGTTAAGTGATAGCAGAGAAGAATCTTACATTTATCAGCCCATGCCCAGCAGAGATGGAGAAAGAGTCGTTAGCTGGTTGTAGAATCAGCAAATTAGGGTAAACATTCAGACCTGAAGAAAAGATGTTTGGGAAGACTTTAGACACTCCTCAACTGTATAAATACTACAAAAATGCAAAGGAGAAAAAGGAAAAGTACAACATTTTGGGAAATATGCTTATTCACTTTCTTGCCAAGCATTAGATAAGAAGCTTGACAACTCTCTTGTGTCTATAAGCCAAATAAGAAGTTACAGCCAGCAGCCGGCTAACTTAGCTTAGCACAAAGACTGGAAACAGATGGAAACAGCTAGCCTGTCTCTGTCCAAACTTAAGGTAACAAAATCCGCCTACCATCACCTCTAAAGCTCACTAATTATCACGTTATCCAGCACATGTTGCGTAGAATCACTATCCGTAGATTGTATTTCCAGTATGAGAGGAACATGGTCTGAAATCACAAGGTTTTTCTCTGTGTTTTTAGCATCTGGCACACAAAGAATTGGCCTCTTTCTTATCATAATATCTTGTGATGAGATGAGAATCAGTAAAAGAGCATCAGTCAAGACAAACAGAGCGCAACAATTGCAGCCTCCTGGTTTGAAATGTTCACATTTCACAGTGCAAAATGTCCTCATATCACTGTTTTGCTCACTTTTCACAGAGAAGACGCAGGAATGCAAATGCTGTGTGCTAATTAATTATACTGTAATGGCTCGGCTGTCCGTATGTATCCACCTGGCCCATTAACTTTCAATTCAGGGAGTGGATTTTTCACACCCTTTCTACAATTAAAAATGTCAGGACATATACTTCTCAATTCAGTCTGCTGACAATTCTTAAAATTGATTGTCCTCATTAAATTATTAAATTGCCTTTTTTTTTTTTTAAATAAATAAATAAAAAAATTGAAATGACCCCTGCAATTGCAAGTCAATACAGAGCCCTTTCACTAAGCTCATTTGATGATGCTGTGGGTTGAAATTAGTGAGTCTTCATCAATTCATTTCTTGTCCCTAATTTCTGTCTGAGCTCAGGCAGTGTTCATATGCATGTCACTTCTGCCTAATTCAATTCATCACAAGCTGAAAAGACAGAACTATCAAACTGGATGCTTTCTGCCAGATAGTTACATTTGAGTCACGGTTAATACACAAAAGAACAGTGACATGAAATATGTCAAGTGAAAAACAGCCCAACTGAAATCTAAATTTAGCCATTGCATGGTTTTGTCCTGCCCATCGTTCAGTGTGTGTCACCTTTTTCATGAAAGACAAGGACAACCTGATTGTGCAGGCGACCTTTGTAAGGTTATATGAGCTGTCATGTTAAGGGCTAGATCCAGAATAGCCACAACACAGTTCACTTATAAAATATCCACTTAAAACCACTATCTTGCAGTTTTACCTATTATTTGAAAACCTATTATCTGAAATAATACCAGTTTTAAAATCATATAAGATTCTTATAAGACACATAGATGTGATCACAAAGATTCCTATTACACATAGGAAGACAACTAAAACAATTGGCCTGATTTGCCATTTTACATAGCCTAAGTGAATGCATATAAGTCAATGCAAGCCACAATTGTAAATGATCAAAATCATCAAGTCAGATACACCATGTGAGGGTGAAAGGAGCCAAATCAACTTTTCAGCAAAGAAGAGGCTGTTGGTGAGTCTGCAGCATCATGGTCATTGTGTTCACAGTCTCACTCTGAGCTCACAGTCTACACACATGATCTAAATGTTTACATTCCCTGACCGCGTGTCAGCGTGTGTTTGTGGGCCGGGTCCAGCAAGTAGTACGAACAAAGAAATGCACAAAAATTCAATGAAGTTAAGGATGATGTCATTATGGGCCCATGGTTAAGATTAGCATTACGTCATTACCTCGGCATTGATCTAAAAAAAAAAGAGAAAAAGTTGCATCATCCTTAATTACTGCCCCACCTGGCGGTTACACTGAGTGACACAAATCAAACACACCTGCGACATTGCCTGGCCAACAGGTGCATGCTCGGTGTAGCTAAATGCTAACATGCTATCTGTCAGTGGAACCTCCACGTGCACGCAGAAACTTGTAGCTACATTTGAGGTGTGTACCACATTTTCTCCTGTTCAGTCCCTGCTGTGGCCGCAGAGCGGAGTTCAACTCAAAATGTTTGAAGGAGACGGAGACACAGTAGAGGCTGAGTGGACTGCTTGTGTTGTAGACTGAGAATGAACGAGCAGAGAAGTTGAACCAAGAGCAGATGTCCAGACAGGTGAGAACGGCAACTAATCACTGACTGTTGTAGCCACAGACCATAGACTGTATGCCAGATATATCGGACATGACTGAAACCGCGTACGCATTCATACGCTCAGTTTATTAGGAACACCCAGCTGAAACGAATGCAGTCTAATTTATCAGTCCTGCAATACCCTCATGACAGTCATGATGTTTACTTACTGTTTGAGAGGCCTTAACTTCATGATCATTTTGGAGGACGTAATTTGTTGTGCTGTTGAACTGTATTGCATTATACTCACATATGTTTTCATTATTTTGTCCATCCCATTTTTACCAGTTAGGTTAGGCTAAATATCAGAAACACCTCTCTGGATAATATCATAACGTCATGTACATAAATTATATGGACAATCACCCTTTTTATTTATTGACGATCATTTCTGCTTTCTTCTGGTTGTTATACTGAGGAAGGCAGTCTAAGCAAAGTGGTCAAATATATTCGTAATTTGTAAAATAGTTGTACTCACAGACTGCAAAGTCTCTTGTCTGTATAGAGATGGAATTTATCATTGTATTAAGCATTGCACTTTATCTTGTGGCCTAATGATGTATTTTAACTTGATAGCTCTATCATGTGACATCACCATTTCTGCTAAAAAGGTGGAACCAATGGATTTACAACAGCCCTTCATTTCAGTGTGGTATCACATTGTGGCAGCAGCTAAGTTCAGATATCTGTCACCACTGGGACAGAGAGTTATAGGGAGCATCTTTTAATTTTTTATTTATTTATTTTCTTTTTTATCCCCAGAAAGCCAAATTCATAACTGAATCTCACAATATTCGTATCATATCTGTATATTCAGATTTGACCCATTTCCAAGAAGGAGCAATATTTTATGGCACAAATTGCAGCTATCTGGCACCAAGGATTTTCAAGTAGCACTTGGCAATAAAATTATTGTGATATAATTAACTGTCTTGTTGCTTCAACTTTCACTTAGGAGCAAAAATCAGACTTTTAACCTGAAAGAAATAATGATTTGACATTTAACATGATAATTATCTATCAACCAACATGAAAATTTTGTCCTATTTTTAAAGTACATTAATTGCCTCCATGATACATATATCGCAGCCCCTGCTGCTGCTCCAACTGCAGCAGGTGTAGGTAAGCAGGTGAAACCTCTGCTTTAATGCTGCTGCTACAGATTTTTATTGAATTTCTCAAAAGTTGGCTGAATTACCCATGAATCAGAGGGTGTTTCCATCAGCTACTGTAAAGTGAACATATTCAAGAGAATGTTAGAGCATTACATTATTAACTGAGCTCCGGTAAATCTTCATGGTATTTCACAGCTGCTTCTCCTCGAAGATGGCATTTATTATTTTAATGAATGGGTTTGCCTCTTCCCAACCCATGCATTTTCTGTGGTGGTTAATATCAGCGGGTATATGGATATATATGATGATAATTTATGTTTTTAAAATGTTACCTATGTGATCTTACTCTACCTGTAACATGAACCAGGAAGCTAGCAAGCTAATGGCAACATGGCTGTGTTGTAGGAATGTTTGCCTGAGCTTTTAGTTGAATGACAAATTTCCAAATTTCTAGAAAAGACCTCCCAGAATCTTGGAGCTCTTCATTATATGTGCCTGTGGAGCTAGGTCTTTTGTACAAGTTATTTTACCTTTTCAGAGTGAAGCTTAATTGGCATAAACATCATGCAGCATCTTATTTTCTGCAACTGTTTAGCCAACAGCCCCAGCACTTGGAGTGCTATGAGTCATTTTTCTTTAGTATTTATTGTTTAGAATAAAAGACCACCACAAGTAGAACACAAACACACACTTCAACCCTTAATTGTCTTTGTTATGCTTGTGCATGAGTAGTTATCAGTGCCTAGAGGCTGACAATATGACTGGCATGGCTATGCAAGCACAGACTTCTTGTTCATAAATTTTATGATTAATACAGACTGTGTTGTAATCTGGGAAAGCATCCTGGCATGAAGGATGAGGATTATATATTTTTCATCCCCGAAACTAATTGAAAAGACCCATGATGGTGCTGTTATCACTCATGTCCCCAGCTGAGTTATGGCCAGGGTGAGATATGAATGACAGAAAAAAGGGAGTCTTAATGAACAGCATGTGACTATTGAATAGGCAGGTGCTGGATTGAAGACCTGGACATGTTTTAATAAAGATATCTCATATTAGTCAGTATTCAGCCATTCAGATTAAGTGATAATACTTGCAGTATTCTGTAGTCACCTTTTGTAATGGTTGAATTTGCAGGCAAAGTCATCGTTTTGATACATGAAATATAATTCAAGTTCAGTTACATGTGCAGCACAGAGAAATATATCCAGTTCATTTAAAAAAAAAAAAAGACCTAAATCCATGTTGGGAAAAACAATTTTGCATTCATTATACATCTAAATATAGCATCGGGAATATAGAGGTTCAAGTATAATTATTTGGTTACCATGACATTTCTTAAATATACCTTGATAACAAGATACAGTGGCAATATTTTATATATCATGATCATTTTACACTTGTAGATGAACATGACCAGCACCGGATTCCCACCTGCAATCACTGCCCATTGTGTTTGTTGGATCGACCAGGTCTGCACTGTCAGGAACTGGACCCAGGTCTCTGCAGCTGTAAGCAGGTAAGGGTTTGGCCCCATCACCAGTTACACACCCATCAGAAGTATATATTAGAGTTTCTTGGAGCCGGAACAGGTCCTTGTGTACACCTACTTTAATTACACTGAGCGAGGTCCAGCATCTTAAAAACACAGCACTTTCCAACCTTTCTTTGCTTGTAACCCCATAAAGGAGTAGTTTCTGATTTTGGGAGAGCCAGTAGCCAGTTAGCTTGGATTAGTATAAAGACTGGAAACAAGGGGAAATGAATAGCTTGGCTTTGTCCAAGGGTAAACTGTACAAAAACTAAATTGTGAAAAAAGTGACTTTGCTTTTGGTACAGATCAAACAAAAGGGATATGAGTTTAATTAGAGAGCTTTAGAGGTGTTTGTTAACTTTGGACAGAGCCAGGTTAGCTGTTTCCCATTGTTTCCAATCTTGGAGCTAGGCTAAGTCAACTAGCCCCTGGCAGACATGGTAGTATAGATCTTGTCATCATCTTCTCATCATCAAACTCTTGGCAAGAAAGTGAAATAAGTATTTTTTTCCAAAATGTCAAATTACTCCTTTTCAAAATGAAGCAATACAATATCTACTTGTGACCCCTATACACCTTGTGACCTCTTGTTCATGTTGGTTGGGGTTTTTTTTTTTGTTTATTTATTCATTCATTTTGGTTGCATTTGAAAGAATTTTCAAGTTTTAAAGAGGTGAATCCAATATTTCACAAGAAAAGACAAAACTAGAGGGAAGTCAGAAGAAATAAACATAATTTTGTGTAACATATACTTATTCACTTTTATCCCTGTGATTGTCTTGTTACCATTTAGATTTATCTTGAGACCTAACCCCCAGGTTGAATGAGGCAGCGTATTGCGTCCCATGTTACTCTGCTCACCCAGCTCAGCCTGAGTTGTAAAGTCATTTTCGATGTCTTTGAGTAGAGTATAGGGATGAAAGATACTTTTGAGAGCTTTTGTAGTGTGTCTGGGGAGGAATATAAAACATTTCTGAATAATAATGTGGGAATTTGACTAATAGTTTTGCAAAGTGTAGTGTAGCATTTTGGATATTCTGTGAAGCTGACGTTACATAGACCCACTTAGGCTTGAATCTCTCAATTGCTGACGAGATCATTGATACTCATGTAGTTATAGTGACTTATACACAGCAGTATTAAAAGGCAGATTCTGAGGTAGACTTTAAGTAATTGGCATATCAGTCATCCATGAAGCAACACAGATGAATAGAGGCTTCAGCAGAGAATAAAATGGCTGTGGTGGTTTCATCACTATTTCTCGCAGTGACCTGTTATCTCACACAAAGGAAATATAAAGCGAAATGTGTCCCTAGCTGAACATTCATTGATGGCGTGTGAGCTGTAGTGATGGATTTTATTAAGTTCCTCTGAAGAGGGGCGAGCATATTTAATTCAGTTCTATTTTCTCACTTAGTGTAGATTAGAATAGGTGAGCTCATTTTCAATTCATCAGATTCAGAGGTAGAGGCATAAACCTTTTATAGGCCAATTGTTGGGTAATAATATCAGAAACAGAGATTTTGTTTCAATCAGAAAATAAGGAAGATGACAAGTGCTGGAGATGTGACTTAAAGCATGAAAAAATTTTAAAAGCAGGTGCAACTTGTGAGTTAAAATTTTTTAAGTCAGCCTAGCGGCATGGATTTTTGGATATATGGCAGTATTGTTTGGTTCACTTTGGTCCAGCAGCAACTTTTAGATGATCACGATGAAATTTTGTACAAATAAATATCCATAGTACAGTGGAAGAATCATGATGACTTTGGTGATCCCCTGACATTTCTAATAGGTGATATGAGTAAAAAGCCTCTTGGATAGATTGCTGTGAGGTTTGGTACAGACATTCATGTCTCCCTCAGGATGAATTGAACATGACTGTTCATCTAGTGCCATTGCTCTTAATTTGGGGAACACTGTGGCTCAGGAGGTCCACCAATCAGAAGGTTGGAGGTTCGATCCCCGGCTCCTCCAGTCTGCGTGTCAAAGTGTCTTTGGGCAACAACCACAAATTGCCTCTAATGACTGTTCCATCAGTGCATAAGTGTGTGTGTGTGTGTATGGTGGAAGTGCTGTTAATGTGGCTTTGAGTGGTCGATAAGACGAGAAAAGAGCTATATAAGTGCAGTCCATTTACCATTTACCTAGCCAGCATGCTACATGTTTTCCACAATTAAATCAAATAATAACACATCATGTGTAATTTTACACTCATCTCCCTGTAATTGAACAGAACTTATTTGATAGTTTTGGAAACGGTGGCTAGAAGTTCAAATAAAAATCTGTGGTTTTGAATAACGGTCAGTTTCTCACACTCATTTGTGTTAGCCACCAAGATAAAGCAGCACTTCTCTGACAGAACAATTCATACAGAACATATTGGGACACAACCAGTCATGGACTAGAGATGCGCTTTAATAAAACAGCATGGTGGAGGAGTCTATCTCTGTGCTTCACCAGTACTATAAATCTTGTAATGCATTTGATCAAGCCTAGCTGTGTCAAATCTACTGGATTGAATAATTGTACAAAGGCCCATCATACATTGTCAAAGTAGGTCCTTAAAGGACACAGTTTGTACAGTAGAAGTCAGTTCATGTCCGGCAGCTGCATCCACTACTTTATCGTGTCTTTAAAAGCTGCCATCCAGCTGGAAGACATCAAACCAAAGGTCAGGTCGGGGATGAGTAAAGCAGTATCTGGAGGACATTAAGAGGATGAGAGCAGGGTAGAAAAGGTGCAGAGGCCAGTGTGGCTCACCATGTTAATGCAGATGACCCCCCCCCCCCCCCCTTATGTTTGCTCAAGAGTATTATACATACTATTTTTCTCAAGGACATGTTTTCAGAAATATGTTACAAAATATATTACTTGTGAATAAAGGAAAAACAAGTGTTTAGGAGGTTACTGTTCTGAGACTAAAATATGCAATTTTGAGCAATAAATCAAGCAATCTTTTTTTTTTTTTTCCCCCCAAAGGTTTATGGATAGTTTAGGGTTGGTAGCATGTTTCAAAGCAGAATTTCATATGACAAAGACTCTTGTACTCTTGTGCAGTACTTTTGTACTGTAGTTACACTTGATAAGTTGTGCTGCAACAATTGCTTTCCCTCTAAAACTCAATGAAAACATTCATGTTCACACAGATGAACAAACCAGTTTTATTGTCTAAAGTTAAACCTTAAAACACTAAGAGAAAAAATACCTCTATATATTGTAAAAATGGGAAAGTTTTTTCCCATTCTTTACCTTTCTTTGAAGTTAAACCCCAACTATTATGTTTTGTATTTTGTATTTATTTAATAGAATTAAATAAATATTTATATTTGCACATTTTAATAAGTTTAATAACATTTGAGTTAAAGAGCTTGTTAATATTTTGAACTCAGGTTCGTTCAGCTAATTGCAGATCTATTGCATCATAATTTTAAATGAGTTGATTTTAGAAAGTGTGTCCATGTCACATTACATGTGACTGTGTGTGTTGTGGGGTAGAAAGCGAGAGTATGAGTAAGAGTAAGAGAATATGTTGTAATTCATGTCGTCATTATAGCATTATGATGTCAAGGACACTAGGGCGTTATGACCAAACTAACTACTACTAACTACTATGGTTTGGGAATACTGAAAATATAAACCCTAACGTTGACATGCTTAGTGTGTGCTCAAACACTGGAGCATTATACATGATGTTATTATGATAGGCCTATTTATTTCACTGACATGACAAACATTATGAGGCCAACATACCAGGAGAGTCCACGTTGCTAATGAAGTATTTTGATAATTAGGGTCACTGTGTAAACACAAGCCGTCATTCTCCCCTGGTTGTGATTTGAATAATTCATTGTGCAAACTAGTTAATGAAACCAATTCCATCGCCTCACCATAGTGTATCCCATTTCAAATGTGGCCACTTTTAATTTACATTGATTTGCTGTCTGGTTCATTGCACTCTGAGTGATGAGAAGGTGGCATTGTTCTTTTGATATTATTAGCGTGGGTTGTCATGATCCAGTTCTTCTTTACAGAAGCCTTACAAAACTCACTCTGCACCATGGATATTCACTTTTACATATCAGCATGAGCCCATTCATGTGTGGAGGCTACCCACAGTAAACAGAATGAAATGGCAACAGTCACACAGCTCCATAGTGTCTATCCTCTGTTCTTGAACACTGTTACAATAAGAGCGCTGTCTGGAGCACTGACTCATTCACTACATTTTGCTGCTCTTACTTTGGGATGTTTACTGGTATGAATCCTCTATGCTTACAGTATGTGTCACTTGCCTCTTTGCAGTGCACTACAGGCCTAATGACACACAAGACTGCTGGGGCTGTGCCTATGGAGAGACAACAGTTGTACTATGACCATTATTTTAGTACTAGTGTCTCTGTTTGGAGCTTTACTGCAAGAACAGCACTGCTTGAGTGTGGCAGCAGCTCTTCCTCTCACCACTCTGTCATTGTTTGGCTATGTGTCTAAACATTTTCTAAGTGTGTGGGTACAGCAGCTGAGCTGCTGCAGTGTCAAGAAATGAAGGTCATTTTTTGTAAATGGTCTCACTTTCATGGACTGTCTTTCACACTGTCCTCTTGCATTAGCTAATGCTATAAATGTATGTTCATAATGAACTAGGCATGATTTAACTTAGGACATGCCTCCTCGAGTTAAATATGTTACAACTTGTGTGAAAATAAAGAGAGAGAGATATAATTCTGTGAGAAATGACAATGAAAGGTCTGTACATACAGTATAGTGTGTGTGTGTATATGTATATGTATATATATATATATATATATATATATATATATATATTTATCTAAAATTTTCATTCTGTAAAATGTTACTTTTAATAGAAGACTACTATTTATGGTGCAACAGACCTGAGTTATGAAACGGACTGATTGGCAGGGCACAGATGCTGCATTTTAAGCATCTGTAGAAATGAACAGTAGTAATGAGTAGTAGTTTTCTTAGTGGCCTAGTGATCTAATTTTTAAAACATGTAACTATGAATCTGGCAAAGGAATTTTGTTGGCTGCCTTCCCTCTCTGTCTTTATTTTTTCCTTGTTGTTCTTGACTGTCATCCACTTAACAAATAAAAGATAAAATAATAAATAAACAGATTCCAGTTTGATGTTAATCAGTTTCAAATATGAAGATAAGTCTTGGCATTCAGTCTCAGTTGCTGTTAATGTGCTCTTTGTTCAGGGAAGATTGGAGCATTTGAAGATCAGAGCCTAGTTTAATATATCTGAAGTAGCTATTTTATTTCATTCAAAGTCACCTCAAACTATAGAGCCCATATCTGCAGCCAATAAAAACCACTGTTACTTATAGAAAGCACTTCTACAAAATTCACCTCCTTTTTTAATACATTTAACTTTTGAAATCTAAATTTTAAAATCTTTTGACTACACATAAATTACTGTAAACAAAAACAGTATTATTGTTGCACAGGTTTTTTTCTGAAATGTATTTGAAACCAGCACTAACATTAAACATGCGAAAACTCATTCAGCCTTAATCAGATTAACTGACCATGATGATAGTCATTGACCTGCTTTTAAAGTTAGTGGGATCAGATCCTACTCTTCAGTGTGTAATTCATTACAGATGCATTAAAAATCCCTCAATATGGCTTTACTTGCACTCATTTACAGTCTGTCAAAACCAATCATGAATATTGAGAGAGAGAGAGAGAGAGAGAGGTCTATTTTCATAAAGACACTCATCCTGCTGTTTCCATTCATTTATTAAATGAGGGAACTTTTTAAACACAGGGGAGGAAAAGTAATCTGTAATGCAAAGACTGTTGCTCAATGAACTGTGTCTTCAACACAGAGGAACTGATTTAAAAAGTAAGTAACAGTAGCCTTATAGGAAGAATTATTGGAAATGAATGGTATATTGTTATTTGTTAGTTTATTTAACAGGTAAGGATGGTTAACCAGGGGAAAAAATGCAATAGTTTTAATATATAAGGGGCTTTCAGCTGAAGCTAATTTGCTGCCCTGGTTAGGTTTTTAAGTTTAGGGACTGTGCATGTGAAAAAGCATGTGTGCTGTACATGACATGTATGGCTTTATTACAATGAATCACTGTTCTATCTGCTTAGAAAAGCATAAGAAATGATCATATTCTAGTCTGAAATTTCAATGAAATAAATTTCAAGTACAGTGAAGGCTGTTACTGTAATTCTGTCTTCCTTTTAAAGTCTGCTCAGTGTAAGAGACAGCAACAAGATACAACAAGATGTAGTGTAGCATTATAACAATACAAATTTACATACAAATTAGGACACTATAAAGCCCACTTAACAGTTTACAGGCCAGTAACTATCTAATGAAACCATCAAATTAAATCTGAAATAATAACTCATACTCACACTTCCATAAAGCCAACTCAGCAAAATATATGAAAAAAACAAGGTGTCAGTTAAACTCTAATTCATAATTTGTGTGCACAGAGATTGGTGATCATACCTCGTCAGGCATTGTTCTTTTACACCTCAGGGTCCCTCAGTGCGAATGCTCTGTCACGTTTGTCTTTAAACTATATGCAGTGAGACCTTCCAGAGGCCTGTCTGTGGATCTAAGACTTCACTTAAAGCTCTAATGTAATCTGGGGTCAAACAGTCATTGCTTCAATAGCAGTCAATGAAATCTATACAAAATCAAGTCGTCAGTGAAGTAGATAAAACGATAGCTATGATCTATCTTGTAAAATGTGGTTTCTTTATTATATACAGGAAATCAGGCTCACCTGGTAGAGCACGCACCGCGAAGGTTTAGTCCTAACCGCAGCGACCCAGGTTCGAATCTGACCTGCGGCCCTTTGCTGCTTGTCATTCCCCCTCTCTCACTCTGACTTTCCTGTCTCTCTTGCTCTCTCTCACTGCAACTATTGGATTAAAGGCAAACACCCCCCCCCAAAAAAATAAAAAAAATAAAAAAAATATTTAAAGAAGCTACTGGATGTTTTTAAGCCATATTATTGTCTCTTTGATTTCAGTAATTGAAAATGAAATGATTTTGATGTGTGAAAGCATATTCTTAGAGACTAATTTGTGTATCCAATAGGATTACAGATGATTGCTACATGCACTGTCAAGGTTAAAGCATTTTATTGGATTTTCTGAGGTTTGATTTTTGCTCGGTTGCTTTTTGGAGCGTGTTTTGCAGTGTAATCATTGGAAATGAACAGTACAGACCAGGGAAAATATTGGCTTAGTTTTGTTTTGAATAGTGTAAAACAGCATATCGTGAACTTGATTGTGCTTTTATTGTTGAAATTTAGGAATTTAACGGGATGAACTGGTTCAAGGGTTTGAATCTTGACTTGAAGTCATAGGGCTGGTTTTATTCCTGAACAGCAACCCGGAGGTTTACCTCTGCGTGACTGTTTGCTTGCATTAGCTTGAACCTACAGATACTATGGGTCTTTAGAATGAGGTGGCCTCTATAAGACCAGTTGTCCCACAAACCAATTTGGCATGTGTGTCACATCATTCATCAGGATTATGGGAGATGCAAGCTTAGTTTATGGGATTTCTGCATAATTAATATGCAAATGTGTTCTTATCCACATGCCATTGAATGCTATTTGGAGGAAGTGCGGTAATGTACTCAAACTGGCTGAATCTGGTAAAATGCTCATATCTGTTTTAGTGCTTTGAAACACCATGCAGTCTGTTTTTTTTCCTTGAACATTATATCCCAGGTTGAAAATCCTTGGTTTTGCTGCAAGCTTTAATGGCTAAACATCGTTTTATATGGCTTTTGTTTGCGAAAACTGGTTCTATACAGTTATATTAATATGACGTTATTACTGGTATTATGTCATTGATTTCGCTCCGAACCTAATGTGGAAAATTATAGGCACGGTGTTCTTCATTAACAGCAGGTAGCCACCAGCCATTTGGATTCCCAGCAGAAATAGTCATGGACACTTTGATGCTAATGATCCTGGCCCTGTATTATGCTGTTCAGTCTACTGTATGTAGGTGTTTTCAGCGTAGAGCTCCAGCTGTGTTAATAATTCCAGTAAAGTGTAGCTAGCAATACATCACCGGTTGCTATGCCAACACGGAACCACAAAGCTTTGTTCTGTCTTTTCTTTTTCTTCATCTGCATTTGTGCTAATTCAAAGAAACTGTCTACAGAACACCTGTGTTGGTCATTTTTGCATAAAAGCTCATAATCCCTGGTTCTTTAGGGTGATTATGAGTGTATCTCTGCAGCCCACAATCATGAATCATGATAAAATTCTTGTATATCCGTGCTATATTATTCCAAGGGCAAATAATCCAGTTACATTAAACACCTCTGTGTATGTAGGATATAAACTTGCTGATGGCCTTTATAGGCAGTTTTTCACAGCCAGGGGTACTTTTAGCCTAGGGGATACTTCTACAATTGCCAGGGGGTACATGAAAAGATTTAGTAGCTCAATTAATTTGAAAAAAAAAATGAATGATTATTATAAATTGATTAAAAAGAATTGATCATCCACCAAACCAAACCTGAATGAATCCAAACCTGGACACTGCAAAAATAGTTAACAAGTGAGCAAAAAAGTTGAACCTGTTAGCTAGTCAAACAGTTTAAATAGTTATAAAAGTAAAGTACAAATGGTTGAAATAGTAAGCTAGAAGTAATAAACCTAGATAAATTATTTAAATGATGTATTTAAACACAGACTGAACACAGACAGTTCATCTTGTAACAATATACAATTTATATAATTAACAATGTTAAACAATGTCCAGTTGAAAATAATTCCAAATGAACACATATGAAGGTGAGTTCCTCTGTCAGGGCTGTGGTTGTACTTTCAAACACAGAAGATGCCCTACATATATGTTGGAATAGATGGACGACTTCAAGCAGACAAAACAGTGGAAGTGGGTCAATACATCCTTCCAAACTCCAAAAAGGGTTGAAATGGCCAAAAAATGCATAGTGTGAGCCCCCAAGTCTTTCAGAGTTTAGACTAGTATAAATGGGAGGACTGAAACAATATTTCTCTTCTATACATATGGAGACAAGAAAGGCACACTGAGGCACTCAGGCCCATCCAGCCAACTTGACGTACACTATACCCTGACAAATTTATTACCATTAAGCCTCTGTAAGGTACCATGTGACTCATGATTTATTACAATCACCTGCTGTGTGTCTGCGGGTTTGGTGGGATGCAGAATTGCCTGTGCGTGCATTGGCTGATAAAATGCACAGCATGTGTCTAACAATTAAGTATTTACGTGTTTTCTGTTGGGGCAAAGACAGAGAGTGATGGAGATCATTACTGTATGCCATTTGAATACATTTATCGATATTTGAAAACACTGAATCCTGTTGCTTCTTTCAATGAACAGAGACCCCAGGATACATGTATGTATTTGTGCAGGTGCATTTGTTTTCTTTAGCAAACAAGCAAACAGAATTCACTACAAAATCCCCTGTAATGATTATTTATTAATAATCAACTACATTATTAAATAATTTAAGCAACCGCCAGGATACAGTTCTCTCTACCTGTTACAAGAATAAGATTCCCTTTCTCAGAAACGTACATAAATGTGATTTACAAGTGGTTTCTACATGTGTGTAAGTGTGACAAAAAAAGAGGCAGGAAACCAATTGAGTGCACATGTTTCATCCCTGGAAGGCATAAAGAATTGATGACCTGTGGTGATATATTTGGAATATCATTTCCTGTAATAATTTGCTATGGGGAAAAAGAGATGGAAATTTGCTGTAATGCTATTCTACTTTATAAATCCTGTTGTGCTAAAATAAGTAAAAAAAAAAAAAAAAAGTGCATATGACTTTGGGCAGATACACGGACAGGGCAGAGGCTTGCAGACATCTCTGCATACATGATTACAGTCCATTATTCTGCCCTTGGTTCAATCCTGTTACGTTACACATCATATACATGTGAGTCTTTGTACATATTATGCGAGGAAAATTGAATTTCACATAGTCCTGCGTGTTCACTTAAGTCTTCTAAGCATGAGAAAATCTAAATTTCATTTCAATAAGCCTTGTTCTTGCTCAGCCATTGGGGGTCACTTACAAGGGTCTGATTCAATTATTCTTCCTTTCACAACAGGAGGAAAACATTTTCATGGTGAATGGTTTGCCTAAATAGATTACCATCTCAAATAATTCAATTTCCGTTAATTTGATTGATTTCATACCAAGGGGGAAAAGAAATCTTAATTTAAAACCATTGCATTTCTAATCAAACATTAACTGAGAAAGAGGCCTGGGTGAAAATCTTTTTATTACCAGTTTCCCCACTAATTTAAATAGAAAATGCTGACGGCTGCCCTATTAAATGGCACAACCAGTATTCAGTGTATCACTAGCTCTCCAAAACAAACTGCTTAACCGTTTGCAAGCCGCATGACCGTTTGGCGCATAACACACAGATTGCGCGCACACACATACACAGAGAATCTATGACTGGCCATTACTACAGAGGATCCAGATGAAGCAGTTCAGTCATCTGATCCATTCCCATCCATTATTCATCCCGCTCGGGGAGACAGAGACGCTGGGCTTCTCTTCTCAGAGAGACCCAGGAACCCCATCTATTCTCATGAGCAAAGGAAATGCCATGCAGTAGTGGAGTGAATCACCGACACAGCAAAAGAGTGAGAGAGGGAGCGAGAGAGAGAGAGAGAGAGAGACTGGGAGTGAAAACAAAAGTTGTGAGTGTGGGGAATTGTGAGTGCACAGGAACTGAAATGAACCATCAGGTGTACTGTAAATCAAATTATTATAAATCCAAAAAAAAAAAAAAAAAGTTACAAATGCGAAAAACAAAAATACAAAGTGTTGAAATATAACTTATTGAGCATACCTCCACCAGGTGCACCTTGCAGACTGATGCCTACCAGTGCTATGCTGTCGGAAAATAAAGCAGCTTGGCTGGTGCTGTGAGGAGAAAACACCTTGTGGAGACATTGTGTGAGTGGCAGGCAGAACTGGCAAGCTGCCACAGATAATAACATCTGAAATAAATTTGATGTGTGGAATTGAATCTGTAGTGATAGGGACGGCTGCAGCATTAGAGTGAAGTTCTAAATGCTATCTACTCATCCATGGAATGAGGACTGACACGCAGTCTCAGAGAATAGATTGTGCAATTAGCAGCCTTTGTGCTGTTTCGACACAATGAAAAAGGGAAATGAGATTCAACGTTGTCATGCACGCTCCTCTGTAGCTCTGTGATTCCCATAAGATATTCCAAATGTACCATGTTTCAGGTGAGAATAAGTTGGGAGTTGAACATTATGAGATATAATAAAGCACCCACACACACTGAGAGAGGAAAGGGAGTTCAGCTGGTCACACTTATTAATAATCTGCAGTATTTCATTTCCATTCAAGCAGTATGATTTGAAATTGTGAAATTTTGATATGATTGTTCTCAGCTTTGGAGGAGCATACCACCTCTTCAGCACTGTCAGCTTCAATTATACAATGTAATTCCCCATTTAAGGAAAAGGGGGCGCTCTTTGAGTAGGCATTGAGCATAATGGCTTGAGAAACAGAGTTTCACCAAACTTTACAGAATACTCCTTTAATTAAACAAGTTTGTATGTGCTATTACCACCAACGTTGCAGTTGTTTGTGACAGGAACATATTTTTTTATTTAATTCCTTTTAAACAACAAAACCTCAGTGAAAACTGTTTAACTCTACATGTTATAATTTGACTTTCTTCTTATGAAAAGTGGCACAAAGGTATGTTGCTCCTAAAAGAAAAATAACACCCCTCTGTTTTTCTCTGCAGCCTTTAAAGTGTCATAAAACAGACTAGAATACACACTCCGTTTAACAAACAGCAGCTTGCACTGCTATTGGCCTGTCTACTGTATAATAAACATAAACTAAATGCTGTTTTATCTGAGAATTATTTGTGCCTCAGCTATAAAACCAAAGTGCAGTCAGTTGAGGAGCAGGCTGGTCTCACCCACATGAACTAACAGACCATAACCATAAAAGAAAATTACTATAATATTCCTATAAAGTGTCTGTGGTTCTCGGTGGTGAGTTTATGGTTACCTCACCGCGCTCCATGGTATTTTACACTTCCCTTGTTGTCACTGTAATATTCCTTCAATATTCCTATTGGGCATTACAGTGTGTCTTTGGTGTTACAGTGGCAATCTACGCGGAAAATAATACAGTTTTGACATTTTTTAGAATTCTCCTAAGGTATCCGTGTAATATTCGTATACAATTTTATAGGCCTAGATGTCATTGCAACATAATGCAGCCCAATATGATAGCAGGCTCCCTGCTTGAGCCCTCCCTCCGCCTCTCATGTGTCTACATTTTCATCCCATGGCCGTCTCTAGGTGATTTAGCGCCGCCAGTCTCAAGCAGGTGTCCAACATGGCGATCACGGGGAGCGGATCTCTCGCTGTTTCTCTCTCTGTTTTCGTGATTTCAGCGGCGTTTCTTCCGAAAGGTAAGTTTTCTTTTGCTGTTTTGTTTGTGTCTGTGATGCAGAATTACCCCATCCACAAGCTAAAGCCCGAGGAGTACCGGGGAGAAGTTGTGGTGCGTTTGCGCGCTAGATGCGCACAAGCTTCCCCTGAAATCTCAGCATCACTTTCTATTGCTCTGATACTGCTGTCGACTCCAAAAGCCCCGCGCTGTTTCTCTACACTGTAAGGGCACTTATGTCGTGGATTAGCGCTAATTTGAAAGGGTGTTGTCATGAGTTTTACTGCAAAGGCTACAGAGGACTGCAATAGAAAGTAATGTTAGTGCTGCACAATTGAAGAGGCGGAGAGAAAGTATCATAAGTGATAACCGAGTGAAATAGTCGTACAGTATGTAGACCTGGGGCAAGTTGAAGGCAGTGCTCACTGGAACGTGGCTCTTTATTATCAAATGAGACCGATTTTGCGACCACGAGAGAACACGGCTCAAACGCACTTGTATCCTCCAGTCATACCGCATGAACCCTCACAGTCCAAACTCAACACACTGTCTAAAAATCTTTTAAGTCTGCGCTTCAGGTGCGCTTTGGAGGAAAAACACGCATTGCAGCTCTAGTCTCGCACAGTGTCCTCTGGCCGCACAACTGCAGCCTCTGAAGCCAGTGTGTGTATTCCCGTCTGCAGTCTTCACTTCTCCTGTTAGTGAGGCTGGAGATGTAAATCTGCCATGTAGCTGTTGGGCTTTACACCAGTGCAACTGCATGAACCAGGGGCGCCTAAATGTGCACGACCATTGCGGTCCCCTAGTCCGATCGTTTCCCCGTCATTCCGCCGCGGTTGCATCAGAGTTGCATGCGTCAGTGTCTTTTTTTTTTCCTGGAAAACGTATCCGCTGACAATACTGACGCATGTGAAACGATTAAAATGTCAGCTTGCAGCCGCTTTAAATCCCTCCCAGCGGTAGGATGGGATACGTTGTTGTGTTGTCAAACCCCAGGTTGTCAAAAGGGAAAGCAACAGTTGCAATGACAGGTTTACACTTGAAGTCTTGAGTGACTTCTTAGTGTTTTAATTTCAGTTTCAGTTATTACCACTAACTACTATACAGTGGTGGTATCTGCATCACCCATCAACAGGTCTGCTGTGTGTGTGTGTGGTGAGAGCAACCTGCTCCCAAAACCAGAATGAAGTTACAAGTTAAAGGATTTTTTTTATTTTTTATATTACAGCTCACTGCTTACCAGGCTTTCATTTCATAGTTGAATTTATTATGGTCTGCGTGGAATAGCAGCTGAATGACATTTGCAGCATTGTCTAGCGTCTCCTTGTCACATTAATTTAATTAACCTCTCAGTCAAATAAAATAATGCATCATGAATGCGCAATAACCTCAAGCTCAATACACTGAGGGTTGCAGCGTTAGGAAACTTATGCAGCCTCTTGGCTCAGGTAAAATCCTCAAGCAAGAATTGGTCTAATCTGACCTCAGGTATTCCAGTTGTTTGTCTGTGTGCCAGCTGCTGGAAGGAAAAACAAGGCCCAAGCTCTTGCTTTGTGAATTGCTGACAGTCAGCTTCCAATTTTCTTTTGTTAATCATCCAGAATCAGTGGATTTGAACTTTGCCTCCATATCTGGTGATAGAAGAACAATCCAGCTAACTGGATGGGCAATCTGTTTATTATAAAGATACCAAGGAAAGAGGGTTAATTAAAGAAAGGGAGAGAGAGACAGCTGATCCTGGACATCATAAGGGGAAGTTGTTCTGATAATGACTGCTGAAACGAAAGAGCTGCTTCGGCTGAGCATCCTGTTATGATATGCGGAGACTTTGCATTTTAACAAAGAATCTGTTTAGCAGCATTTCTCTCTCCCTGCATCTCCCGGGGTTCGGCCTGTTGTAGCATATCAGATGGTCGAATTTCAGAAGGTTGCATAATCCCACTTATTGCCAGTTTAAAGTCATTCGTCAGGACTGAGTGATGGTGAAGTGGATCAATACAAGCTGTCATGAAGCCTCAAGGCACCACTGAAGGACAGCATCTAAGAGAAAACAAAAGGAAACGTACAGTTGTTACGGCGCTCTTGGTTGCCAGTTGCCATGTGACATGGTGAGTGATTGAAGATGTCCATCTCTGGCTGCTCATGGTGGGGTTTGGCTTTGAAACGGATATTGCTGAAATAAGCTGGCAGTGTGCTGCTCTGCCCTCAATTTGTGTTTGTTCCTCTCTTCTTATTCCCTCAGTTACCATTTAAAGGCTGATTTCCTGGTGCTTTTTGCTTTCTCTCAGATTTATGCCTACAGGAAGTGCTGTCATACTTGTATGTGCATACTTCTGTTGAATGCCAAATATAAGGTCATTAAAAGGAGCAGAGAATTGGGGCCAGAGGTGGCAGAAGTATTCACATCCTTTAGTCCTGCATTCAAAAATTTGAGAATAAACATATATACATTGTAAACTGAATATTTCTTGCTATACAGTTCATTAACTCCCGGATTATATTCACTGATATATTAACAGCATGTGAAAGCAGCAATCTCATGTTTATGATTGGTCAAGATAGAGGCTAAATTGAACTACTTTTGGGTAGTTAAATCTACAAAAATGCAGCTGATTTTATTAGTTTATACTTGGTTTTGTGTGTGAAATGTCATTCTGCAAAGTGACTAGTAACCACTAGTTGTTGAAGAGGAGTAACAAGTACAATATTTGCCCCTCAGATGTAGTGTAGAAGTATAAAGTAGCATAAAACACAAATATGTGTAAGTGCAACTTCATCAAAAAGCACAGCACTTTACAGTACATTCCGCCACTAACCAAGACGGTGACTAATGATTATTTTAATTATAGATTAATCTGCCAATTACTTTCTGGATTAGATGATTGATTACCTGATCTATTGAATATGGGAGGAGGGGGGAAATCACAATTTCCTAAAGGCCGTGGTGACGCCTTAAAATGGCTTCTTTTGCCTGATCAGTGGTCAAAAAACCCAAAGTTTAACAGGTTATTATCAAATGAGACAAAGAAAAGCAGCAAATCCTGACATCTGAGAAGCTGGACCAGAGAAGGTTTGGCAAATCTCAAGAAATGACTCAAACAATTAATTGATTATCAGAATTGTTGCTGATTAATTCTCTGCAGATTGATTAATTGCGTAATCGTTTCAGCTCTAAGTGCATCAGTGCCAACGCTGTAGCAAAATGAAGTGTTCTTCTCTCTACTCTCTGTATAAAATACTGCTTACAGTACCATGTTTCAGGAGAAATTTAATACAGCACTTAATGGCCCATTGATATGTGCACACTTGTGAAGTATTTCATAGCCTGTACGTTGATATCACCACAGTACATCATTTGTAACAATAATATACTCTTCTATTTAAAGAAATTGAATTTATTGCTCATTAAATTTACATTAAACTCTGCTTAATAAGCCTTACTCTAATTGCTAGATAATGCATGGCACTACTTTATGTGGTGGCAGCTAATCTTACTGTTGAAAAGGGAGGGGCTGGCAGAGAACTGGCAGCTGATGCATGTAAGGAATTTTTAGCCATTAGTAGCAGATGTAACAAAGTCATGTGGGCTATGCGGTCATCATTTCACTGAGGACATCACACCTCCGGGCTGTTTCTTTTTTCCCCCTGCTTTATCTGCTCTGAAATTAGCTGCTGTGCAATCTGTGTGAAGGCACAAGTTCTCATCTGTAAGTCGAATGTATTTAAGCCATCACGGCCTCGCCTGTGCATGGGCGGTGTGTGCATGTGCATCAAACTTCACACTCTTTTGGAGATAGCTTATAAAATGGTCCTGAGCGCAGAGGTGCCTTGCAGCTCACAGTGAATAGGCAGATTTAGTATTTGTCCTTCCAAGTCGGAGGTTGTAGCAAGTCAGCCAGTTTACACAGAAAGAAGTTGGTTATGGAGGTCCATGTTGGAAAAAAAAAATTGAAAATCGCTTTCTGTCCTTGACTTCATATTCTTTTCAGTTTCTGAAAGACTCCAATCTCTCCTTAAAAACATCACCTTGGGTGCCAGGTACATGGCGTTTTTGTCCATGTACTTTTATAGTGGGACCTTCAAGTAAATACTGTATCTGATTGTTTTGTCAAGGTCACGGGGGTGCAGCTGTAGACATGCTATCACTTTGAATCATGTAGAAAATATATATATATAAAAAAGAAAAAATCTGGACATTTCTATGCAAGGGATTTGTACTGCGGTGTCAAACTGAATGACAAACTAAGGACGATCAAAAACGTGTCTGACTGTCTGTGTTGAAATGTAGTAAACAGTCAATTAGCAGAAACAGACAGATGACGGGTCCTTTCATGACTGTGGGGACAGAAGCTTCCATTCATGACTGTGCTGTGGTAATGAGGAGGAGAGCTGATGTGTCCGCTTATGAATATGACATTGTTCTCTCTGTTCCCTGGATCTGAGAGACCTCACTCTATTGGCTGTGATGCGTAGACAGTGTCAACCAGGTCCACAATGAAAAAAATGGAAATGCAATGTTTTTGTTTAGAAAAGGGGCATAGAGTGCACATTAGTATGGGTGATGGAGTAATTACAAGCCACCATTAAGGCTGTGGAGCAGTCAAAGCACAGTACTTTCTTAGTGAAGAACTCCACTGGGCAGATATGCTTTGCACTTTAAGTCAACCAAAATTTTTAACAAATGAGAATCCAGTTCAGTAAAATGGAGATACTTCCCGGGGGGGGGGGGGGGGATCAAAATTATGGGTAGGGTACAACACCCCCCTCCCCCCCCCCCCCCCCCCCCCCTAAATGTTCCCTGTGGTTATGTTTGGCGAGCTATTGAGGATCATCCTCAGTCTGACTATTCATCTGTCTCTCACACACACATCACAGATGCCAGTAATTGTGTTTTTTTACTGGGGTTGGAGGGAATTCAAGTTTTGACACCTGTAAACCTTCCCTAAATTTTACCACAGTGTACTGCATTGCCAGATCATTTTAAAATTGATAGTAGGGGAGCTGGAGGGAGAATACGATTGATACTTGAATGTAAGTGGGCGCTGTTGTACTGTCTCCTGCCATAAGATGATTTCATAAATGTTCAGTGATTCAACTGCTAAAATATCCAAATGACTCCACTTAATAGCAAACTGTCTATCTTAACTTGTTGGTGTCAGTTTTTCCACTACACCCTACTTCACTGTCTGCACTTGCTGGTTGTGTAGCCATGTTGGGTCTTGTCTGTTGTCATAGTTGGGGAAACAGTTGCAAATATATGCTGCTCTTTGAGGAAGTGGTGGTGAGGGACAGATTCTAAAATGTATGAATGAAAGTAATGTACGCATGACAATTTTTCCATCTGTTGCTGCCACTTTATGCAAATCAAGACCTTCTTTCTGACTCTTCCTTGTAATATGGAGAGGCAAAGTTTTCCATATTAAATAAATAAATAAATGAATAAGACATTATGAAGAAAATAACCATGAATAATTAAAGACAAAATATATGATATAACCATGAAACAGTACAATAATTCAATACATTTTTCAAAACTCTGACAGGACAAATGGGGCAGTGCCATTTCTGTGATGGTTATCCACTCATTTAGACACAAGCAACAGCCAGTCACATACCTGGCCTGTGGAGGCAACTTCTTTCACATTGTTTGATCGTTTTCACATGCATTATGAAAATATTAATCATAGCCACTTTGATATTGAACACTTTGGGTCTTTATACTGATATGGTTTCCCTGATTTACCTAATGGGGGCACTATGCAGTATATATAAATCATCCAGTGTGTCATGTCTGTCTTTGCTCTCTCTGGTATTTTAAAAGTCGCTGAGCAGGCCTCTGCAACATTTGTTGTTGCATTTTCTCAGAAGTTGGAGATGCATCTCAGATTATCAAAAATTATACTGATCAGCCCAAAGGGCCGCTCGACATAATTTGTTCACTCATCCATGTGTCATATGCAATATTGGAGACATCAATGATCTGACACTCACAAATATTAGAAAGCATTTCATCAGAGCATCACAGCATTTAAAATGACAGCGTTTGGCCCAAATGGGAACCACAATTACAGCCTAGGAATACGAAGAGCATATTTCTTACTGATGATGATCCAGACAGTGAATTTATCATTTACTTACTGCTGTCTTGTTATGCACCATCTAAAATATTTAGATCATATTTTTAAGAAACTGTCCTGTCCATGAGATCGCAGCTAAAGAGAAATTCAACACAAGCACAACCTTGAGAGTGGATAAGACTCAGAGCAGAACTCACGACATTAAGACTAAATAACTGCTGATCAATATGGAGGAGAAAGGACTCTTTCTGAGAGCAAAGACTGAATCTCTAATCAATAAATTTAGTTATCGAGCTTCCACTAATCCACTGCTTGAACTGGAATGAAAACGGTTCCGCTGCTTTAATCAGCAGCTGCACAGTGTTTTTTTCTTCTGGTCTAAGAAAAATGACCAGTGAGTGAGGCTCATCCTTGTATTAGCTTCTTCTTTTGGTCACATTTATAGCTATTAACTTGAGAGGCTGTTTGGGAGTTGGTTGGCCCATGCCCCTTTTGGACCGGCCCTACCTACTGTGTCCACTGTGGTTTGATGTTAGGCCATTCACTTCTATAGAAATCTGAAGGCGAGCGCTTCCCTCTCTCTGCCAGAGCTCAGTTGCACCTTGCATTTCAGACAACAGGAGAGTTGCTGCACCTTCCTGTCTCCTCTCCGGGCTTGTTTGGGCAGATCTGAGCCTGATAAAATAACCACTGTGTACCTAGAGTCCTCTGTAAGCAGCAGCACATAGGTGGAGGAAAAACAAAAGTACAAGTACTCCGTATCAGTGAGTGAATGCAAACAGTTCACTAATCAATAAATCTTCCATCGCTAAGGGAAATGTGCTGCAGCTGCCACAATGTACTGTTGGATAAAGATTAAAAATGTAAAAAATCAAATTTCCCCAGATTTATATCTTGCTTATACACAGTGAGATATTAGTACAGGTACTCTTCCTGCTTAACACCATCCTGTGAAATCAGTCGCTCCCTTTCTTGTTGGAGTGCTGTTTGCAAATGCATTTATGCAGACTGAATGAAATATTATTCCCTTACACAGCAGGATACAGCTCAACTTGGGGACAGCATTAGAATAGCTCGGTCCTTCCAAGTTTCTGTGTTTTTCTTTTCAGCAGTGCCCCCATTGCACCATAATGCTCCTCTAATTTTGTTTGAACAATATACTCAGGGATGCCAGCTGGAAAGAACAAACACGTCTCAAAGAAACAACATTAAATACACTTAAGGACCAGAAAAACAGAACCCCCTCTCTAATGTAATGCAATGCAATAGCTTGACAGTAAATTCTTCCTTAAATGTTCTGTTTTTGATTAAGGGTTGCAACTGAAGATTGTTTTCCTCAATTAATCTGTCAATTATTTTTCCATTTAATTGGTCCATTGTTTAGACTACAACACAACATAAACATTTTCCAGAGTCGAAGGTAATTTCTTGAAATTGCTCTGTTTTGTCATACTCACCGTCTCAAAGATCAAGAAAAGCAGCAAATCCTCACATTTGAGAAGATGGATCATTTTTGCTTAAAAAAGAAAACTAATAAATTGATTATCGGAAATTGGGTTTGCAATGATGCTTTCTAATGTTTGACTTATTAGTTAATTGACAAATCAGTATTTGTGTGTTGACTCCACTGTATGGTCCCTTTTTTACAATGAGTGCAACCCAAAATGTCAAGATCACAAACTACAGAGTTGAAAACAACCATATCTGAGATATAGTTTGACATTTTTGGGAAATACACATATTTGCTTTGTTGCTAAGAGTTCTCTCTCTCCCTCTCATGCCAGCTGCTGGTTGTAGCTTTGTATGTAACATACAGACATGACTGGTATCAATCTTCCCATGTAATGCTTGGAAAGTAAGTAAATAAGTGTATTTGCTGAAATGTGTTGAACTTTTCCTTTAAATCAACACAACACTGACACTCAACAACCTTTCAAAAATGCAAGCTCCACATTACAGGATTGTTGTTGGAGTAACTGGATTACAAAATAGAAATTCCTGTAGGGGTTTCTGGATGCACTCTGGTTTTAGGAAAATGGTTATTGCACATCCTCATTTACTCTAGGTGGTTCCTAATATACTAAGTGGATTGCTTGGGGGATAATTTGGCAGGGAAATGTGTCCATTCACATAAACTCAGGTTTGTACTCCTTTAAATGCATACTTGCCAGTCTGGTTGTAGTGGTGGTCTTTAGTGAGGCTATAAATGTGAAAGAAAAGATCATTTTTACAGAATTTCCAGTGGATGTAGAACTTTTTACCTCCTCTCCAGGTGAATCCTAAGGAAATTCTTATGTTGTTTACTTTGAAGAGAGCTGTTGTCTGACGGGTTGATGCCGCCTGCCTTGTGGGCATCATGCTCTTGAGTTATCAGCGTGACGATAGACCCATCTTAATTACTCTCAGATACAGCACTATAATCTGTCATTGTCAGGCAGATCAAGACTGTGCAAACCAAGCACTAAGGCTCATTCACCCAAACCAGAAGCCTATTGATTAGTTCTCATACTTGAGTCATTGCGCTGTGGAGAGACATGGGAGGCAATAGAGCTAATGGAAGGGGGAAACTCAAAGTCACATTGTTTACATCTAAGATGACAGGTAAATGTATTTGAAAGGAAATATGGGCTTGATCCATTGGCTTCCAAACAGCAGTCTGTCTGTAACTAACAAGGAAAGTAAACATCGAGCTGCCAAACGAACAACTGGCCTGCCGTTCAGATTGTGAGCTTACTGCACTGCAGCTTTTCTACTTCTACATCAGATACATTTCCCTGCTTAGCATAACTGAACACTTTGATTTGCTGTAACCTTTTTGTAAAATATAGATATTTCCCTGATTTATAAAGGGATTCCTAACATCCCCACAGCCCACAAACGCCACTTTTATCACATGGGTGGGCTTTTGTAGGTGGTGATGGTGGTGAATACCAGCATAGATGTTCTCCATACTACATAGTATCTACATATACACTATCTCCTATTTACTAATATCTATAGTTTACCATTTTTATATACAGCCTGTTTTTATACTAACAGGACATGATACAATACTTGCACCAGCGGACGTCAAACAGCAACTTCACAATCCCTCTGCCAATTAAACTCAACAACGAGACAGTAAAATGTTTTTCCAAAAAATGTTTTTTTCCCAGGTGTTCCTGTTTCGCACAATTAGTTTCAATTATCCTTTGAGCACTGCATTGACAGCAACCTCAAAAATCAACTTTTTTTTTTTAGTCAGCAAACCGACTGTTTCAAATATTCTTTTCTAGTGTGAACACGCTGCAGAATCTAATTAAAATAAGTATTTTAGATATAGATTCTGTGCCTCCTGATACAAAACATCTTCCTGCAGTTGTAGAGTTTTGCATCTTTGGTACAAAATAACATTAAACTACTATTATTAGTATTTGCTATAACATCTACATCACATCCAGTTGTTTTACAGTTCAGGCTTGATTTACTAAAAAACATCAGTTTGCAGCATCAGTGAAAAGTCACGTTTTTTTTATGCTTGTATTAAAAGATATGTGAATCAGTTTAGTCCTGAGAGGTGAACAAACAGTTATAACCAAAGCCCCAAAACATATAAAGAAATTTCATTGCAAACTTTGCATTTTCTCTTGATGCACTTTTTTTCTTCATTTAACTAATAACTTTATTTAGTTTTGTTTTGCTCCTGTTGTGCAGGAATTGATTTAGATTTTTTTCCTCTTTCTCTTCTGTTTTCCCAGTGGGTTCTAACAGGGGTGTTGGAGTTTGTTGACTCTCCTTTAATGAGCAATGGACCTTTTTTAATGGAGTCAGCAGTGCAGGTTTTTTTTCTTTACCCTTATGTGCTGATGTTTGGTTTGTTTTGTTGTGGTTTTCCTATTTTACAGTACTTTCTAAGTTTCCTATTAAAAGTCTTGCACGACTTCCATAGTATGAGATAGTTCACACTGATGGATCTCAATAGCAGACCTCCATTAATGCTATTCATTTGTCAAGATAAGCCGATTGCACTTGTCAGATTTTCACTCAGAGTTAATTCTTTCATCTTGGTTCTTTGTTCCACCAGTGTACCAATGCTGTATAAAAAAGTTAAGAGCAGTTATATTTGTGAAGATAGATATACTCAAAAGTGAACTATTTCTGATACTTTTTTGTGAATCTGCTCTGGAGTTTTATGGCTTAGTATGAGAGGCATCTTTCCAATTATTACAAAGGCTCTTCCTTTTATTAATTAGCTTGAATTATATTATCCACTCATAATGATAGAAATATTGATGGGTAAACTGACATGATCAGGCAGAGATGTAAATACCATCCACATCCACATTCAACATTTAATGTTGAATAGAAGTTATAGCCAAAGACATCTGACCTGATTTACTATGTATGTCACTATTTTCTAAACTCCTACCTATTTTAAAGTTGCAGTACTATAGTGGCTAACGTGTTTCTCGATATCTATATATGCACTTTATAGTGGTGAATTAAATATGTGTATGTGGACTAGAAGCTACAGCAGGTTTTTCATGACAAACTCATAAGAATACAGTAGATAAGATGTGTGCCAGAAACAGGACAGCTCAGTGACAGAATAACAAAGTGGCACCGCCGCACACTCAGGTACCTCTGGTGTAGTGACAGCTCTTGAGCAAGAGGGACCTTTGTCTTTTTGGACGGCGCTGTGGCTTACAAGCAGAAATCTATACTTTGGTGTCCACACAAGCTGAAGGAACAAGCAAAGTTCATTCCTCTCAGAGAGGTGCTTTCAGTTCTTCATGCTCTTTTCTGCAATCAGGTCTCATTTAGTTTGGACAGTCAATGATGCGCCCGTAAATTTAATTGGTCATTGTAAAGTCTGCGCCCTCTCCAAAACTGTGTTTCAATTGGTTTTCTGTTATCCTCCAAGGCAGAACACATGCCAGCACTCATTAGCACAGAGCTGCTGTTTGCGAAAAAGAAAAAAAAGGTTCAGCACCTATCTTCTTTGACTTCTTGCTTTTTATGTGGCTTTAGGATGGGAGTTTACAGTAACTAGAGAAATGTATGGACACAGTGGTTCAGTGCTGAGTCTTTGTGTGAGACTGAACTTTACTCTGTCCCTCATGTTGTGTATGAATCATATATGGATTTTTATTTTTATTTTTTGCAAGCTTTAGTGTTGCTCTCTTAAATAAATCTCCCGCTCTCACAAGAGCTGTCAACCCATTTAATGGAAGCACAATAGCTGTTTGTACTATATGCCAATGCCCTTCCCCTATGTGAAATCTGAGGGCTGGGCACATTACACAAAGAACAACTTTTCACTCTTATTTTCTCGAGGCGCAGTGGTTCATAAACAGGATCATTAGTGAAATTGTCAGTTTATGCAGCCATAAATACTGTTTCATCCCCAGTTTGGCAGCAGTGATTCAGTAGCATGCAGATTCAACCACACCGAACTGAATGCTCCTTAATAATAACTTAAGTAAAAAATTCAAAAACTTTTTATACATATTATTATTTAATATGTATCAGGACTGAATTATGGGGACCTCTGGCCTTTTCAATATGTTGCTTGCATTGCCTTTGGCAGTTTAGTTTATCTGCTGTATATTTTCACTTGCAACTCCTTCACATCCTGGGAGGGTTTCCTCTTGGGAGAAACGCCCCCAAAACTCTCACTATATTACCAAACTGTACGTCACACTGCTTTTAAAAGAGATGAGGAGCTGATGTGAATTGCCCTGATTGTTACCAGCTCCTAACACTGATGTATGATAATAGCTTCGGTCTAATTCCAGCCTGTTTCCATGTGCAGCATGGGTGCACCACTAGGTCTATGGCCATCAGATCCTGATTCAGATGTTGCTAAACGGCACAAACAGAAATCTCTCAATAGAAATAGGGCGGATGATATGCATGAAATATTATATTGATTATTTTGGCAGGTATTGTGATTGTGATATGAGTCACGATTTGAGTAGGAATTCTTGCATTTCATTGTCACTGGGAAAAAAAGACCTTTTTATCAAAATTGTAGCTCCTTCAATTTTGATAATATTTTGATTCAGCCTCAGAAATGGGAATAAAACAGTTCTAACGTTGTAATAAGATTTTATCTTCATGTAAGATCCCATTGCTCATAAGAAGCTGATTGAGAAAATATGTTTCAGCGTTCTGGCACAAAACACTTCCATAGAAACACATTTGTATCCAGCTCCAGATGTGGGATGGCTGATTAGTTTTAAGTGTATTTCTCTTAAATGTTTTTTTTTATTTAGCAGTCGCTCAATGCAATGTATTCATCTTATGGGTATGTCACTTGAAGTTTTAAAGGATATATAGATCTAATGTTGTTAACTGGATTTGTAAATGCACCCAAACACAGGCAGATGTTTGGCACCTTCATTACAGTGGTAGACCACTGTGAAGTGGTTTATATTTATCTTTTCATGTAGTTTCTAGTAGAAATATTGTCTTGGATCTCAGCAAAATGTATCTCAGAGAAATATGGGTAAAATATTTTTACAACTTCACTCTGTGGTCCAAACTTGCCACATGAAAAGTTTTGTTTTGTCAGCACAAGTCAAACTTGACTCTATATAGAAAACCTCAGAGGAAGACAGAGCTGCTCTAGTCTAAAAACAGATATCAATAAATGTAAACAGCACTGGCCTAGGGATGTCATTAAAGAGAATAGCATGTCTAGACCTCATAAAACCAAAACATATTGTTATTTCGAAGCAGCAGGAGTTATTGCCTGTGAGCACTAAGATGACATCCATCAATTTAGGGTTTTATTGGAAAATGTAGATGGGCTGCTTGGGAGATGTAAATGATTTACTTAGCATAAAGTTTTGCTTGAACGGGCAGGGAGATAGTGTAGTTAGTGAGGGTAGGGAAGTATTTGTGTGACAAAGCCGGTATTGAAGCAAAAGCTGATTTTCCCAAAGCCTGAGAGAATCGCGATCTGTGCATGAATAAATAGGCTGGACCTGCACAACGTGGATTATTCTGCTTCAAATATCAGTAGACTTAAGGGTTGTCAAATGGCATACATGTATAATAGGATTGTTGTACATGATTTCATTTTGTCACTTGTACCCAAATGTCATATCTTCTAAGGTTTGCACTGATTGTTTCTCACTGTTTGCACAAATTGCTGTTTTATTCCCTGTGCCATTTTCATGTTGCACGTTCAGGCCAATTGAACAGAACCTCTTCACATTTCAAATTCTTTTCATTGAATTTCTGACGATATGATGGCAAATGAAAACTCTGTCTGTAATGAAGGCAGTTTAAACAATAGATCTCCGAGCACAGACAAATCACTATTAACTTCTGTATGACAATATGTGTTGGGACAACAACTGGAGTAAATTGAATTTGCATGAAAAACATTTTAGATCTGGTGCGTGGAAGTTTGTAAAATTCCACGCCACATTTTTGACATGCTAGAGCTTCAAAGTGGAGAGCATTTGCATGCAGTTGTGTATCACTTTGACATGTTGGCCTCATCTTTCAGTAAATCTCAAATCTACATTTATTCAAATGTGTTCAGTGCGGTGAAGGTTGACACTGCATAATCCATCAAAATGTTCCATTTCAAGAGAGGGGCTGGAATTATTTGAATCATCAGAAAGCAGCCTTGCTTGTGGTGAAGTGGGGGTAGAAACTGTTGAAAGTTTTAACCCAGGGAACAGAAAAATCTATTGATTATATATGGCGTGAAATCACCTAGTTGTAAAACTGAAGTCTTTTCTCTCAGTCTGACCTTGTCTTTCTATTTTCTAATACAACTGAGTGTTTCTACCAAGAAAAAAGAGTAGATTATCTATTTTATGTCAGTTGTAGTTGTGAAAGAAAAGACAGTTTAGGTCATTATCAGGAGTAAAAAATGTGTTTTTTGCAATATATTCGATAAAGACGTGGACATTGTGATGCCTTTGGTTTTCAGCATGAAACACCCTGATCTCTTGCCACATCTGGCCTGAGACAGTTTTTATTTTTCTTGCCATAAATCGTATATTTCTACTGCATATACTTGTTTTACAGTCAATAATAAAAACCCAAGACACAGTCATCTTCACACTAATGAAATCATTTCATATTTTATGTGAAAGGCAGAAACAGCTTGCAACAAAGAGGTCCATTTTCACACTCACCTCTAGGATTCATAAACATCTAAATTTCACCTCGTGTTTAAATGTGCAAGTTGAGTTTTTTTCTCTTAACGCCTGTGTGCTTAGTGAAATTTTGTGAATCTTAGTGAAGTTTTTCTTATTGTTGCACAGTTATTTTGTTTATTCATAGTTTATTAGATTTATCTTTACATTTTTTTTTTACCATTGAGTCTGTTCCTTTTTGCCTTAGCTTACATCGTCATTCGGAGCTATTACTGCAGATTGCAGCAAAGAAAACGGCACTGAAACTTTCACATCTAATACAGCTAACTAAAAAATATCTGCAGCAGATAGAGAAGATAATCATTCTTTCCTTTTCAGTTACAAGGACGTTTAAATGTCTATATAAATGGAAAGCTGATAACTATTCTGTATAAATGTTCATATCTTCCTTTCTTTTTAACTTTAGTTGTATTTTACATTCATTTCTAGTTGTTGCATTTAAAGAAGTGGTTTAAATTCCCCAGTTGTACCATAATGGGTGAAAACTGAAGAGAATAGTGAAGAGAACAAAGACGTGTTTCAGTTGTTGTCTTTTCTGTGACTTCAGTCAAGGTTGTG
This sequence comes from Seriola dumerili, assembly GCF_002260705.1. Classification (NCBI taxonomy): domain Eukaryota; kingdom Metazoa; phylum Chordata; class Actinopteri; order Carangiformes; family Carangidae; genus Seriola; species Seriola dumerili. The sequence continues at coordinate 2,163,080 of NW_019174585.1, forward strand.
GCTGAGTCCAGTGTGTTATGTGACGCTTTCATTGACACAGATATCAGCTCTCCACCTCATGTGTGTATTGTGGAGCCGGGAGGCTATTTTTTTTTTATCGTTCCTGTGTCTAATCTCAAGGTTGGACTGTGTGGTAAGGGACCAATGTGTAAAAAATGGATTAAGCAGCATTTTGCTGTGCTTCAGCTAAGGTCAAAACTGTACCCTTAATCTCAGTCACACTTCTGTGGTGTTTTTATAGATCAAAATTGAATTTTGTTGATTAAATACAGCTTAGGTGTCTATGACACAGAGGCAATTACTAATCTTTAGCAGTATTTTTTTTTCTTTCACCATAGTGCAACCCTGTGTTTTCATTATTATCTGATTCAAGCATAATGCATTCACTCCAAATCCGTTTGGACTTCTTTAAGTTGACAAAGAATTACAATAGTTGGTACTTTGACATGTCTGTCAAATCATTTTCATTCGTATATTTACATTTTATTTATAACAATCTTTTTCCTCAGACACTTGGTTAGGATAAGAAAAAAAGCTCTACCCTTGAGTGTTAGAAGATTGATACCACTCTCATTTCTGTTAGCTTAGCTTAGCATAAAGACTGGAAATGGGGGGGGAAACAGCTAGCCTGGCTCTGTCCAAAAGTTTAAAAAAAAAATGTCACTTTTGAAGTTCATGAATTGAAAACTGTGACAACAATGGGTAAAAATATTTGAAGAATATGGATCAGAGCAGATATCTCTGCTTCAACATATGGAGCCACACCCTTTCAGTTCATAATTCTGCCTGGAGATGTTTTGCTTTCTTAAACACTTCTTTGCAAGGAATAGGAGGAACAAACAAACAGTCTGAACAGATTTATTTTGACACGTGTGTCTTAGTTATTTGCACAAACGGTGAGCATCACTCCTGCAGAATAAAGAGATACTTGTGTTTCTTTGACTTGATAACCTGTTGATCAGCCGCTCAGGCAGATGAAAAGAGAGCAGAGGGAACTTTCATGGTTACTTGGATGACACATTGAGCCCATGGCTGACGTAGTGTTGAATGACAGTTGACGGGCCCTCGGGGAAGCACCTGTCTGTCAAAATACATTGTAAGTGTAAGTGACATTATTAGGAAAATGCTGTCACCTTGTGCTTATGTAATGTGTAAAGTTTGAAATTATATATTCATAGTAAACAAACTATTAGCGTGATGGCTGACATGTTTTGTCCAGTGATTATGCATAATTGTGTTTAATGATTCCCTAGACATCCATGCATGTCAGACAAACCAACTGCATGTTAGTTTTTGTCTCCAGCCATCACTCTTCGTGTTGAGTAGGTCACCTCCGACTATTCATCACCTCTTGTGTCATCAACACCGATGCAATTTGTGGCAAAAAAACATCTCACTCTTCACTCTGCGGCCGTGTATTGCCAACCCGGACCAGCTCGGCCATCAGGCATCCACAATGGCATAATTATGGAGTATTAAACCGTCACAATGACACATCAGTCAGACAAGATATGCAAAATGCCAGCGAGGCCTACTCAGTTTACCCTTACTCTTGTCAGAATGGCCTGAAAAATGGAGGTTTGTTTGCTGCTGGATCATAATTACGATTTGTATTTATGAGACCCATCAAGCCTTCAGCCAAGAGGAGCTGCGTTTGAAGGTGACTCCGGGATGCATCACGTCAGGCTGCGGACACAGTGGAACAAGGCTTTCAGACAAGCTGTCTCCTCTCACCGAGCCTTTTAAATCATCATCACTGTAGCCAGCTGTATGATAGTTCACATGATATATCACCTGTTAGAGCCGCAGCATACGCACCACCAGCTGACAATGAGTCTGGCAGCAAGCCGTTGAGCAGCCACAGTCGTTTGATGCTTCCGTTTCCCGTTATTAAGCCATCTTTTCCGTGCTGTTGTGTTAAGCGTCACTTAAACTGCCAGTTAGGTTTAGGGGATGTTTCTTTAGGCCCTTTTTTGTCCTACTTGTTGTTTCGGTGATTTGGCCAGCTGAATTTTTCATGACTTCAATCAGCTTGAAGGAGCTTGTTAGGCTGAAGATTCTGACACTGCTGTGATTCTGCTGTCCGTTCAAATGTTGTTCAACTGGAGCTCAGCTGTCTGTACATTCACACAGTCTGAGTAAGCTGGCTATTCGTCATGTTCAGGCTAAAGAAACAGGTCTTCTGTGCGGCTCTGTCCATCAAAAAGCTATTGTGCTGATTGGAATAACACTGGACATGTTTAATTGTTGACATGCCGATACGATGACATTGTTAGACAGGCATTACAACTGAATTCATATGGAAGTTACATCAGCAGTCACTTGGGGGTATTTTTTTGCCTTTTATGATGGTTAACAGCAGAGAAGTGACGGGGAATGACATGCAACAAAAACCCTGACTGGACTTGGGGTCGTTGCAGTGACATATGATCAGCATATTACTCCTCTTGGCCGCCAGGACACCATGATCAGATGAGTAAATTCAAGTAAAATTGAAGGTGCATTAGATCTGGTTAGTAATTCAATATCATCTTCTATTCAGTGGAATCATATTGTGAAGATCTTGGTATTAATTGTTTTTTTTGTCTAAATGAATGGTTCTGAGCAGGCTGGCTATTTTGTGCTATATGTCAGTATCAAAAAATGTCATTAATATTGTCACAGTGATTTCAACAAGGACATTTCAGGTGCACTCACATTTGTTTTGACTTGTAAATATAAGCGGCTGAGATAAACATAATTAAAGTGTGAAGTCATTTGGAACCTGTCAGATTGCCTTTATGATTGTGTCATGAACTCTGTAAAGCTGTATTTAGCAGCGTCCACTTATCTCGACATCTAAGCTGTTAATTTCAATGTGACCAATAGGTTTTATGACCATAAATGATTGAAAATGCATCTGGAATCTTATGAAAATAATAGGACATTGTTTTATTTCATGTTTTTCTTGATGTCCACAAATCCAATGAGAAGACAAAAACCATGAATGAATTGATCCCGCTAACAAGTTTTGACTGTGTATCTGCAGCTTCTCACACTGTAGCTTACGGCCATAGAACTGTTGTCCAAAAACTATTTAAAAGATAAGCCACACTGTTGTGCTTGATGACAACTGGTGGTTCATTTATTACCATGACATGCCACTATAGTGTATTTTGAGTGAATCCCACATTCACCATCCTGCAGCAAGAAATACTCACCAGAGTACCAATTGTGAATTAATCCGCAGCTGAAAATAGTCCCCAACAAATGCACCAGTTACTCCTGTTTTGTTACAACCTACAGTGAAAGCCTGATTTACACAAGTGGTTTTTGGTCTCTTTTTGACAGTAAGGAAAATATAGCATCTCGCCAGCCTTATACTTTCAGGTGATATTCAGATTGCTCTGTTTACCTTTGGTGTCTTGCCAGTTGAATGTAAATGTTGCCATGAACAAACCAAATAACAGAATGTGTATTTTCACTTGAGGTGTCTTGACTAAATATGACATTCTGTTGGTTAAAAATAAGGATGTAAGGTGCGTTTGCCAGCTTCTAACACAGGAAACAGAAACGATGCTCTCAGTAGTAACAGTGGATCCTAATAGGAACAGTAAAGAACAGCGAAATGCCAGATTTAACACCTTGTTTCTCAAACGAGTGTGAATTTAACCCGTTTATTTGAACCAAATTAGGATTTTTACACACAAACCTACGACTAGGAAAGCAGGACTCTGATGTAAAAGTAGCCACTGTGTACACACAGGGATGTCCTTGTTTTTTCTTTTTTCTTTCACTCCCATTTCTTTGTTTTTCTTCCCTCACTCCTCTTTATGTGCCACAGCCACTTATTACAGTTAGAGGGCAGGTGTGTGTCTGGCCTCAGCTGGGCATTATCCTGGCCCAGATTGTCCTTGGACCCCCATGTCTGTCTCATAACCTCGGCTGCGGCAGCCCCATATATCACTGGCTATTCTTAAAGCTTTCCTTACCATTGATTATTCCTCTTTAGTCTGATTCAGAAATGATCAAAGGCAAAGCATCAAAGCACTTTATGGAGGTAATTATTCACTCATTAGCCATATGTTTGACAAGTACACCCTCCTGGCATTGGAAACCCCTCTATTAATCATAAACACAGATCTGACAGAAGGAGATGATGAAATATATATATCCTGACAGAGAATCAGTAAGATGATATTATTGATGGATTACAGAGTGAGCTGTCATGAAATGGCACAGCCTTTACTTGATGTATGACTGCTGAGAATATATTTTGGGTCATCTTTGCTGCCACCATATTTCTTCACAGACCATGTTGCAGTCATCATTATCAGTCTGACCTGCTCTGGGAATTTTTCTCCCCATTCAAACACCCAGATGTCAACACATACAGCTTGTTATAACTGAAACAATCTAAACAAATGATCTCACCGGCAACCTAAACATGTTTTCCTCCACATAATATGAAGATGATACCCCCCCTGTGCCCCCCCGCCCCTCCTAACCAGCCACCCACTCTCTGTCTCCTGTCTTCCTGGGCAATCTCCCCAGGCTGCGAGGACAAGACAGGACAGGAGAGGATAAATTACAGCCACAGAGCCCGACTCTCTCTCATGCTTTCATTTGCACCAGCAATTAATCAGCCATCACTGGAGAGCTCTTGCATGTCAGGCTGAGGATTTTATTAGGGATGTCCTTTATGGGCCTTAATGAGACTTATGTCTTCCTTGAGTATTTCATTTGCTGCACATAGCCTGGCTGCTTGTAACCTTGAGGTGAGGAGTTTTTTTTTTTTCTCTCTACAACAGTAAAGCTTGGCAGGGTTTTGTTACTCACCTCTCAATGATCTTGAGTTGATTCGCTCTTTCATCCACTGCCTCCCTCACTATTACAGATCCTCTTGTCTTGCAGTTGTCTAATTTTAGACACAATTAGGCCTGATTTGTTTTTGTTTTATTCTGACATTCCTCCTGGCCCCGGTTTTGAAATACAGTGCAAGTGAGTTATTGAAAATGTGGCAAATCACCTTCTGTTTTGTGAAATGCAGAAGGAGACAGTTATGCATCACAATAACTGCTTCAGCATGATTTGAAATAAAATGTCGAGCATGATCAGTCAAATACAACTCATTGGCTGAATGGATATGTTATTATTATTACCATTATATTTGAGTCACAGAGTTTGAAGGCACATTTTCTCAAACAGCTTGTTACTGTAAATGATATGCTTCTACATGAACAGGGTTTTCTTCCAAAACAGGGACAGCTTTTATTATTTCACATGAGACATTTTGTGTTTTTGTCTGTGCCCTTCTCATTGATTTGAAGAGGGTGGGGCTCAGTTGGAAAAAGGTGGTGTCATGTACAGTGCCTCTGTGCATCAATCAGGATTTAACAGCAGTTGTGAGGTTGTTTTGCTCTTTGTCAGGCCTCGGTCAGTCAAATCTGATGAAACCACACCTACACAGTCCTGATGAAGCAGTTTTCTTGGAGCTTTAAACTCTTGGGATATAATGCATAAGGATATTTTATCTAAACTTCACCTTTAGTCTATGCATATTTAGTCATGGATATTTCATGGTATAGAGATTCCAAATTAAGTCTTCAAGGGCTTTAATGCTATTTTACTATAAATATACTGGCTAATCTTTAAAAAAGAAAAAATGGTCGTTAAAAACATTTCCCACTGGAGTCATTTAGACTCTATGGTTAAAAAAAATTCCATCTATTGAACAATAAAAGATTCTCGACCCTTTTCCTCTTTTCCAAACCAGATATAGCCAGACATAACACATTTCCATGAATATGAACCACAATTTAAAAAAAGTTATCATCAGCTGTATTAATGCCTCTCCCAATATTTTATACTTTCATACAGAATAGCAAAATGAACAAGGACATGTCATTTCTGGAGGCCTGAATTAGGAAACGCAGTTGCAATTTAACATTATAATCCGGTAAGATTTCAATCCTGGTTGACATTACAGCTGTGGTTATTGTGCAACAAACACTTCTTGACCAGTTACTTTGTCAGAGTTGCAACAGAAGAGCTATCTGTTTACAGTGCAGCCACACAAGCTGCTGTTTTAATAAGTAGTTTTATTTAGAACCAGTGCTTAAACTAAACTAAAACAGAGCTGGCGCTGACTGCTCAGATGACAGTAGTGAACATTACAAGTGAGGCTGATGCCAATGAGATCAAACTGAATGCATTGTTTTCCTGTGAATCCCTTGTGCAGGAATGGCAGGCTCCACTACCAAAAAAAACTACTATAAGGGAGATAATTACCGAATGCAAATACGTTGAATGGCAGAAAAAAATGCCGACCTAAATAGTGTCACACAGTGGGAAGTGTTGTTTAAAAGACCATCTGGGTATTTCAAAGATTGCTGAAACATTGGATGCTCTATCTCTCATAACGTAACGCGTGATTGTTTTTCTCTGTGGAGCAAATAAAATATCTATAAAATACTTAATTTGGTTCAGTTACAAACCAGTGCTAACTTATACTGAATACACACTGAAAATTCTGACTTGTATGTTTTGGGGGAAAAAAAAATTCAGGGCAACAAATTAAACACTTTCTTCCATCTTTGGCTGTTTTCATCCTTTTATCATTGTGTTGTTGGAGATTTTGAAGCTGGCTGTTCAGTTTTGTGTGTGCCCAAACAGCACCAGCTACAATCACAGTAAAAATACTTGAGTGGGCGTCACCCAGTTAACCCATAACCACAGAGTCGGCCAGTAAGAGGATATGGAGGCCATCTGGTAGCATTTTTACAGTATGGTGTGGCAGTTTGCCCATGTGTGCTACAGGAAGGGTCGTATGACGGTCATGAAAGAGAGAGCCTCTGGAATTCTCCAAGGACAACCACATGAATATTCTCAGATAAATTTTCTGGGTCAGACGTAAGCTCAACCAAAGTACATGACCTGATCACATCTGTCGCCAGGTTGTGAAGCATGAATGATCAAACTACATGACCTTTAAAAACTTAAATGATATCTTGCATTTCTTAAAGCTGAATTTGCAGTGTGTGACAGAACCCACCCCCCCCCCCCCTTTTTTTTTTTTTTTTTTTTTTTTCTTTTCTTTTCTTTTCATTCAAAGACACTGTATTTTAATAAGTAGGACATTTTGCTGGGCTGCTGCAAGTTTGGAAAAAGTTTGAGGAACTAAACTAAAACTAAGAACTGAACATGATTATTATGTAAATGAAAGAAAAACAATATTGTAATCATTGGTAATGGTCCATAACATAACTGAACTGAACAGAATGGAAGATAGACAGAGAAGTACAATTTTGAGGTGATTGTACTTCACTTGAGTGTTTCCAAGTGTAATTTCAACAGGAGATGGTTTATGAGCAGCAGCAAGTGATTTTCACTGTATTTTATTTACCCCAGGTCTTGCCTGTCAGGTTACATAGAGGCCACTGTATACTGCAGACACTACTGAGGACTGGAAATCAAGCACTTTTTTTTTGGGGGGGGGGGGTAAAGTAAATAAATAAATAAAACATCTATATAATCTATATTTTTAATGACACGGAATATTCATATAAAACATATTAATCTAATTGTATTCTTGTATTAATAAAACCACAATTTGCATACCATTTTATTTCTTTTAATAGAACACTATTAGGTTGGGAACTCCAATAACCACAATCATAAAATGCCTTATTTGCTGGAGCCATATAGATACATTAACACAGGAGAGTTTTCAGATTCTCTAATACTTTAAATACATTTTGCTGATAATACTCAAATATCTTTTACTTAAGTAAAAGATAGCACATTTATACAGGAGATTAATCTGTAGTGGAATATTTTTACATTGTGTTATTGCTATTTTTAGTTAAGTAAAGGATCAAATTACTTCTTCCACATCTGTTTTTGAAAATCTGTTAATACCAGTTGCCCATCCTTTTCTGTTTAATTATAATTACACATTGCAAATGAAGATGGATGGGTAGCTAGATAGATGGATAGAATGATCAATTGATCATGTGGGAAATTGTCAAAAATAGCGAGTGAGAAGATGTTGTCTTTTAAGCCACATATATACATGCTGACACACACACACACACACACACACACCCACGCATAGATGTATGTAATTATGTCCATTATTGTGAATAATATGAATAATGCAATAAGCCCCCCCCCCCGACACACACACACACACACACACACACACACATACACAAACACACACACACACACACACGAGCACGTGCACGCGCACACACACAGTCCATTTTTCACTGACCACACATCGTTGGCCATCTGTGTTCCCCATTTGACAGCCAGGTGGTTCAGACTTTGGAGCACAGCAGCTTCAGTTAATTAAGGTTACCCATTTGGATCTTGTCAATGGCTAATTTGCAGATGAAAGAGTCAAAAACTTTTTCTTACTCCAGCAGCCTAAGCATTGTTTTTGTCTTCCCTAATGGCTTGGGCCTGTCAAGTGGAACAGGACTGAACAGTGCCTGCAACCCAGTCTTCAGATGCATAGATGGATAAAGTTTACTTTGAGAACTGCAGTAGTCAAAAATCAATATTGAACTTAGTCAAGCTATTTACAGAACCTTCATAATGTTTGACAGAGGCTGATCCAGCTCTCAGACTGTGGCCAGTGATTTCCTCATATTAGCCAAAGTATTTCATTTGGAGACCACTTGAGCTGCAATGATTAGTTGGTCATTGATCACTTTATCCATTTTTTATTTTTTTTTTTAGCAAAAATACCAAATATTCTCTGGTTCCAGGTTCTCAAATGTGAGTAGTTATTCTCTTCTGTGTCATATACAACCGTAAACTGAATATCTTTTGGGTTTTTGGACTGTTGATAGAATAAGACAAGCAATTTGAAAACACATTCTTGGGCTGTGGGAAATTATAACAGGTATTTTCTTTTCTTACATTTCATAAACCTTTATAGACTAGTTGCTGCCTTTGAGACAACACTGATTAGAAAAGCTATAATTCTATTTAAATTCAGAATGATGAATAAATATAAATAAAAAAAAATTGTTTTGTTTATTGTTATCCCTCTATTTAGCATTTCTAAGCATTATATGAACAAATAGTGATTTATAACATAATGTAGTTGTAAACACATTTCAAATGTTAATGTATTTGTTATTATAACTCATCCAGTGAAGCCCCCATAAGGCATGCAACTGGTGATTAACAATATAATGCAATAAAACAATATCATATAAAATGGTTGTAATTTTTAAATTATGTCTAAAAAAATTGTGGATATATATTAATAAACACTAAAAAATGTCCTTATATGCTTTCAACTATATTATGGCCTGATATTAATAATCTAATTGTCCATATACTGCTTATAAATATTAAATGTGGGTTAAAGTAAAGTGTTAAATTACATATTTACAAATATTAATATTTAAAAATGACGCTCTTTCATTCTGGTTTCTCGCTTACTTGGGAATAACAGTTAATATAAGAATATATGCAGGTCCTCAGACAGAGAGGTGACATGAACAATTCTCTCCACAGGTCTGAAACCACAGAACAGAATATAACCACATTATCAAATCCTTAATATTTAAGCTGGAGCTGCGCTGTAGAATAGGAGAGTGACTTTGTGAACCCAGAGAAGTATTTATAGTCCCACACAAGCCTTATACTCTGTGTTATGTATCGTTATGAGCCAGTTAAAATATCCCCTTACCCCTGGAGATTCTTCATAGATGCCCTCACACTCGTACTATATTTCACAATTAATTATCTATGCCACGTTTCACGTCTGGCTTGAGGAGAAAACAAATCATATACATGTAAATACATACATGAATAGTCCTGGATCCAGTAAAAGTCCACTGGGGAACCTAAAGTAGTTGAAAATCAAATGATGATTTTGACTTGCTAGGGCTGTGAGCTTTTTTTTTTTTTTGCCTGTGAAGAATTGGGAAGAAAATGAGGTGCAGCCTTTTTTGCATTTTTAACCCAATTAATTTGTAGTTTGAGGTGTGACAGCGGTGAGAAGCACAAGTGGAGGAGCAGAATAATCAAATGACTCCCTCCCTGGGATTTAATAAACCAGAAAGTGCTAATTTCACCTTTGATTGCGTGCGGTATTTAATGCCTAAAGAAAGCATATCTAACTTCTCATCATGTGCCCAGTGTGCCTACTGTTTTGAGCTGCATGCATCATACTGCAAAGTGCCCTTGGCAGCAGAGAACAGATGAGAGACTGAGGAGGAGAACACGGTGACCCACAATGTTTAGACATTGATCTTAAATAAACAAATACAGGAAATCGCTGCACATTTTTTCTTCGAAATACAGAAAAGACAAAGCTCTTAAGTGCTCTAATTATTTAGTGATAAATGGGAACAACATTGATATTCCAATCACATGGTACACCTGTGGAGCCTCGGTTACTGACTGTGGTGGCTTGTACAGTCGCTTGTCTTTGGTGAAATATTGTAAATAAACAAGAACCATAGATGTTCAGGCCATCAGCTAAAACCCCCACTTAATTTTCTAGCAAATGTTAATGTACACCTCCTTTTAGTAAACCCGATGTTCATGGAAGGATGTACGTATAAATAATACCATGAGCCTTGCTGCTGATCTTACTTGAAATTCAACACATGAACATTTGCGAATCTGAGCCATATGTTCAAGCCATATGTTTTTTAGAATATTTTTTATTTCCAATACCTTGATTTTAAGCAAGACAAGTAAATACTCAGATAAAGACTCCATTACAGGTAGAAGTAAAAGTATATACATATTATCAGCAAAATATATGTTGAATAAAACTATTCAATAAAAAGGAGGATCTTTCATCATGAAATAATCTGTTGATTGTTTTCTTGAACAAGCCATGTATTTAAAAAAAAAAAAAAAAAAAAAAAGAAAAGAAAAGAGAAAATGTATCATCACATCATAATTACTCAGAGTCCAAAGTGACACCTTCAAATTGCTGGTTTTGTCAACCAGTAGTCCAAACCTCAAAATGATTCAGTCTACTGTCATTTGAGACAAAGAAATGCCACAAATATTCACACTGAGAAGCTGAAACCATTTTTTCTTTTTCTTTTACATTTTCACTTTGATTTTTTGTTCCCATTGCGTTCAATGATAATTATTTTCTCAATTAATCCATTCATCGGTCTATGAAATGTAAAAAATAAAATAAAACAATTACCCATCACAATTTTTGAAAATCCAAACAGTCATCATGAAATGGCTCGTTTCATCAGTCCAGCACGTAAAGATATTGAACGAGCTTTATGAGAAAGAAAAGCAGCCAGTGCTCTCGTTTGAGAAAAACTGGATACTGTAAGTGTTTGGCATCTTTGCTTGAAAAAATGACTGAAATGATTTGATTGACTGATTATCCAGATGTCAATTAGAGACTAATCTATTAATCAACTAATAATTCCAGCTGTACTTTAAACTCTGTCCTTTCCAGTAAGTTATGCAGCCAATAGTCTGACTGCTAAACTGCACTAAACAAACAAGTCTGTGTGGAGAAGGCATTTACATGATGAAGAGTTTTATATTCACAGCCCAAAAAAAAACGCGTTGAGCCATCATTCGACTTGTAAAAAGAATTTACATCTTAACTAACAGAAGCATTCATATAAAACTGAACTTCACAGTGCCTTACAAGATTCAGGGGGCAAATAAAGGAGGCAGACTGAGTGACTTTTCAGCACAGCCACCCACCAGCTGCCGGAACATAAATAGTAATGTATCATTATGGCTGCGCTGAGGGAAAACACCCTGTGTTTTAGTTCTTTGCGGAGGTCATGTGGCAATCGGTGGGTGTGTTCATGCAGCTCTCGCTTAGAAAAACAGGCTAAATTAGACCTTTATGATGCAGCCACGTAGACCCTCTGAATCTTACAGTGATAGTTATGGAGATGCTTGTGTTTTTTGTGTTTTTTTTTTTTTTTATTTATTTTCTTTTTTACTTTTAGGGAACAGTGTTTTCAGAGCCATTGATTGCGCTGACACTGAGAGCTGATGGAATTGACCCTGAAATAAATTAGATTTGTCTACTTATTTATGTTCCATAAATATCATGAGGGAGTTTTTTTTTTGTTTAAATGAGGTGATGGTGGTGGGGAAAAAAAGATCAATGAGTCTTTCTGTTTTGCTGCACGTACTCAGCTTGCAGGTTTGTCTGGAATGAGCTCCGTGGCAGATGACTCGGTGGTGTGCCCCCACATGATGCAATGCACCGCAAGTCCGTGTTTCTTTGAACTTGGGATTTCATGGTAGTCTACCAAATATTTTCTTTTTTTTTTGTTATTGTTTTGTTGCCTTTCTTTTGTTCTGAAGTTTTGCAGTTGCCACAAATAAAGTATCTGTAGATAAAAGCTGGAAAAACATTACTGTCAGCATATTGCTGTTGCTTTTCTGATTAGGATCTATATGATTTTGGATATTTAGATAGAATTTAGTCATAAATATTCCTGTATAAGTGCAGAGGATTGTAATGCAGTCAGAGATGATGCACTATAGTCTCATGTTATCTCACTCTCTGTGCATTTATCTTAAGATCTAGGAGGTAAATACCAAAAAAGCAGCAAAGACTGATGATAAATTTGACAGAGAAAGAGAGGAAGTCATTTAATAAAAGGAAAAAAAAAAGGATTGCATGTATTGTGGTGAGGGGTTTACAGGTTGTGTGTTTCTTCTTTGTAAATATAACTTTGGGATGTGAAATTATCAGCTCCGCAGCATCTGAATGATTGCGTAAGATGACTGCTTTCTAAAAATGGTTCTTCTTTGGTTCCTCGTGTCTTGCGCGCAGTTGATCATCAGTATGTCCTATTTCCTTACAGCATTTTTTTTTTGGCCCGCATATTTCTGACATAGAAATATTTGGCTGCCATGTTGCCTGACAGAGTGCTGATGAATTCCTGGAATGAGTTCCATGAAGTGGCCTGTTTTCCCCAAGTGAGAGCAACTGTTAAATATGCATGGCTGAAAAATAAATGAAGCAGCCTTCTAAGGAAATGTTGATATTCGTCAGGGACATCTGTATGATTTACAAGTCTGTTTTATTTGGTGGTTTCTATTTTGATGAAGCAGTCATCGAGACTCAGAACTGGTTATAGGTGTGTACCTCTCACAAAATGGCAGCTGTTTTACCTGTGTGGCCAGTCAGCTTTGTGTCAGCTGTCTTTGGATGTGTTAAAGTTGTAGATTTATCTACTGATGGGACTGTTTTGGAGTGGTCAGAGTTGACGGGATGTGAACAATGATTTGTCTTTGTTTTCCTGTCAGGGCGAGTTATCAGTGATTTTCTCTGTGCCCCTTTGATTTTTGGAGGCAAGTTCGATTTATTGACTTAGTTGGCTGGTTTTGAACCATTCTTTGAATCTGTTTGTTGTCCACCTCAATTCTGTTTATACAGACTTATTCTGCAATTAGCATATCCATTGTGTGCATTTCAAGTCTCTGCATCTTTATGTTTAAACCAGTAACAACCTAAGCTTTCAGCAGCTTCAAAGAGTTCTGTGATTTTTACAGTTTGATAACACAACTCACTGCTTTTTGTTCACAGCAGTATCATTTTTTAGGATCTGCATAAGCCAAAATCACCATGAGCTGCACAGGTGGTATAGGCACTAAACACCACCACCAGGGCAGTGATCCAGGTTTTATTTCTGACAGTGGTATCGTCTGCTTAGTCGGTCAGTGTTTGTGGGTGGGAGGTCTTCAGATGGACCCGCGGTTCACCTTCCCAAATCAGACATGCATAAATTAATTTTCAAAATCAAAAAGACTCGATCCAACCCGAAGACAGTAGGACCCAGTCCTAAACAAACCCCCAAAGATAATTAGACCTGATTCTAAATTAGAGGCGAACAGACCATCATAGAGGGAGAATTTGAACACTGGTTGGCAGCAAGATGTGCCACCAATTGATGAGCGGCCCCAGTGAAAAAGAGCAGCAGTGCTTGTCGTTTTTTTTCCTGCAGTTTGCAGTTCTCACAGTCACTGTGGTCTGGAATGAAACATCTCCTCAACTAATGAAGGAAATCCACATACAGATAATCATGGTTCCCATACAGATGAATCCCACTCAATTTTGTGATCCCAGCTTTTCCTCTACCGCCACCATCAGGTTGACATTTATGGTTTTTTAGTGAAATGTCTTTTGAACCAGGCTTTCCCAGGCGATAAATTGTTATAACTTTGATGATCCTGTGACTTTTCATCTAGCACCACCATCAGGTCAAAATTTCAATTTGTCCAATACTTCAATGTTTGTCCAATACAATACTCCAAAATCAATGACATTCCCATCAGCCTCAGTTGTACTACAAATGTTAGCATGCTATCATGCGAAGTTAAAATGGTGAAAATGATTAAACATTATACTTGCTAAACATAAATATTTCAGCATCCAGATGTTAGGCGCAGTAGTGCTTTGGGCTAAATGCTAAGTAGTGCCTTTATAAAGCTGCTAGCATGGCTTGAGTCTCCAAGGATGACGAAAACCCTGACTCCAACTTTTGAAGCACTAGTGACTCCTCATGGGTAGTTAAGACTTCCAGAAAAAGGTTGTATGTGTGACGCCTTTCCAGACCCATGGGGGAGCGTACAAGCTGCAGGTGTACTGAACTTTTGTCATGGTAACAATAATAAACACATAGTTAAGGATGTACAACTATCGATGTTTGGTTAGGATTGAAAAAAACAACTTGAGGTTCAGCAAAAGATTAGTTTGGTTTGGGTTAAAATAAGTACCTCCTTAAGGTTAGAGGACCTTTGTTGTCATGGTTACAATAATACATGGGAAAAAAACAGCGGTCTCCATCCTCTTGACCCATCCATCCACTACAACCTCCTCATTATGCAGACTTTGTGACTCTTTACTACATCACCTAACTCCCTAATTATTACAGCCACTAGAGGTCACCTGACAATAAAACGTAACTATGCTCATAATAAACTGCTTGAATAGACGACGAGTAGGTCTTTTTTTTTTTTTTTTTTTTTTACAGGAGAATAGTTTCACAAAGCACCTTTTATGAGGTTTGAGTCCCCTTTTCTTCTTCTGTTGTTTTGTTTTTGCAGTCAAATGCCCCCTTCTTTGCATTTATTAAATGTTTTGATTTCCACCAACAACACTATCAAAGGTAGTAGCTCCACATTGTTGTTTGGAAAAAAAAAAAAAAAAAAACACAAAGTTTTATACAAAGCTTTTCATTCACACTTGAAGCTGCAGTTCACAGCTGTCACAGATTTAGACATAGTTCAAACAGCCACACTTTTTGACATCTTCACTGTTAAAGACTACTGAGAAAAACTAAAGATCAATTCACACTCACTTCACACCTTGTCCATCACGCTGAGCGTCTGCTATCATTTGAAATGATGCACTTAAAGGCATTCACAGGTTTCACATAAATTCTCTAAAAGAGAAGTGTGTTTATGTTGCTTGACCAGATCTGATTTGTGTGCTTGGGCAGTGTAATCATTTGCTGTCATAACGACAGCATCAGTTGTCATAGTAATAACATACATGTGTGCACGTAGGCACACATGTTTCTGTTTAATAGCTCAGGGTGCAAACAATGTGGATTTGTGTTTGTGACCACACACGCTTTAATCAGTGTACTATTTTACTGTTGTACTGAATTTGACATTTGGCTACACACTATATGCCAACATCATTCTGGCTTTTCATCAGACAAACTATTCATTATTGTAAGTTACTGATGCAGTAGAACGGTTTTGATAGATTCATTGCAGGTATTAAACTTGCAACCTTTGCTTATTATGGCATACCTTCTTTCTTTAACAGGCCTGCAGCTAATGAATATAGCCGTCATTTAATCTGATGATTATTTTTCTGATTAATCAATTTGTTGCTTGAACCAGACCCTGAGGAGATGTCTTTAATGTCTTTTTTCATGTGATAAGCAGTTCAAAACCCAAAGGTATTTAGTTTATTGTTATGAAAACCAACAAATATTCACATTCGATAAGTTGACATCACTAAATATCTGGCACTTCTACTTAAAAACACAACTGTACTGATTATTCAGTTATCAGAATTGTTGCAGATAAAACATTTTTATGTAAATATTTTTTAACTCTAACTTGGATATTTTCCACTGATGTTTTGATAATGTTGCCTTTCTGAAAATTGGTATCAGTGACCGTCAAATAAATCTTTGTCAATCAAATATCTTTATATAGATATTCAGGGTATCATAACTAACAAATACTGAGCATAACTGTCCAAAATCACTTCCTATATCCTCTATAGCTTTGTCAGTTCCTGCAAAGACTGGAGCAGCCTTCCTGTTGAAATTTGTCTTGCTACCTCAGTGACTTCCATTTAATCTCTAAATCTCTAAAAACTCTTTTTTTTTTAATAAACTTGCATTTCTACATTGATAGGTCTTTATGTGCCATGCCTTTTAACTTATGTGTGCTGTATTTCTTCTACTGTGTGATATTAAATGTTCAAATAGTACCCTTAGGAATTCCCCCAGTGGTCCACAGCATTATGCTACTTTCTGCTACTAATCCCACAATCCCACAGTGACATGTGTCACATTTTACAGATGCAAACATTACATGCATGTTACTTAAAACCTGTCAGTGATGATAAATGAAAACTCAAAACTGACATTTAGAACCTCTCACTGATTTTATCTTGCTCATGTACGTTAATCCGGTCAGTATTTCCTGTGTGCGTTCATGACATGACCAGAGCAAAGCTACAGGCTACGTTCACACTAATACATTTTAGTTAAAATGCTTCACTTTTGCTACGTTTAGTTTTCGAGCCCCTAGAATGGAGACTTTTAGAAACGCTGCTGGGCCCATTTTAGTTGGAAAAGTCTCGGGTTGTGTTGTAGTTCGGACGGGCAGAAACTGAGACTTTTGAAAACGATGATGCAGACAACTGGCTCGCCTCCTGATCGGTCCTTATCAGTCATGACTACCAGACAGTGGTGAATGCAACATAGCGATCAAAGGTAACACCATAAATTTGTTTAATCACTTGGAACACAATTATATTGATGAATATGAAGAGTTCACGACTCAAAAAAGAGAGAGTCCAATAAGCGCCAAAGTAAAAGTTCATTAATTATAACCAAGATAAAAGTTTAAAACAATGTTATTGATTTGAAGTCGTATCGTTAAGCCCCCTTACTGGTCACTACAGAGTAAAATGCAGGTTCAGCTCTATTGTCATTTTCACACATATGCAGGTCAACATGCAGAGAAATGAAATATTGTTCTTTATGTACCACAGCGTAATATAGGACTGACATAAAGGGTGGGTACAAGACAATGAATAATAGCAAACAAAATAACTGTAGACTAAAACTAAGAATCAACATAACAGGTGCACACACCACACAGTCCTAAGGGTAAGAGTGAGTACTCTTACATTAGCGGAGTACTTGCACTTGGCACATTAGCAGCTGGTTCAGTGGTAAATAAGGTGCAACAAGATGTTTTTTGTAATCATTACTGTGAACAAATGAAGGGAATTTGTGAACGAGGGAGAGACATAGCCTGTGAATGTGTGCAGCTGCATTCAAGACCTGATGTAAGATGCGGATTTTTAGTTTTTTTTCTTTCTAAAGAAATAGTGGTGCTTCTCAAATGACATTATACATAGTAATTGTGTGGAGTCAGTTTCAATATGAAATATTAAATACTAATTTTATGAATATTCATCAGGAAA
Organism: Seriola dumerili; assembly: GCF_002260705.1. Lineage (NCBI taxonomy): Eukaryota > Metazoa > Chordata > Actinopteri > Carangiformes > Carangidae > Seriola > Seriola dumerili. The sequence continues at coordinate 2,180,784 of NW_019174585.1, forward strand.
GATTTGAAAGCACAGAATGAGGCTAAAGATGGCCCTTAATAAGCCTTTTGAAGAGAGGACATTTTGACTTGTTATGGTAGGAAAAGTACAAGTGTAAACAATAAGAGTAAAGCTTTTTTTGTCTCCATGGAAAATGAAGGCCCCTAAAGCCTGTGTGTGCCTGCCACTGCGCAACAAGAACAGGAAAATGATAGCACTTTTTTCTGCGGTAGCTATTGGTAGCTTTTTCCCCATGTAGCGAAAATGGCCGGACAACTGGAATAACAGTGGAGATTACCGACAAAGAAAAAGAGCCCCATTGTCAGAGGAGGCAATGAGGGCAAAGACAAAGAGCTGAGGTAAAACAAGAGTGGACCCTTGTGGCCATTTACATTGGTTGAATTCCATGTAGCTGCTTCAGTTTAGGGTCTTGTTATTGTACATACTGGTTCACTTTCACACTACTGCTTGTTGGGGACGCTTGAATAGTTAATGTTATTAATAACATTTGTGCTTTTCCTACTATAACAAGTCAAACTGTCTTTGATTACAGCATTCAATAAGGAACTGAGGGCACCATGGGTGTCTCATTATGGTACAAAACCCTTTATATTTTTTCTTCTCAAGCATTTGTAAGAAATGTATGTTATACATTGATGGTATGTTATACATTTCTGGACTTGACTTTTGTTTAGAAAATATTCCAACAAGTAAAACATTTATTTTTGCATTGATGGGTGCTTTTATGAGACATCTTGGTAATATATGTTTAAAAATAGGTTGATTTTATTTAGTCTTATACACAAAGGAAAGAAATTCCATGTGATCAAATGTAGTGGAACTCCTGGTGTGACAGATTTGCGCAAAAAGTGTTATCATTCATTTACACTTAAACTGTGAACCCCAAGATCTCCATATGATGATTTAGCGATGTTATGGTTGTATGGAGAGATGATACAGAGTAATATTGAAAGATTGCCCAGTCCTACATTCAAATGTGTTTTCTACCATACCACTCTCATTTCATCTTATTGATTGCGCGACCAATGTTTTTTGTGATTTCCGGCAGTGCGGGACAGTAGTAGTTGATGTTGACGAGAACAGACTCTTCTTTGGCTTTAAGCTCGCCTCAGTCTGAATCATCTCATCTGATATTCTCCCTATTCCTTTTCCCCTGGATTATGAATAAAATAATCATTGTTTGTTCAATGAAATTTCCACCCCTCTCCCCTCTGCTGATGATTATCTTGTTTAAAGTATATCAGCTGGAAAATATACTCTGTAATTTGAATGCCAATGATTCCACCAAATATGTTTGGGGAGAAACATAATATTGTGAGCTCTTATTGCTTTTTTATCTTTAGAAATGCCTTTGCAGTTTCCATTCAGAGGCTCAAGATTGTATGAAATGTGCAATTAGACAATCCTTGCACCTGTGAATATGACCTTTATAGTGTGAGAATAGACTTTGACAGTGTGCGCATATCTGATCATTGTTTCCTGATAAACAAATGTATGTGAGTGTGTGTTAGAGAGAGTGACTGTGAGCTTGTGGGTAAGTGTTTGTGTGTGTATATCACATATGTGGGAGATTTCTGGTTAGCCTTGCTCTACTTCAGCGTTGGCCTGTAGCTCTTTTTGCTCTCCCAGAGGCTTTAATGAAGATGGCCAAGTGAGGGTCAGTCACCCCTCTCCTCAGAGCTCACAGAAGCTTTTGCCGGCCATTATGTTCCTCAAGGGCTCTATTTTGTAAACGCATATTACTCCGCGTGTGTGTATGTAGTGATGTGTGTGTGTGTGTGTGTAGTGATATGTGTGTGTGTGTGTGTGTGTGTGTGTGGTGTGTGTGTGTGTGTGTGTGTGTGTGTGTGTGTGTGTGTGTGTGTGTGTGTGTGTGTGTGTGTGTGTGTGTGTGTGTGTGTGTAGGGAGGGCTTTGGTTTAGGTGGGCGGCCGGGTCATTGGATGTGTGAATTGAATGACTGTCAGGTTTCAGACTCCAGCCTCCCCTGCCAATGCTCAGCCATCTGGCTGTGATGCAGGAGTGAGATATTGAACTCTTTTCAAACAGTTTTCAAGAGTTTTCCAGACAGATTTTAACTGAGAAAAAAAACAAAAAACATGCACACTATCATCTGTGAACGCTCTCTAACTGCAAGTGCTCCCTTGTTCTTCCTCTGAGCTCCTTGCCTATTAACGACGAGCCGTTAAAAGGCTCAGCAAAATGCCCCAGCAAGTCTTGCATTCCCATCAGCAATGTCCTTACTGATATCTCCCCTGAAGGATAATTAAGTAATATTAATATTCAATTGTGATAACTTTAAGTCTGTCTACTTTCTGCATCAGTGCTGCAAAGATAAGCTTCATAACTACAGTCGGAGTTGAAATGACTAATCTGTCCCTGGTTCTGCTGGCTTGAATTTCTGGAGTGAGTTAGACAGATGGTTATAGCTGGGATTTCAAAGTGATGAAGTAAAACTAATGTTGCCTACCTTCGCCAGCTCTAATTCTTTCATCCCAGTGAGTTGCACTTAACGAAAGCAGTCCCTTGTTGCCTAAATGAAAGTGCACAACAAAGTGAATCTGCTGACTATCACTACTCAGCACATCAGGCGGCCTCGGTGCCGTACCATACTGAGCAGAGAGGAGGGAAGCAGCTTTCTGCACTCGACTGCTTCTTCCTTCAGGCTGGTGGAGCCCAGAGTCCTGAGAGGTAAATGGATGAATGGAGGCTTTATGGAGATGAGGAAGTGTAATGGTACTCTCCTCTCAATCCCGGCAGCTGGAACAGTAGCTCTCTGTGTCTTTTATCAGAGACATGAAAGGAGGACAATAAGCCTCTCTGCTATCAACAATATGGTGTCATTTGAAGCAGATTATCCCTCTGTTGAAGTAGAGGAAAATAAAAGACTAGGAGACAATGGGTAGAGTTGGGAGCCAAGGTTTCTCCTCCCATGAGGAAATCCTCCGTTCTGCTTTGTCTTATTTCAAAAATCTAATCTGCCAAAGTGCCCTCTCATTGTCATGTGCGGAAGCATTTCACACTTATGTTCCTTATATAAATGCCAAATTTACAGTTTTCTAGGGGCATCAGAGAACTTGAGGCTCATCTCATTTGTGCTCAATGAGTCAAATGGTTTTCTAATATCCAGTTAATGTTAGACTTTTGCCTATTGATACTGTCTTTTTATTCACACATAATTTTGGTTTGAAGGGAGAAATGCGGGCAGATATTGTAGGCTCAACAAAAGTTCAAATTAAACAAAATTTTTATATTGAGGCAGCAGCCGTCTGACGCTGAAACCCATTATGAACAGATTCACCCCACAGTTTTGCTCAAATTTGACCGAATTAAGCATCACAAAATAAACATAACTAATAAACAGACATTAATGAGTTGAATTAGTTTAGATTAAATATTGGCCAACACAGTTTGTGCCAAATGCAGCAGAATGTAACTGCATGTTTCATGTATTTTTGGCTCTCTCCATATTTAGCAGAGCCACGCAAAATCGTTTCATTAAGTCGAGCCGCAGTTTAGAAAAAGCACCAAAAACAAAAAGTACCTGCCCCCATAAATGAAGAAATAGAGCAGTAAATAGATGGGCGATGAGTTAACTTTCTCAGATAGTTTATGTTTCAGTGGGCATTCAGGCCAAAAACAATCCTGCGTTAAAAAAAGGGCAAGGGGCTGCTACATTTTTCCTCTTTCTCCTCTCTCGACAAAATTGTCCACCAGGAGCCAGTGCCTTGTCAGATGACGATGCATTATGTTGCAGCAAAATCTGAGTCAGGTTTAACTTTTTTGGCGGGTGACTTCATTTTTTTTTTTTGAGCTGGAGCTCTCTGCATTTACAGCCTGGTCTCATTCGCATGAATGAAGAGGTTTCATTTTTTCACACGCTGCTGTCTCTCTGAACACGGCCTGAGTATTAGTATTAGTCACGTGATTAGATCTGCAACTAATGGTTATCTTTGCTATTAATTGATTGATTAATGTTTTGGTCAGTTAAATGTCCATCACAATTCAAATCTTCAGATGCTGGTTTTGCCACACTAAAAACTAAAGTTATTGAATTACTATAATGTAAGACAAATCTGCACATCCTCACAAATGAAAAGCTGGAACTAGAGAATTGTTTGCATTGATTCCCTTCAAGTACTCATTTCATCTCTACAGTACTTGCACAGTCGGTGTTTGTTTATTTATATATATATATATAATATATATATATATATATATATATTAGTCATTCAAATGTTGGGATATTTTAGTCAATAAAAAGTGACTATTAAGTCAACAAAACCTATGAATTGTTATTATGATGACATGCATTTGTCATTATAGGCCTATGCCATAATATGTTGTCTGTTAATAAATGATGTTGTAGGTAGCTGTGTTAAAGACATAAATAAAATGCATGCTTTGCCATCAGTAAAGCATTGTAGACAATCACACTTCACTCAAATACTTACAAAAATATGTATCTTAAAAAGACCAGGTAGAATCAAATAAAAGTAAAAAAAAAAAAAAAAAAAAGCCACAACTGAACCTCAAAAGTTTTTTTTAATCTCACTTTCTTATCATTTCCAGGACTGCCTGCCAGCACACATTTTACATTGTATGCTGTTTTCCTTTGGGTCAAATATAAAGTTCGCCAATCTATCACCTCTCCTCTCTCACCCAAAAATCAGCTGTAGAAAAGCTGTTACGACCTCTTCCATCATTGCTTCGGAACAAGCCACAGGCTTTAAAAGGTGTTGCTCCTTCACTGTCCAAATTGAGACTGAACACTGTAGCTGAGTGGCACAGTTTAACACCTTACACCATTAGTTATCCTGCTGTATGCTGTTCTGACTGGAAATGCCACCGCCTGTGAACTACATGAGAAATGTGGAGAAGGTTTTGCATTTCGTATTATCCCTCGCTCTGCTGAATTTGGCTGATCTTCCCTTGTTTAATGGTCTTTTTTGATGGCAGACAGTAAATGGTGACGGATGCGATCACATCTGCTGAATAAAGTACCACATCAGTCGATTGTACAGTCAATTTCTGACTTTTTTCATGTATGAAAAGAGCGATAAATTTCTCCACAGACAGTGTTCATGGATGGTGATCCATTTTTATGCAAAAAAGTCATCAATGAACTCTTCCTGTGAGTTTTAACCCTTGTGTTATGTTGGCATTGACTTAACTTATATTTCTCTTCTCTTCTGACCTTATTAAAAACAAAGATGTAGAGGCAGTGAAATGGTGACCTCTTCCCTTTGTTAGACTTGCGCATTTGATGAAGGTGATGAATTGTAATCATACCAAATAAGGAAATATGTCATATCTTGTCTCACATCAGCAATGCACTTTTGTCAAACAATCATTTAAAGACAAAGAAATGTACGGTATGTATCCTAGCCCTTGTTACATCTCTTATAACCAAGCTGTTATTAAATTCTATCTTTTGAGATTTTGGATTGGTAGTGCTTCATAAAACATGGAGTCAACACCAACCACAGATAGTGAGCCTATAAAAATCCATTTTATTGAACTGTGCTTCGGGACCATTTTCTGTTGCGGACTCGTGAAACATCAGTCCAAAAGCAGGTTTATAAACAATTCTCAGAAAATTAGGACAAGTTGTTACATATCAAGGTGTGAAGGATTTTTTTTTTTTTTTTTAGAAGTTAAAGAGAGTTCAGGGTCACCAGGACCCCAAACAGAACATCAGGGTCAAAGAAAACGCACTATAATTGTAATTTTATAGAAATGAATTCAGCCCACATGTGATGAAATGCTGTTGTTTGAAGAATGACAGTGATTATAATCAAAGCTAAAGGTTCTGTGGCGTCAAGGGGATACGTGAGTTTATGTGTGTATAAACTGGTGAGAGAGGGAGAGAGAGCGGCAGAAAAAGAGATGAAGACAGCAGAGAACAAATTATTGGGATCAAGCCAGATGCTTCAGGTCTCCATAGAAACTCCCCACACTTCACACTCTTCTCTATTTTCCCTCCATTTCTTTATTTATTTTGTTGTCAGCAGTTCCAGAATAACTTAATTAAAGCCAAGGCAGGCTAGCATGCTGTGTGAGATGACAGGAGGCCTGAGATGATTTGTGATGGATTACTGCATTTTATCTTCCCTTTATTTACTCCCTTGAAACGCACTGAAGCTTGCTATAATGCCAAATGAATGTGTGATAAACAGTGTTTTTGTGTTTGCTCAGAATGATTTAACAAACAAGTCTTTGCAAATATGGATGTGACTTTTTTTTTCCTCCCCCCCCCCCCCCCCCCCCCCCCCCCCCCCCCCCCCCCCGCCGCCCCCCCCCCCCCCCCCCCCCCCCCCCCCCCCCCCCCCCCCCCTTTACTTTATACATAATCCATGTTTTTGTTTTGAACTGGTGTCCTGCTGTCTGTGCAGATAAAAGTGGTGGCGGCAGCAGTGTGTACCTGTAAAAAGCTGCGCTGCAGAGCTCCAGTGATAAACACAACTCTTAATTGGACATCATGGGGGGAGTAAAGGCTCATCATCTTCACTTGAACTGATTAACCAGCAAAGTTTGTTTTTCTGTTTATTTTCTGTTTATGTAACGTTGTCCCCATAATGCCACGTGGTACAAGGTCACTGAGATTTCTGGATACAAAAATTAGCTCCAGTGATAAATTCAAAGTTGAGTATGGTTTAACGCTTGAGGGGTTTTAAAACAGATACAGAAAAGCAGTATACATCTTAAAACTTCAAGGTTAGGTCCTCCAGGCAGAAATTATGATTTTTTTTCCCCACCTACACATCTTTTTGAAATCCAAAATATAGACCTAGTTTCAGTCTTCTTCATGAAAAAACTTTAACTTAGACTGATATCAAATACTGACTGAGCTGTCACACACTGTCAATCAAGCCACTGTATCAAGAGCTCTGTCAATCAGAGTGGAGAAGTGTTTTATTTTGCTATTTCACGGCTAAACTATTGAAAATGTCTTGGATTTTTTTGTGATTGAAGCTTCAAAATGAAGTTCAGAGTGGATGCACTCTAGTCTCCTCTTCTTCTGCCCCGAGTCAGAATAATACTCCCACTGTTGAGTCAAGAGTTACTTTGTCTTTAATGGCTGCTGAGCTCTGTGACAGTCGAGGTGAGACTCTCTGCAGGCCTGGAGTTCGATAATCCAAACCTATGAGGGGTACTGGGACGATTAACTGAGGTAGACATTTGTTCCAAAACATTGTTTTTTTCTTTGGTAATGTAGTATACAGAGCTGCCACTACCTCCGAATTGCACTTAAGACAGTGTAACTGGGCTTTGGCTTTGTGGTTTTCTCTTCCTACTAATGGACTGTCCTCAGCCCAGGGTGCTATCCATCACATGCACTACCTGAAGTCTGGAGCCTCTATAAAGATTAGGACTGTTAAGAGAAGATGGATGGCCCTTGTCGTCGCCAAGCATCATCCCCAAATGCCTAAATTAAATCTAGAAATTCTCATGGGGAGTTTAGATTAGCCTTGTAATAGCAGACATGAGGCAGGGCTAGCCTTGGCCCTGCTATCATTACAGTAGCATATCTTGAAATATTTATGAAAATTGTGAACATTAGCTTTAAGAGCCGTTTTACGGTTAGTTGAGGACTTTAGAGGTGGAAGAAAATCTCACCTTGGTTAAATTCCCAGTGGAATCATTGTGGCGTAAGACATATTCCCAATAGACAGAGAGGGTGGACTAGCTAACTGCCTCTTTCCTCACTCCCTCCTCCTCTCTCTCTTCTTTCTTTTTCGCCTCTGGGAATTAGTCAAATAGCGAAACAATCGTTAAAGAAGTCCATATTAGATTGACCTTTGTTTCTCAGCTTACACCTCTTTTGGTCTTTTAAAAGGTTTGTTGGTCCTGTGGCCTTTTAAAGCCAGTGGTTATGGATTTGTTTCCTCTCAATGAGATGGTTGACTGAGGTGGCATGGTTTTTCAATTCGCTGTTGGAAGCCCTTTAAAAAACAAGCACACCCGGTTTCATAGATGTAAAGCTTCCTCAGCTTTGTAGAAGTATTTCAGAGAGGAGACCTACAAGATTGTGGTGTCAAATATTGATGTTGGTAAGCATTCTTACCACCATTAAGGAAGATACTGTGAGTCAGTGACTTCATGAATTAATTCATTGGTTATTTTTAGTCTTTTGGGGAAAGTCCAAGTCAAATCTCAAGGAAATTGCAAGTGAAGATATAACAGTTTTAAAACTTTGAATACTTATTATTGAATGACACAACATTCTTTTCTCATTACTGGATGGTCGAGCAGCCAGGAGATATACACACAATACTGAACATTGAACTGTATACTGAACACACGTAGTCTTATATAGATATATTTGTATGGTTATCTGTCCATATTTATCATGCAGCCACTGACTGCCCAAAACCCTTTTTTTCCCAAAGTAATAAGTTGTTGCTAGTTCCTTATGTCAACATTTTACTACTACCAGACAGATCCTTGTAAACATTTTTTAGTACAAATTAAATAGCAGTAGTAGCAGAGCGCACTTGTATTTCATTTGTATTAAAAGAATTACATTCAAAATTACATTCAAAAATATGTTCAGTTGTATTACAATTAAGAAGTGGAGGTAGGTTTAGATGTAAAGGAGTTGTTGCATTGTTCTTTGTAAATCTGTAATCTTAAATGACATGGCAGTTTAACATTTTAATTTCAAAGCTCTGTTAGCAGACCAAGACTTTTCAATGCAGAGGCTTCATAATTTATTAAATATGCAAGATGTACAGCTATGCCATGTCTGTCTTCTATTATATAATTTTTTTTTAATAGAATCTGCTGAATATTTTTGCTCATAGGTCTCAAGTAAGTCAAGTCACAGCAGTCAAATCCAACTCTCAAGTCTAATGCTCTGCTTTATATACAATGTACTATAAATTCTCAAATGAAAGCCAACATACAAATAATGGCAAAGTCTCAAATAATAGCTGGAACAAAAGGGTGTAATTACTATAATGGCTCACATGGTAAATTCAGCATAATGTCCCATTTTTCCACAGCACAGTCTCATCAATCTGCTGCTCTGCGTTTCTTTTCTCTAACAGAAATGCTGTTTTCATTAACTATTAGTATTTCCAATTGCTTCTACTATGACTGTATACTCAATTTTTCTGCATGTTTCAAATTAAAACCCCACTAGGGATAACTTCAACAAGGAAATTCGGTTTGCAGGCAGACATAAAACACACAGCTCACAATACACTGATGAAAATTAACAGCAGCAATCTATAGTTAAGGACATAAATGTAACATAAAATATATTCATGAAATGAAAAATTAAAATATTGAAAAATTATACAGTAAAAGCAATACATGGATAGAAGTGATTATGGCCTTTGAACCACTAGAAGGCTTTTAAAGTGAAAAATCTGTGCAGGAAGTGTTGAGTTTCATTGATGTTTAATATAGCTTAATATTGATCGCAAAAACAGCTAATTGGATGAAAACAGTAGGTTAGCAACTAATTATTTTTTTCATTATTGATTAATCTAACCACAGTTTTCTTGATTAATAAGTCATTTGGTCTATAAATGTCAGAAAATCCCAAAAAATGCATCATAATGTTCGTCCAACGATTCAAAACCCAAAGATATTGACTTGACAACGATATAAAACACAACAACTAGCAGAATATCCTCATAACTGAGGAGCTCGAACAAGAGTATTCAACATTTTTGATGGAAAAATTAATTAGACAATTTTAAGTTTTGCTGATACTTTTTCTGTTGATCGACGAATTCATTAATTGTTCTAACCCTAAAAAGCAGAGCATCTTTTAGAGTTGCACATTGGTGAGTATAATATGACTCGTTGTAAATGTACATTATTCTGAATTTATTAAGACAATAGGGAAACATGAAGGGAAAGGATGGGCAAACAGCAGGAACAGTAAATTAAAGAGCAAGGATATCAGAAAACTGAGGATTTATTTTTTTGAAAAATATGATCAAATGTATATATAAAACAAGAATTAGAAATAATCTCTCATAGAAACCTGTTTCAGATGCAGGCCTGGCTCTCTCTGCAGTTAATAGAAGCTACGTCAGAAATGAGAAGTCGACATGCTGCTCAATTTCTACACAGTCACAGCGCTGAATTGTGCTGAGTAGGACCACATACTCCACAGGTTTGCACCAACTTCCAATTTAAGTGAATTTGTATTCACTTTAACCCAGTCAGAATGTTTTCCCTGTGTTTGCATGGTCTGCGGGTTATTTATTAAACAGCTAATAGTGAACGTTGTGAACAGTCACTGTGGTCAAATGATATCGCCACGCTTTTTGTAAAACCTATTATGTAGACCTACAAAGACAACACAGGGCTCCTTCAGAATGTTTTCCTGATTATTATTTTCACCACCAGCATGTACGATAGTCTGTCTTCTGTAAAATACAGCACTCTGGCTCTTGTTCCCTACTTAGCCCAGGGGAGAGTTGCTGCCAGTCATTTTCAGTTTGAAGTGTAATGAACTGCCACCAATCTTTCCTCCACAGTTTCTACTCTAACATTCAAATCTAGCATCAAGAATCTCACGCTGCTGCTTCTGCAGTCGGTGGTAAGTGTCTCTCCTCCCCTTATGTCAATGTATCATGAAAGGTTTTTGCAATTTTTTTTTCTCCTGCTAGCAGTGTAAAGCCCCATGTGTATCATGTCTGAGTGCTGCAAGGGTGGGAAGGAGTAGCTTTTCTCATTTCCTCTGACTGTTTTGGAACTGAATCACATTAGCACAGTGACAGGGAGTATGTCTAGACCATAAAACATCCCGCTTTGCCTCTGTCCAAATGAGAGATGGGCCTGCTCAACACTGCAGGTGCTTGCAGGAGCTGAATGATGCAATGAGAATATTGAAAATTACTCTTTCTGGCATTTCCTTTTTAGGCCAGCCTCCCCGCTGCATTTAACTCTCTGATAGTTCACATTTACCAGCTTATCAGATCATCACTGTGCTCAGCACTTGCTGTTTTATTGTGGTTCTGTTGTGCACCAACTCTTTGGGATAGGAGACACTGTTGAGCAGACCTGGGCAGTGCCAGTTGTGGGTAACAGGCCAAGATGTGTCAGGGGAGCAGACAGTTATTATCTGCGATGAAAATCCATGCTATCCTGACGGCTACAATTAGTGTCAGCTGGGGTATTGAGTCCTTAAAAAGGACTCCTGGCCTTTTGGCTCCCAGCCTGTCTGGCTATAGATGTCTCTAATGAGTCATTAGCCGCATGGCCTCTCCTCTCATGAGTCCACCCCATAATGGCACACCTTTCATCTATTTTACAGAGAGGCTGTCGTTGGTCATTAGTACAGCTCTGAAGTCCTATTACCTTTACGTCAATGATGAATGAATAGAATGCGGCTGCCAAGAACAATATCTCTTCGTATCCTGTGGTCAGCCATGACTCTTTTTTAATTCAATTTCTCCTCCACCATTAAGTGTAATTGATAATTGATGTGGTCTAACTTCATTGTCAGAAGATGTTGAATTTTTTAACTAAAACCACAGGGCGGGTTATCTTTGCCGTGTGTTTACTGGAGGTGCGATTTGCTGTCTACAGCAGCGGCGATTTGCTGTCACAGATGATGACTTGACACTGATGTGATCCACGGGGAGCTGCTGCAGCTCTTGGGAAGAAACCTTCTAAAATAATGAAGCTGCTTCAGTGGTTTAAAATGCTGCACAGTGCCCAAACACAGTGCCATCTTGCCCTTGTCTCGCGGTAAAATTATGCAGCTTTGGATTGTTGTTTTCTCTTCATGTCTTTGTTTTTGACACAGGAGCAAATTGTAAGTGTGTGCTTTGGATTGACAACCCTGGCGAGCTCAAAGTCTTCAGTTCAAAACTGAGGGCAGTATCAATAGGGTTCAGAGGCGTGTTTTGCATAACAGTGCCTGAGGAAAAATCCAAACAGCACGTTTTTTTTTAACTTAAATTGAAGCAGCTCCTCACCAGACTGTCAGTTTATGCAAACTTCACACCTGCTCATATGGTTACATTCGAATATTGTGTTGATTAGATAGTATATATGTATCTATACAGCATAAACATAACACAGCAAGAGGTGTCACCTTGAGTAGTGAAGTAATTGCTACAGGCCTTGGGTTAATTATCCAATCAGGTGATTTATTGTTAATCAGTTGTATTAGCTGACAAACCTGGCTTTTTAATTGAATAATCATTCAGGGTTTTGCATATTATTTGGAAAATCATTTTACACATTGAGCTTTGGACGTCAATACAAAAAGTAAATATTCACAACTGCATTCATTTTCGATCAAGTTGGTTTATTGAACTTTATTCTTTACTCTGTTATTGATAGTGAAATGAATGAATACCCAGATGAAATGTCAAGGGAGCCCTCAAAGACCTTGACTGTAGTGAAACCATTTTAATTAACACATTCTTAAGGGATAAAAAGTCTGTTATGCTCTTTGCAAATTCATTTTGTAGATTTCCTAGAAAACTTTTATTTGTGTGATAAAATGATGAAATCAGAAGAATGCACAGTCAAACAGTCATAGCCAATGAGTCAAAAATTATTACTTACCAAGTCAGAAGTAAGAGTCAGTAAGAGATTTTTTTAACTCACACAGTCATAAATGCAACATATCCTCTCATTATTTTATATTTGTTACTTGACTTATAAATTTGACTTAAAAAGTCATAATCATGACATATGTATCATCTCTTATAATCTTCTAGTTTTGTTTTATTATGAAGCGTAACTTTCCATCGATAAGACTTACTGTCAGAAATGGTCTTCCATAGTTTTTGGCTGCACCAGTGAATTAAATACCTTAAAATACAGGCAATTCATCTTATTGATATCAGCATCTCACACAATGTCCCAATACAACCAGAGATATTAAATTGAATGCTACCATGGTATAAATAGTAAGGCAAATATTAATTATTGTCATCACCCAACCCTATTAACTATTATTAGTAAATTATCATTAATAGACAATATAATAACAGTAGGCTCTGAGTTTGCAAATAACCCTTTTCTCTCTGCACTTGTGTGACATTGTTAAAGTTGTGACCTTGATGGCAGCTCAGCTCCTTCTTACAGAATCGGGGTTCAGAGCTCTTTGTAAAGCTGGAAACAATCTTTACACTTAACACTGCTCAAGGCTGGAATATTAGAGTCTGTCCTTCTTTTTGGTTGTTTCATCAAGGCCACAGAACAACAGTGACAGGGCTGCTCTGCTAAGCATCGACAACAGCAACGTTATGGTTGGAAGCACTGGAATGAACACTGAAGTACAGTGATGGCTTACTGCTAAATGTACAATAAGCTTTTCCAATGGAAATCAGTGGATAGATATCTTATTATTTCCAGTTAAAAAAAAGTGAGAAGCTGCTTCACTCTGAAAAACATCTGTGTCTTTTCAGGGATCACAGAAAGCCGATGCTAATTCTATCGAATGGGCAGTTGCCAGCTCCCACTGAGGGAGACCCACACAGGTGGACAACCTTGAACTCCTAACCATTGACCCACCGATGCATTTTGACTGATTATCAGTAGCAGTCTAGACGGTGTGCTTTGGCCCCATGTCTCCCAGGCTTTGTGTGGCCTATTCTGTCTGTGAGTCAATCTTTGTCCTGCTCTATTGGGAAAAAAAAAAAAACATCTCTGAAACACCTGGGGTCCACAGTCCAATCGAAATAAAGGTGGAGGCCTTTTTTAATGATGAATCCAGATCAGCCAACTGGATACCAAGCTAACTTGACCCTTCTCTTACTCTTAGTTCAAAGCTAATAGAAGTGTTTTACTCTACCCTCTGCAGTCTGTAGCCTATTGTATATCTTTCTATTGTTACTTGTGTGAATTTTTTCTTTTAATCTGGAGACCTAATGTGGTTATACTTTATTTTAACCTGCCTATACGGCATTTATAAGCAATATATAAACAACTAATGGTATATAAATGGTTGATAACAAGTGGTGTGTACATTTAATAAAGTACAATTTTCAGGTACTTAAGGATTTCAGTATTATTCTGCTATATTAATTTATTTATTTTATACTTTGCTGCATTTAATTGGGAATATTATACTATATAATACTTTTTACACCACAACGTTTATCTGACAACTTTAGGGTATTAGTCACTTTGCAAATTCAGATGAATAGAATAAGACTAATGATACAGAATATATCAACAAATAAACTATAATGTATTATAGGGTATAGGGTTTAGATAACCCTATATTGAAATTCACAAGCAACCCAGCAGCAAATAAAGTGATTAAAATTAGCTCCACCTTTACCAGCTACAACATTAAAATGATGTACACATTAACACATAATATATAGTACTCTGAAAGGGGTCACACATGATTTTACCCTTAGTACATTTAGGTTTTGATGCTAATACTGTTAAATTTGAATACACTGTGGTATTGCTACTTTAACTTATGTAAAATATCTAAATTCTTCTACCACTCTCTAATAAAACTGTAAGCACATACTGGAGTGTATGTATTTGTCACTATAACTACTCCTGTGAAACTTCCATAACTGGTGGAACTGGTGATTGACAGTATAAAATAAATAACATAGTTATAATCATATATACTGTATACATATCTACTGACAACTACATTATAGTGTGTTTTAATGTTTATTAAGTGTCTATACTGTACATTGCTCATAAATGCTAAATACAGTATAGTAACATCAGGGGATCAGGTGTGCCGCATTGTTGCCCCAGTTTGAATATCTGCTCAAAACATACTTGTCTAAAGCTGCTTTTAATTCTTGACTTGGATGCTTTTATGTTTGGTTTTTACTTACTTTCTGTGTGATTGTTTTATTGTTTTTACATAGGCTACATATTTGTAATTCTCCCTGTTATTTGCGCCTTGCTAACTGACACTTGGTGTCTTTTCCCCCGTGTCTTTTATTGCTTTGTTCTGTTTTTATGCATGTACAGCACTTTGTAGCTCTGTTTTGAAAAGTGCTGTAAAAATAAAGTTATTATTGCTATTATTATTAAAATGATACCCATTATTTGAGTGGTTTGCATAATTTATGGCTTCAGATGTTCAAATCCTGTTTCATATCCATTGTAATCTCTTAAGCATCACTTGCGCTTTCTTAGTTAATTTTTTCCTGCTACAATATGTCAACAGCAGGTACTTGATTGATCAAGATCCCATTTACTGAAGTGTTCTACACACATCATGTATCTCCTTTATTTTCTCTCGGTAGTTGTGCAGCATCCTACCTCCAATTGTTCATTAGCCTTGTTTGTGTGCTTGCTTGGCTTGGTGGAAAGGTTGTGAGGTCCCTGGACTTAAATGGGTACAAATAAGCAGAGAAATGGATAAGAGAGTGTGAAGAATCAAGCTGTGTGATGTAACATCCGGCACTGGAAGACATCCTTGTCTTTTGATCGAGCCGAGTGAATAACACTTCACACGGGGCTGTGGACTGAATACAGGGCTCAATCCCTCTCAGGCTAAAGCACAGAATCCTCACAACCTCTCTCCTTGAGCTTGGCACAGTGTTTTTTATTCACAAATTAAGATAGCAGCCCCACAGTCTTTGCCATTATATTTGTTATTAGTTTTCATGCCATTTTTCACTGCCTTCCTGATAAAGCTCAATTGTTCCCTGAGAACCACACATGTGTATCGACCTTCGTTACTGCCCATATTTAGACACATTAGAAAATGCTGAGCACCAGAATATATGGGATAATCTCCCCTCTCTCCATTTCAATTGAAGCTAGAGAGGGTTAAAGCTCTGTGGCAGTACACTGTGCTGAGGAGAGATTGGCTAATCTGTGAAAGCGAGTCCACTGCTCACTAGAATTTTATGCTCACTGATTTAATGTCCTCTCTGTCTTTTTCTCCTAGGTAAGCACTTTCGTGCTGCTGTGTCGGGGATGGGGGTCGGGTCGCTAGTCGTGGTGGCTGCCTACAAGGGCTGGGATGACTGATTGAGGTGATGTACTGCAGTGTGTCCCTTCACAACAGAATAGCTGGTTGTGTTGATTTCTCAACACATTGACAAGCGAGGACATGGGGCCCTGGCTACGTAAAGCTCCGAGAGGAACCACCCAGCAAAGTGGTCTCAGCACTTAGGTTTCCTAAAAGGAAATTCCAGTTTCATGCAACTTGGGTCTTTGCTGTTTTGGCTGTGGTTCATATTCATAATAATAATTCAGATCTGGGAATGCAGCACAAAAAAGAACTCCAGTAAGTCAAGATGCATGAGCCATCAACATATCAGACAATGAGAAAATGGAAGGTGGTAAATTTATCAACCACATATTTCATTGTAAACGTCAGTCAAAGTTCAGCATCTCTTTTGTCCCCATGGAGAAATTAGATTTGCAGTCAGGTTGAAGTTAGATGTCACACAGACTTGAAAATGAAAAAAAACAAAACAAAACACAAGAAACACAAATAAGTGAAACACAGGTGTCTACCTCACAGTACTGCAGTGTGCACAGTTTTCTTGTGCAATACTACCTACATTTTAGGTGTGCTCACCTTAGAGCTGCTTTAATTAACATTTTTTGGGTCAGCTGGAACATTGGGTCAGCTGACTGTATGTTATGTGAAAAGCGTGACCTGTTGTGCTAACCCCACAGAGAGTTGCAGTTAGCATTTTAGTGTCTTTCAGCTCACTGTTTTGGTTTTAAGGCCCGCAAATCTGCTGCTGTGGTTCGCTCTCACCACTCTCATCAGGGCCACAGCTGTCAGGCAGCTGTTTTCAGAGAAAAATATCTAAAAACCCACTGTATACAGCACCAAATGGCAGACAGACAACATTAGCAGCTAACTGGTGAACATAGTGGAGCATTTAGCTGCTAAAGAGCCAGATATTTCCCTCAGGAGTTAGTGGAGACTAAAACAGACCTAAAAGAAGAGTAAATATTGGATTTAGATTCATCAGGTGGACATAGACACAACTCCCAGTGAATGATAATGTTACTCTGTATCTAATGGATTTGTAAATATGCAACCATTTGCTAATACATTCTAGTCAACTGAAAATGTGTTCGTACGTCAGTATTGTGTTTACATTTTTCCACTGCCCCCAGCTGTCAAAAAAAGCAAACAGCAAAAAGCAAAATCACAGATCAACTTCCTGGTTCAGCTTTGTCCAACTGTATATACCATAGTTCTGTACACGAACCATGTTTTTGTGCAATGAGAGATCTGCATTTTGGGTTTGCTAGCTTTCAGTCTAATCACCAAAATAAGTGGTTTAGATAATCTGGATAAACTGTTGGCTTGTTTACAACCTGTTTGATCACCAATGTTTCTTGCCCTGTTATTGTGATGTTACCATGTTCCCAGGCCTCAGTAATTACTTAGCTGAACACAAAACTGAAAGAAATGATGGTTAATGCTTGAAATATAGACCCACATTGTTATAAATCAGAGGAGCTTTTGTTAAAACTCAGTCAAATTTCAATCAACACTTTCAATTAAATACTCTATTGGCTTTTAGAAAAAGCAAAAATCAAATTCATTTAAAACGCTGCTCCTCATAACAGGGTATGGGCCTTACACAGCAGTTAATATTCCAGTAACCCTGCAGTATTGACACTGTGATGGAACTACTTCCACATCAGTGCAGCAGTCGGGTTGTGGTGTGGTCCGCTGAGCCTCCATTATGCATGAGGCCTTACCACCCTTCACCAGCTGTCACCGAACTGACCACTGAATCCCATCTGGACCCTGGGGGACGTCACCGTGGTCCATCAGGGAGGCTGTAAGATGAGCCCACTGACACGGAAACTCCCACCCCAGATTCCACTTACTGCAGCCCTGCCTCTCCCTGTGGTCGATAGCGCCCCCCCCCTTCTCTCTGAGGCTGGGTTTCTCTCGTTCCCAGGTTCAAAGGTTGGCCTGCTGCTCTGATCTAGTAGCTCAAAAGCCATTTTTCTCTCTCCAGGCGCTGGTTGTTTGTAGCTTGAGTTGATGTGAGGGTGAGGCTTTTAACACATCCCGGTCACTTAATGCCTCATTCTATTGTATGTATTATTATAGAAACAATGGAGTGGACTTTAATCTTTCTACATGAAATTATAGTAATAAACTCAAAGCACTTGACTCCAAATTGCATAAAACAAAAACCATTAAAAATATACATAAAATGGAAAGAT
This sequence comes from Seriola dumerili, assembly GCF_002260705.1. NCBI lineage: Eukaryota > Metazoa > Chordata > Actinopteri > Carangiformes > Carangidae > Seriola > Seriola dumerili. The sequence goes on from NW_019174585.1 coordinate 2,198,912, forward strand.
TTGTTGAAAGCAAGGATACAGACAAGTTGAAAAAGCCAAATGATTCCTATTTCTTTAAGGAATTTAGAGAAGCTGTCTTCGTCTTAACTGTTGGTACATGTAATGATGTTGTGTGGTGTCACCTGCCTAAGGCAGGGTTTTATGACCTTGGTATAGTTGCTACACCATTCAGAGCCTTGTAAACTACCAATAACGGGAAAAGACAGGAAGCCAATGCAGACATAGTAACATAGTTGTGATGTGCTTTCTCTGGCAGCTGCATTTGAAGTATATTCACTGATTTTTTAATTTTTAGTAGTAGTCCAGAAGATGAAAACCAATGTAGGAATTAATATGTTTTCATCAGACAGAGCAAGATATGTTCTGACTTTTTCAATATTTCTCATGTGGAAAAATACAGTTCTCCTGGAATACAGGGCTCGGTATGCTTGCTAAGGTTTATATCATTGTCTGTGATGATATCCAAACGTATCTCATATGTCATCAATTACAATTTTTGTCTTGTCCTCATTTAATTTGACTATATAAATATGATATTGTTAAACTTGTTATAAAAGTTTTTTTTTGCCACCTGGCCATAGCAGAAATAAGTTATGAAAGCAAAGCGGCCTTATCATGATCTTCTAAGCTGATATAATGAACTTAGCAAATAGTTGCTTATTTACACATCCAGCAGTTATGGAGCAACATTATCTTTCATCTTCAGCTGTGTGTTTTTGTCAAGCAAAGGAAGTGTACTTTAGGTTTAAAGTTTTTTTTTTTTTTTTGCTGAAAATAGCTGCCTCCTGCAGCTAATTCTATGTAGGTTCATCATGACGAGCAAGCCCTTCCACATTGTCACATTGTTTTTCCATTATCATTTGATACATTATTATTAAATATTGATTATAGCTGCTCTTTGTTATATTGTTACGCTCATTGCTATCACACTAGTGATTTGTACAGTGTTACACACATGGGTATGAAAAGTTACACTATGTTGTAGCATAATATGGCTGAGTGGAAGCATGTGTAATGAAAATGATAGACTGGGCCAAGTAGTGAACCCTGTGGAACGCCATATGGAATATGATGCGTATTTGAGGCATATTGACCAGTACTCATAAAAAGCAGTGTGCTCTGTAGTATTCAATGTGACACTCAGGAATTCGTCTGAGGTTGTCTGAAGCTTTTATTAATGCAGTTTCTATACCATGACCTTTTCAGAATCCAGAATGGTATGTGTCATGTATAGTGAATATATATATATATATATATATATA
>NW_019174585.1:2200198-2304537 GCF_002260705.1 Seriola dumerili
GTTTCTATACCCTATCCTTTTTACAAACCAGAGAAGTGTGTGTGATATATATAGTATATATATATATATATATATATATATATATATATATATATATATATTACTTATACTCAAGGTTTTTGCTGATAAGGTGTAGATTTGAAAAAGTTATTCAAGATGGATTGGAGTGTTTTTTCTCAGTGAGAGATCTGACTATAGATCATTTTAGGATTAGATAATATACACGCTTGGTGCAAGGCCAATTATCTCTAAAATCGTTAACTGCCTCTCTGGCCCATCTGTATTGATGATGTCATGGCTCTGATAACCACCGTCTGTGTTTGCAAGTACAGTATTGTCTATTCAGCATGTCTAAAAGTGGCCCTTTGGAGCAGATGGTGCTGGAGGCAGGAGACCAACCCTCCTCTCACCTCAATCTGGATAGCAGGGCTCATCACTCCCTGCCTGGATGGGATGGAAAAGAGTTTGCTCAAGGCAAAACAGGAGGCAACAACCTTGTGAGACTAGTGATGGTGAAATCACTTTATGCTTTGTGTGGATAAGTAAAACTGAAAAGATTATCTCTTTATATAACTGTTAGCTGTGGATTCAGAGTGGTTGTTATTTGAGAAGAGGTAAAGTGCTCCCCCCAGATTTTTTTTTCCAGGGTGCCATATGTTTGAGTGAGGCACTTATCTAATGTCCTCAGGAAGTCTATAGATTAGTCTTAATAAGCACATCCCATACTGCAAATACACATTACACACAGCCTGTCATCACTGAAACGTCTTAGGAATAATCCTTATCAGACTGCCTTTGTCTTCTAACATCTGATTAAAGAAAATTGAAGGGACTCCTTTATTGCTGCTGCACCGCAGCTGTGCAGCTAATTAGAAATGTGACCAGTTCCTCCAAAAAATATCTGTCACTCAGTGAACATTTAGCACCAAAGTGTTAGTCAGTCTTTAGTTGAGTGTATGTGTTTGTTTGTGTGTGTGTGTGTGTGTGTGTGTGTGTGTGTGTGTGTGTGTGTGTGTGTATATATATACAGTATGTTTGTTTCCTGATAATAAATAGCCTAATTGAAAATAAATTGTAAAAGAGATGTTTTGTTGGAATACTTCAAGAATACCAAAAGACTTTTAAAATGCAAATTACAGTTGTTTGTAGATGGTAGTAATAGACTGTTATGCTAAAACCGATTTATTTGTGTGAAGTACCTATGGATTGCAGCACATATCTGATTTACCAGTTCTTTACTTAATCGTCTACATTTTGTAAAACCTAATATTTTACTTTCAGACATACTTACTTTCTACATTGCAGAGATATTAATCTCCATACAATGCTCCACTTGTATCTGAAGACAGTGTTGTCCTGCCAGTAACCTGTAACTGTGTAGAATAAGAATTTACACGCGGAACGTTTGATGAGGTCATAAAATTTGATGCATTGTTAGAGTTGAAACCAGCCAGTGGTATATGGAGTTGTCAGGCTGTGTATAACAAGTCTGAGCTTCTCTCGCCTCTGGGTTGGGTACAGAGTTAGTGCAGTTAGAGTCCTAAGCTCATTGTAGTTATAGACATGGATGGATTAGTGAATTGACCTATGGACCTACCAGAGACACAAAACTACCACAAATAGTTTCAAAATGACTACAAACATTGACAAATGACCCCAAAGACAAAACGACTACAAATGATGCAGCCTATGTATAAACAGTGGGGTCTTTTACATGTCTGTGTCCAGGGTCCCACCAATTCTTGTACACAGATATAGTTTGTCATTGTATTTTATATTATAAACAAGAACTGTCAAAGTGATGCTTAAGAAAAGCCAAAACACACTTATTTTAGAGATTAGACTAAAACTATATCTAGAGAAACATGTAACTTATTCAATTGTAGAAGTGCGTAACCAATCCCATAATGATAAGAAACATTATGAAAAAGAATAAAATCTATACTTGGATCCTATATCTCATCACTTGTCCCGTGATTTATGACCTTCCACCAAATTTAATTTAAATTTCTTTGTATTTTTTCAAGACATCCTGCTAAAATAGCAAACTGATGAATAGACCAACTCTACTGGTGCACGTAGCAAACACACTTTAGCAATCAGAGATGTGTACCATGCCCAAAGTGCTGTAAGGTTCTCTGCATCATTGCTCTTTCTGTAGTAAAATAATGGGTCAAAATAGTGCAAATGGATTCTGCCAGTGATCATACAGTATGTAGCTCGAAGACCAGCTACAACTTTATTATCTACAGATTATAGAATATGAGTATATTTTCTGCCTCTGTTTAACCAAATCTTTGTTAAAATGTTGATTTAAACCGAAGTCTGCCTATAGTGGAGGTTCTAGTGAGTAAACAGTGTTTCTCTTCAGTTGAATTAATCATTTGTAGTACTACATCTGATGAGGTGACATGTCTGGGCATGAACTTTAATGGTATAATAACTCCTCTACATTTGTCATCCAAGTCAGCGACACGTTTGTATTTCTCAAGCGGACTAACTTCGATTAACCTACACCACTCAGAGTGGAAACTGTATGGTCCCATCAAGTGAGAGAATATGTTTCATGTCTGCCAGCTATTGAATCTGAATCTCATTCATAATTTTGTTTTTAAAATAAAAGGTCACATTAGCATTTGTGTTGATAAGCAGTTGGTATGCAGAGCCTATAGCACTCACATCTCTGCTGTTGTTGCAGGGTAGATCAAAACTAGGTTGTGTTGCTGAAATTCTACATTGTAGATTACAGGGAAATGAGCTTGTGTTGGGTAAAGGTACTATATGTAAGAATATAAAGCAATTTACGTATATTAATTTTAAAAATATTTTTTATTGCTTTTGTGTGAAAAGATTGTAACGTAACGTTCCCTGACTTTCTTGGTTGCCTATAACAGCCTGTGGACTCATTTCTATGTAAAGAAGTCAGGACGAATTTTCCAAGAAAAGGATGTGATGTTAATGCTCCCTCCTGAGTTCCCTTCCTCAATGCCTCTCTTCCACTCCCATATGGTGCCAACAGTAAGCAAGTGCACTAGCTGAAGTTAGCTTTGAAATGGAGACTACTAACGTCAACAAACTACTCGTCTGTTCTTTACATAAATAACAAGGGCTTTGTAAATGTAGTACCTTTTAATGGTTTAATACTATAACATACTGTAAGTAAGTCAAAACTCTGCATAGTGGTCTATGTGGTTAATTTAACATTCAACTTTGCAATCCATATGTTACATGTCCATGATCAGCAAACTAATGGAAATACCTGTTATTTCTTTGGATCCATCAGGGTATAGTTGAATTTGTCATTCCTTGTTAATAACTGTAGCCAAATCATGCATTTATTTAGTGTAGTGAGTCATTAAGTAACTGCTGCCTCTGGCTCCTGTAAAATCAAAGTTTTCAGATATACAGGTATATGTTGAATAAATCATGAACCTAAATACCTTTGGCAGAGTTTTCCTGGTCCATGCCAGTGTTTTAGGAAGCCTTTTTTTTAGAAGAATGCCTCAAACCTTTCTGGTATCTGAGGGTGAGTGGTGAGCTAATGCATCAGGATGAAACACCCATCCATTTATCCATTTTCTATACCTCATACCCTGTGCAGGGGTACAGGAGGCCAGAGTCTATCCCAGTATTGTACATCCTGTTGTCAGTACATCACAGACCAAAAACATATAAAGAAGACAGAAATCATTTATTTTTTACTTGTATCATTTATTTATAAGGGACCATGTATACACACATACAGTATTCAACATAAATGCTACCATTTGATGTAGTGTGCCAGAGTTAGCTTAAAGCCACTTTTAACCTGCAGTCCCTTGAGAGGTCAAAGCTAAAACATACTGTTTATATTAGGACTGCACCCTAAAAGTTAATGATTAAAACCAAACACAACCTAAAAGACTATGGGTTGATTTTCCCTACCCTCAGATACAACCCACAGGAGCAAAGCAGTGGCAGGTGTACTGGACATTTATCGCCGTGGGAGGTTGTGGAACGGTCACAGTTTGGTTAGGTGTAGCAACAAAAAGTACTTGGTTAGGAAAAGATCATGGTTTGGGTTAAAATAAGTACTTCCTTAGGGTTAGGGAACCTTCATCGTCATGGTTATCATAATAAACATGCAGTTAAGGATGTGGAACTGTCAAGGATGAAAGAAAAAATCTTGACTATCGGTTTCACACAGGAAACAATCAGCGGTCTCCTGTGTGAAAGTCCTGTGTTTTGTCGGCCCATCCATCCATCCCCCTCCTAATGCGCACATTGTTGCTCCATATACTACTTCACCTGACTTTCTCGTTTGCTCCCATCATAATTACTATGGTTGCTAGAGGTCGCCTAACACTAAAATATAACTACGTGTTGTATTAACTGCTTGCACAGATGGCCTCGGGAGACGTTTTTTAAAGGACAATCTCTTTGAATTATCAGTCATAAAGCCTCAAGTTGAATCTCATTTTAGTCACACTTTTATTCAGCCGTGTCATTTTACATAGAGCAGTGGACAATAACTGCATGGCAAACTTGTCTTGTCTCAAAATGACCTACCATTTTCTATTTGCTACTTTGATGCTCTCAGCACCAGTGCTGAATGTCAGCAAAGTTGGATAAACTACTTTTGAACCAGACGTTGGTACAACCTCCTCTACTGCCGTCTAGTGTGATTGACACTTAGGCTGGCAGTGCTATTAGCAGCAGGAGAAGCGCTCTGCAGTGCGCTGGGTTTTGAAATCTGAATCTTGGGTGTGGAAATCTGATGTCACATCACAGATAATGAACAGAGGCATTAAAATATGAATCTTACCGCTAAAACATGAGAATGATATAGGCTGTAATAGGAGTTTAGCATGGGGCAGTTTGTTTGCAGGTGCACTGTACTATGCTGTTTCTGGATGGAGTGAGTAATATAGTTTTCATAATTAGTTAAGATGTTTTTACATTAATACTATTGAGTATTTATGAAAATAAAAAAATATTTATAGATAAGAAAAAGAAAGACCCACAAGCACATGACAAATAGAAATATACTTACAAAATATAAAATTTAGATATATAGGTTGAATATTTGGTAAAAAACAGCTCTAGTATATATAGTAGTATATGCAATGACAGAACAGCAGCAAAATATATCACGTGCACCATGTAATCAAGAAGTGCTTGTTAGACAAATTAAATTCAAGGACATCTTTGGGCAGTTTGAGGTCTCCAGCTCCCATAACCTGCACGTCATGGGATTATTGGTGGAAAGAAACCTGTGTGTGAGACGACAGGAACTGCCACCCACAAAGAAATAATAACCAATACATTAACTAACACAGAATTACCATAGATTGACATCTTAAAGTGTTCCTGCACATCCGTCTTTCTGCTTCCATGTTTCTTACTTTGCCAGTTAGCATTTTATAGCAGTGCCTCTATTGTGCAGATTTAGTTTTTCTGTACTAATGTCTTTATGTGTTTTATTGAATGTGGGTGTTCGCACTCAAGAATTATGTTCCTGTACTGTACTGACTGTGTGTGTGTGTCTGTGTGTGTGTGTGCGTGTGTGTAAGCTCTCTCACTGTTTTGTGTCAGTGCATAGAGTATCTGTGTTTTTTCATAAATCCATTTTTGCTGGTTGTCAGCACTAACGCTACTGTCAGCAGCAGTTGATGGAGCCCCACTCTGCTGTAAGACTCTCTGATCTATCAGCTGTGACGTAATGCTCTCCTCAATCACCAGCCCTGGGAACAGTAAATCAGAGTTCTGCTGCTCTGTGTGGTGCTAATGTTGGTTCCCTGCTCCTTGCTCAACTACTGAGCTCATTATCAGCCCGAACAGCACAAGAACACCTGATTGTTGGAGATTTTAATCACTTGTAATGATCTAACTTATCAACACCATATTAAAAGCATTTTCAGTCAAAAACTGAGAAAACAAGATCAGTTAAAAACCTATGAAAACAGATTTTTAAAAATGTATTTTCTTTTTTAATCACACTTAACGTTACAGTTGTTGTCAAAGGCACAGTTGAGCTCAAAGCAGAGACGATGTAGCAGATGTAGCAGAGACAAAAACTAGGCACAGACCACCAGAGTTTTGGACTTACTACATGGAACTCAAAATCTTGTATTAGAAATTTTACTGCCAATCCTCAACAATGCTGCAGCATATCCATATATTATTGTTCATCCAACAAGCCTCAAATTAAATAACAAAATATGTTGTTTGTAACTGCTCTAGAGAAAGATGCACATAAGCATTTTTCTGATCTGATGCCGTTATTGGCAGCATGACACTGTTTGTTAGAGCCTTCCAAAACCATTACAAATCACAGATTTTGAGATTTTGTTATGTTTAGGCACAGAAAAGACTTAGTTAGGGTTTGGAAAACATTGTGATTTGGGTCAAAGTTGCTACTTCAGTAAAGTTAATGACCTCTGTTGGTTAAAACAATAATCACTCGGTTCGGGTATGATCATGGTTGTGGTTAAGAAGAAGCAAAACTGACTGTCAGTACACAACAGAAAGTGAACAGCAGTCTCCTATGTCAAAATGCGACATGTTGTATTATCCAAGCTCCCTGACCTACTCCCTCCCCCCTACTTCCCCCTTTGCTCCTGATGGATAAAAATGACTTGAACTTGTAAACATATATTGCCTTTGGCCATTTGACTACTGCTGTTATTTTTCTTGGGAGGACATTCTCTGGTGAACTGTGCAAGACCTGCAGAGGCTGCAACTTACTTTAGGTGGAAGTGTGTTGGATGAGTCTGAAAGAAGAGTGGCAGCTAAGTTATCAGTTAAACCATGGATAAAGATGCAGTGGAGGGTTCTTTTCAGAGCACCAGCATAGGGTGAAATATGGCAGCTTGGAGAACTGATCTCTACCACAAGGATCGGTATTTTTGTGACAGGAGGGGACAGACAGGTAGCAAACAGAGATGTGGGAACATGGACAATAAGACACAGGCGGAGGTCAACAGATGGAGATTGGCAGTGCAGGTGGGACAAGCTGCATCATTCCCTTCAGAAATGGAGACTACCACAAAGCACAAGAAAGTCAGAGTGCACAATAGGACAGCAGATGAGATTTGAAGAGTGTACCCACTGGAAGACTTGAAACCAGACCAAACAAGAGTAGTTGGGAGGAGTATTGGCAGGTTCATGATTACAAATTTGTTTTTGTTTTGTTTTGTTTGTTTTTGTTTTTCTGCAAAGGACACAATCTTCAAAGTGTGACAGGAGTCAGGTTGCTGGCCATGGAGCTGAACTGACTAGAGAGCAGCTTTGTATTCTGGGACCCGGGATGATAAGAGAACTGCATGAAGAAGAATAATATCCATCTGGCTTGACAAGAATTTAATTAAGCATGCTGGATGCTGCATCCTTTTATGAGCCGTCCACATTTATAAAATGGTTTTTCATCTCCTTCCATGCAGTGTTGCCTCTCCAAGCAAGCAGCTCTCGTTGGCCATCGCCATAGCTCCTCTTTGCAGGGACAGCTGGTGACAGACCTCATGGACTAGGATGGAGTTTCTCATGTAGGGGTTAGCGCCTAGCATCTAATAGAAAGTGATGGCTTGCAATGGATTTGTATAGGCACTGAGACCAGAGGTTGAGTTCAAAGAATGATTTGTCCTAGAGGTCCAGGTGAATGATGTGGAGCAGGAAGTGAATTTCTCGAAAAAGTTGAGAAAAGCTTCTTACTCACTTATGCTGTGACCTGGACTGGATGAAGGTGTCAGTGTGGTTTCAAATAAAGTGCTTTTCAAATCAAAACACCCTGCGCCCTTGCATGAGCCCTGCAAACTACTGTAGCTTAGCGTATGTTAATAGCCACTCACTACTGTCACTTAAAATACATTTTTCTCATGTAGAAGTAAAGTTACTTCATGTAAATCCCAGTCCTTTGCAGTCTTTGCATAATATAAGCACATGAAATCAGTCGTTTAATCAATAATACTAATAGAATGCAATGTAATATAATAAGTCTATAATCTGTAATATAAAAATATAATACAATATAATGTAGCAATCTGTAATATGAAAATATAATATCATATTTTAGAAGCTGATCGTTTGGTTTGTATTAAAATCACAGTAACTATCAATATAGTAGGGCTGCTAATAAAAAATAATTTTAATTATCGATTAATCTTCTGATTATTTTCTCACTTAATTAAGTCTGTAAAATGTCAAAAAAAAAAAAAAAAAATTAAAAATGTGCCATAGTTTGCTAGAGCCCACTGTGAGGTCTCCAATAATCCAAAACCCACAGATATCCAGTTTACAATGACATAAAATGTTTGAGAATGATTGGAACTGAAAAAGACATTTTTTAATCAGTTATCAAAATAGTCGCCAATTAATGTTCTGGCGATCGATCAATTCAAAAATTGTTTCAGCTCTAAACTGTAGCTGTCAGATAAATGTAGTGGCTTACAAAGAATACTTCCCTCTGAAATGGAGAAGTATAAAGAAAAGCGGCGTAAAATAGTAAAAATGAGACTGACAACTGACTAGAGAAAAGTGACTTTAATAAGAAAGAGACTCCAGTATCAGTTAATGGGCAACAGCTGAAACACATGAGAGCTCATGAGGTTCAATTCACCAGGTCCCTCTGTGACACAGCACAGGGAGAACAATCTGGGCTCTGAGGAGAGAGGATGCAGAGAGAGGTGGAGACGGAGCCACAGCCTTGACACTTGTTATCTCAGACCTAATTTATCATGTTGCCACTCTTTTGTGTGGTATGGCAGATATGGCCACTGCTTGACAAGCGTTATCAGAACATATACATTTGGATGCCAAGAATGATCCTCGGATCATACCCGCTGAAGTGCTGTGTGCAGGATAATGTAAACACACATTTACAGTGTTTTCTCATGAATGCAGCACAAACATTGTATGATTCAGTGGCACCGCACAGTGTTTTTAGTGCCTCGTAAATCTTTAAACAGTTCATTTATGGACCTTCTCCAAATATTATCTTATACTGCTGGGAAACACAACTGAAAAACATCCAATTTCAAGCCACCACATTTTGTAGCATAGCATCCCACACCACACTCTGTAGTCTGCACGTTAGCTGATGTGTAACACAGAAGCTCCAGAGCAAAGTTAATGCTATCAACCATGATTCCGAGGTAAAAAGCTGTATCAACATTTCCTCAGGGCAGCAAGGTCAGATGCATCTTCACAATACAAAAGATAAATGGATCAGGTTTCCACGCCACATGTAGTTCAGAGCCTAGTCTGCCAGCAGCCACATAAACATAGGCTTTCGGCCTTAAACACAGGGTGCTCGGTCTAGTGAGGCTTGTCAAAAAAAAAAACACAAAATGTCCCCAAGCTAGAGAAGCGGTTTGACGTGATCGATGGACACTGGAGGGGACATTACTGTGGATTCTCTTGAGTGACCTGACGATTTTCACTGGCCTTGCTTTCTGGGATAAATGCAGCATGTTTTGAGATTTGAGAATCAGTGATTGTGGGATTAGATTAAAATACTACCTGTGGTAGTTGTGGTTTTGAAGTAGGCTCCTAGTTCTGCACAGGTATTTACAGAGTGAGGAAGACTGTTCGCAGTTCATCACGTGACTTTGCACAAATTTACACATCAAAGTGTCATTTTAAATGGGATACCATATAGAGTGTAACTTAATTTCCCTGCCCTGGATCTAAAAGGATATTGGCAAGTGAATACCCCTCATGTGTCTGTATCCATTTGACTTGTTGTTATTGCAACAGGTGTTATCCACAGATAAAATATGAAGTGAGAAATATGATTTTCGGTTGAAGGATAGACATTTCTTATCTCAGATAACCACTTTACTTCTGTCATAACCTGTCTCTTCCTCTGAGTTCAGCTGTTACAGAAATTCTGTGTGTGTGTGTGTTTTCTGTGTGTGTGTGTGTGTGTGTGTGTGTGTGTGTGTGTGTGTGTGTGTGTGTATGTTTTTTGGCATGCATATTCTTAGGTTGCATTTTTACATGCTGGATTTACTCTAAAATGTACAACCAAGTACTGTAAGATAGGTGATGGGTTTTCAGTTTTGATTTTAAAATCAGACATTTTTGTGTAAAGAAATATAAACCATGATAATCGTGCAGCTGGTGTGCATATTTTTCCATTCTTCGTTGCAGGATGAAACAGTTTTTTGGACATTTTTGTGGAAACTGTGTGTTTCCGTGGCAGCAGCTGAGATGTGAAAGCTGACGTGGCGTGCTACTTACTGGGGCATGTCATAGAACCATATAATCTATATGTTTAATATACTGTATGTCTTCTTTTGGTTTTTTCAAAAAGCACACATAGCACTGGTAATGCACCCTGTCTCTTTACAATATTCAGTGTTTGGTCGTGCTGTTAACTTTGAATTTCTCATGGAAAGTGAAGCCAGTTCGATGTTACTTTTCATTCATGTTACTTCAACAGTGTTGAGTCATTGGCAGCTCCTGTACACTTGGTGCTAAGCTTACTCCACATTATATATGTATCCATCAGCTGATTCAAAGCTGTGTTGCACTCTCAAGTGCTACCATTACTGTGGCGGCAGAGTTGAACATAAAGTATTTACACTGACAGTGAAAGGAGATGTTTGGATTGTTCATTGTCCTTCTGACAGATGAAGGTAATTTGTGTAAATGCGTAGATTATTCATCCTCAAAACACAACAATCGTATGAAAAAGTTTATGAGACAGGTTTTTGGGTAAAGTAACAGCAATGTACTGCTTTTGTCCAGCCTCCATAGTGCAGATATGAACATGCTGTGTAGAAGAGCTAATTAAACTCAGCAAGAATAATTTAAATCATGAAAGGCCATGATTTCTTGCATTGTAATCAGAAGAATTATTTCATAAAATTTGGAAACACGTGATACTGTATGTGTTATACAATGGTCTATAAGTTAGGTGCCGCAGCAGTGTCTATAGGAAGGAGAAGGGAGTTAGCTGTCTCTCTTTCCTTGGTCCAGCTGTGGTGACAGCAAATGACCAGAATGTCAAAATTAACATTAATGTGTAGTTGAGTTGTTGGGTCCCTTCATGACTCTACTGGGAGAGCTCTATTATCACTCATTAAGAAACTGAAGTCAAGTAATGATCTTGGCTATTCTATGTATGCCTGACTTTATGAAGCTTGTCTCCTCTATACTCAACTATGCTGTGGGGAAAAGGGGCTTAAAATAATATAAAATGTCAACACTATACAGAATAGAACTACTGTATATGATGGTTTCTAGAAGCAACTCTGGGATACATGATCTGCACACCAGGATCAGTCATCGAAAAAGCAAAATGATCCGACTGTTGAATCGTCTCATAAAAATGGCGGAAGATGGAATCAATAAAAAGGTGTTTATGTGGAGTAAATCACCCAGTTCGTAGCGGAGAAGAGAGCGTTACTGAGTATTTGAGAAGGTGAATATTCTGTATATCTACAGGAATCATTTTTGTTGTAATGTTAAATTCATGAAAAGTAAATTTGTAAGAAAAATGGTTTGAAAATATCTTGTCAAAACCAAAACTGAGAAAAAACAAAATCAAAAGTTTGGATCTGAATCATATGTTACATTCTCTTCTGCTGGTGGATTCAAAAATATTCAGGAGGAAAACAGATTGTGTGCTGTGATCTAGGTGAAATGGAAAGTGAGTCCAATTTGTTTTTGTATCGCACAAATTATCATTTAACAGAATTAATTAGCTCAACAAAACCCTTAAATCTTCAGTTGATCAAAAATTATCAGTACAGATAAGTATCAATCAGGACCAAAAAAATCATATCACCTGGACAATGGAAGAGGGAAGGAAAAATGACACAAAATGTATAAATGTATAGACATATACTCATTTCTCATCAAAATTAATTTTAATATTAGTTTTACTTTAAAATTAATTCAGCATTTTGCAAAAATAGGTTTTATAGTGACTCCTTGTATTTTTGAACCCTCCCATTGTTTTTTATGACCAGCAGTTGCCACCAATTGTTTTGATTCACAACTTTTCTGTGAACAGCTTAGCTTTCCAATCTCTCAGTCCTCCAAGCCACTGAGTCCTGAAATCTCCAAATCAAGTGAGGAGCAAGACAGAACATGAAGACGAAGTAACCTCTCAGCAAGACATTTTGGAGAGGCATGATCCTACAGACTGGTCTGTTGGTGCTACTTATAGAAGTATTGGCACAGATTCCTCTCTGTTTATAAAGCTGGCAGGCCCAGAGCATGGGGTGGAGACAGTGGAGATCTCTGATATTTGGCAAAGTCAACAGTGGTAACAGGAGGATACTTCATCATAGTCACAGTCACTGTCAGGTACCTGAGACCTTGCCAGCTTTTTCAATTTCTCCAAGCCTTATAGCAATTTGCCAAGCGCAGAAATAGCAGTTGAATTGCAATCCTGTGCGTAATTTTATTTGTATAACACAGTGGAGGGAGTGACCTAAATGGGGCTGAAGGACACCCACAGTGATAACCAATAATACAGTCTGAGGTGCTATCTTGCTTGGCTGCTGCTGGAGAAATGTCTCTTTAGTTGCTTTTAGGAGGTCACTAGATGGCATGAAAGTCAGCAGCCTTTACCCCTGACAAACTGGGAGCCTGTTCAGTGGGGACTGTTGTTTACTTTCTGGTGTGAAAGTGTTGGCAAGTGCTGGTGTAACTAAGCACAACCACAACCTCACTGTAGAATTTCACCCTTTGTTATTGCTGTATCTAAACAGAGCTTCAGTTTGGGCTGTAAAGAGACAAATATGGGTCAAATATAGGTCTATTCACCTACATTACAAAATAAATCACATTTTCTCACTTTAGGAAATACACTTATTCCACATATACCACTATATCCACCTACCAACACCCTTTGAAGCTGACTAATTAACTGTTATACCTTGTCTGTTTAATCCATGCAAAAACTGCTGAAGAGTCAAAATGACAGCCAGTGAGCCTCAGAGGAACTGGTAGCGTTTTGTTAGCTTTGGGCCGACCCAGGTCAATTGTGTCCCACTGTTTAAAGTCTCTATGCTAAGCTTAACTCACCAGCTGCCTGGCTTCAGCTTCATGTTTAGTGTATTGACATGAAAATGGTATCGATCTTCTCATTGAATTCTGAGCAAGAAAAGCAAATAAGCGTATTCCTCAAAATCTCAAAAAGTTCCTTGAAGTGATATCGAGCCATGCAGAACGTTCTTTTGTTTAAGTTTTGAGACACCAATCCTCGATTTTTAAATTTTTTTAAAATGTAACTTTTCAGCAATGTGAACACAAAAGAAATTTAATTTACATCCATTAAATTGGGTATATATTGTGGATGGAAACATAGACAATTAATTGGTCAAGAGTCTTCACAGCCCTTAGGTACAACAATGCTTTTAGCTTAATGCTGTTGTTCACCATCTTATCCCAGAATTATCTCATGCCAGAATATCATGACAGTCCATTTAGTAGCTGTTTTAGATATTTCAGTCTGGACCAAAGTGATGGACTGACATGTTGATGTTTCCATAAAAATATAAAATATCCACTCTGGTTCCAGCTTCTCAAATGTGATGTCTTGACATTTTGTCTATTTTACTTGTTTTACTGAGAAAGTAATCGCTTTATTAAAGAAAAAATCAGCAGATTACTTTATAATGAAAATAATTATAATTAATTGTAGCCTTAGTCGAAACCAGGACAAATAAAACTATCCGCTTGAGTATATACAGTACAATTAGAGGTTAGTGAGAAAATGTGTTTTCTGTAATTTGGGTGAATCAAACCTTCAAACAGTTTACTGGTATAATTTGAATACATTCCCCAATTTGGTTGACGCCTCAGGCCAATGCTAGAGTATGCTCGGTAATTCAGTCACAAGACACCCTCACGTGGCAGTAAGTGCAGTTCACTCGGAGCATGTCAAACAGCTGTATTGGGCTAATGGATTTCCTGTGTGTCCCTCTGGGTTGTTTCACTATCGACAAGCGAGTGGCTCAAGTCCTGCCATTCACAAACCAGGTAGCTGATAACATAGGGAAGGAAAGCAGACAGCGCCACAGTTCACCTGTCACTCCGGCTCCTGTTCCAAATGGCTGCTGTTGATTTAACTGATTGGAGACAGGCCCACTTAAACAAAACAGAGTGTGGGCATCCCGCTGAGAGTGCTACAGAGACAGAACATGTTGGTATGAGCGGCCTCCTGTTTACTCTAACATGGCAGACATGACCTTTCGTGAGCATTTCAAATAACCAGAGGGACCTGACAGAGACTAAGTTGGGCTTAGGAGAGGAAGTTCCTGCTAGTGCTGACATTACTGGCCATCTGCTTTAACTGGCCGACTGGGAGCCTGCCACAGAAGCAGGTACTTAAAACTGAGCAAGCAGCTTTAGATTTTATTTTTAGCCATGAGGGCTTCACTAAGAAATTTTAAATTATTCTAGCATTCTATCATTCACATTTTTTCACTTACTTCTTTGCATTTTTCTTGATAATTGAATAGATTGAAGTGTTTTTTAATGGAGCCTTCAGGAGGGGCTTTTCAATTAAATTATTAACTTCTTGGTCTGTAAAATGTCAGAAAACAGTGAACTATGCCCAAAGCATCAACTCCAAGGTGAAGTCTTTGAATTGCTTGACAGTCTTGAATGCCAGTCAAATTGGGAAAAGTGTTAAAACCATATTGGTGACACAGGTAAAGGTTTGGTTCACCCAAATTACAAAACTTGTTTTGTCACTTGTGGTATTCACAGTAGCCCTGTAGATAGTTATGGGCTTATTTGTCCATGTTTTGAGTAGGACTAACAATTATTTTAATTATCTATCAATCTGATTAATGTGGTTTTAAAATATTGGATTAATTAATTTGTTAATTAAGGGTGAGCTGAAGATGACATCCTCAAATTATCTGTTTTGTCTGACCAGCAGTCCAAAGCTCAAAGATATTCAGTTTACTATCACATAAGGCAAGACGCAGGTATAAGGAAAAGGAGCAAAATCCACACATTTAAGAATGTGGAACCATGAATGCTCAGCATTTTGCTTGAAGACTGACTCAACCAATTAACCTTTTATCAAAATATTTACCGTTTAATTTTCTGCCAACTGACTATTTGATTAATAGACTTATCGGCGCAGCACTATCTCCAGTTGATTCTTTATTTTAAAGATTATTTTCACCTTTATTTAATAGCAGATAAGGTGAAATAGAGAGTAAACGAGGAGAGAGGGAGAGGAGTATGACATGCAACAAAGGTCCAGTTAATGTAGTATGAGCCTTAACCATTCAGCTATCCAACCCTGTCTCCTAGAAATTACATTTATGTCCAACTAAACTGTTTTTTTCCAATAATGTTGTGGTGGCAAAGTAATCGCTGGCATGTGCTTCTCTGGCTGATCCATAACTCATAACTTAAAGCTTTTGATTAAGATATAAGCTGTACATCTGTATGTTGGAGAGTGGTGCTACACTGAAAACGGTAACCAGTATTTAATGTGCTTGGAAACAGACTCTGCGCTCTGCAGCTGATAAATGTTGACCAGGTTTGTCAGGCCCCAGTTGACACTGATAATGTCATCTAACTTCACTGTCTCAGTAAATTCTGTTTTCATATTTCACTGCTTCCTAAGAACAACAAGATGACAGGTTTGTAAAATACAACAGTCAGATGTTGTGTAATGTTTGCTGTAGTTCGAATGTGAGGAAAGTAACAGATTGCAGCTTTAAGATGTGTTTTTTATCACTGCATTGTAGTTACTGGAAATTTAATTGCACGTATTTTCAGTGCTGCGTTAAGCTTTTCTTTATACAGATGGCAATGGCTGACTCTGAGTGTTTTGTGTTTTGTTTCTTTTATGGCTGTGTGTAATCAGACTGCTGTCCTTCTCTGGATTAATAATAGCTGTGATTTCACGAGGTGCTACTGTATCAGCGTGGCTCTGTTCCAAGATGTCATTTGGCCAGAGAGCATGAACCGGCAGCAGAATGAATGACTGCATATCCCATTACCCCCAGTGCTGGGTGTGCATTTTGTCCTCTCTCATTGAGCTAAACTTAAGGGTATTTCTATCAAAAAAAAGTATCAGTAGAGCAGAGTGAAATAGTGTGATTTCTTTCCCTCAACAATACCATGCTGATTTACGCCTCACCTTATCCTTGAATGAGAATGAAAGCTTGCGATAGTGGTTGTTGCTGGTTGTGTAGCCAGCAGCAGGAATAATGTAATGACATGTTAAGATTCAGAGTGAAGAGTTCGAACCAGCATGAAAGCAGAGTGACCTCAGCCCAGCTAAGTGATGGTCTCAGCTCAGCTCCATCTGCCCATTGTGTTTGCCCTTGGCAACCCAACATAGTTGCTGGTGTTGGTGAGTTAATGAGGACTGCGGAAAGGTTAAGTAAACAGGAGGGGCCAGCCTAACAGGAAAATTACTACTGCCATCATCACAGACTGTAGCTGAGCAGAGCTCGGGCTGCTCTCATCATTATGTCATTCATCAGCTCTGATTTTAATGATGCGTGGGTAATACTGAACTCCAGATTACAGCAGCAGGCCAGTAGTACATATTGGCACCCCTAGCTGCTAAAATGCTTTGAATTATAATTGAAGTCCACTTTACTGAGGTAAGTAAACAAGCACAACCCTGCTATTCTGTTCTCTTTTGAAGAATAGAAGGTGTGTGAGGCAGAGTTGCGGGGGAAAGGGGCCGTTTTCTGTCTTGCCATCCCTCATGGTTGTGAACTGCTCCTTGGAGCTTCTCCTCAGGACGAACACAGCCTGCCGACTCCCCACATACCATGATGGATGACGGGATTGTTATTCAGCATTCCTAGGCTCCGCTCGGCTGCCAAGCTGCTGTCTCCTCCGATGGCCATTGTTCTCCGGTCGGCTGGAAGAGTCACCTTTATCCGATTGAAATAAATGAGATATACTCAAACTGAGACATTAATTACAAAGTTTATCTCCCGGCTAAAGTACACTAATAAAGGACTCTAATAAGGCATCCATCAAAGCTAGACTCTGTGGATGTGGCTAAGGGCACTGGCCAGAGGTCACCCGATTTGATGAATGACAGTGTGCATGATGCAACAAAAGATTTTACAGATCTCACCTTCCGCACACCAATTGCACAAACATGCAAACACACGTGCGCTTGCATCCGTTTTCATGCCCTTTTACAGAAATGTCATAAAGCCGATTAGTAATTGCAGACTCCTCCCATGAACTTCAGCAAAGACATTATTATGATCAGTATTTTGTCTCTTTTGTGTGTTACCTATATTTATACGTTTCATCAGACACTGTCCACCTAAGTTTTTCCAATTTCTAGTCCCAGTATTCATGGTTCAGAGATCCACTTGTGAATGTCATGACGTCGCCCAACTTAACGCTTCCAGCCAATCGCACAGCTGGGTGTGTTCGCCTATTGTTTGTTTGCTTGTCAAAGCAGAAAACCAGCACAACAACTGTAACCACTATTTTTGTGTGGTTGCCTGGAGACAATTGTGACAAATGTGCAGTGTGCACTGTCGGTACTCACTGCTGACCGCTGCAGGCTAGGCCAGAGATTTGTCCTGCTGGCTCTAAGATAAACTCGAAAAAACAACCAACAGGACCAAGAGAGTAGTTTACAGTTGATTAAGCTTTTCTCTAACCTAACCCTGTGGCAATGGAAGACTCTTAAAGATTTTCAACTGTACCATAAAAGTCAGTTTTGTCCACATGATCCATAACTGTCAAAAACTGACTTTGAGTTATGTTAACCTCAGCCACTTGTGACCAAACAAGATGGCAGGAAGATTTCTCAATTGGCTTATTTTGCCTCCTGTGTTGAACTGTTTATCCCCTCAGAGGTGCATCTGGCAGAGGCTAGGGGCTATAGTCATACCAGAGCTCTACTTCCCGGCAGATGATGCATTTAACACAAAGCTGGGGGTGTTTCCTGAGAGACTCTCAGTGAGCCCTTGAGACATGAAATACATGTAAACTTTATATGTCAGATATCACAAGTGCACCACAAAGTGCTCCTTTAAACATTTGCTATTCCTTAAGTATTTCCATCATGCAATGGATAACACAGTAGTCATGATCATGCTCCATATTCTAGATAGACGCAGTTTGTGTTCAGTGCCTCAAAACAACAGTTTCTTTTTAGGCTGGATGTTAGTGCGGCCTCTGGGTGTTCAAACGCAGGTGAAGTTTAAGGTGAGTTCAAAGTGTGTTTCACAAGAGTGCATTAACTCTTCTCTGAGGCTATTGTTTAAAAAAAACAAACAACAACAACAAAGAGCTCTTCAAAATTAAAAATATGCAGAGAACTGATTATTTAAAGAATAGTGTGTCATTTTTGGTCTTCGTGGAATTATCTTTTTATGATCTCCAGTAGCTGAGTGATATTAAGCTAAGGTAAAGATTTTTCAAAAGCAGATACATAGAAAGGGCAATGAAAAGAACTCTTCTTATGCTCTACTAAGTCTTCAAGAGTCTTTTTTTTTTCTTGTACAGAGAAGCAAATTGTCCATGCAGTACAATTTTAGTGACCATATTGTGGCTTTTGGCAGCGACTCAGAATGACGGTCTGACATCTCCACTGCTGCTCTGCTCTGCTAAGATTGCACCAGCTGTCTCCCGTTTGCTTTCTAATGTCTTCTTTGTTAACATTTTTTCAGCCGTCTGATAACGGCGTTACCGGAGGGCAGGCTCCCTCCAGCACTGGACTACAATGGCACAGAGGATGCTTAGCAAAGATCTACTGTATTCATGAGTCAAAGAGGAACGGTTAGCGAGACAGGAAAATGCTAAATCTACTGGCGATCAGTGCATTGATAAATAGAAGTGCAGCTAATTAGCTTTAAATGGTCAGAGTTTTAATTTTAAAAGCCCTGTCGGCACAAGTACATATATTCTCATCTTGTTCTTTTGCGTCTAATGCAATAAATTGCTCGTGCATGTAGGGACACACTGGAATAGAAAGAGAACTTTTAATATGAAACATAAGGCAATCCTTTTAACAGGAATTAAATCAAAATGTTTCTAGTTGAATTGTGTCTTTTAATTATCAAATAGGTGTCCTCATGCATGTCATACATCATACGAACATAAAAGCTCATTCATCAGTGAAAAGAAAATGACCAGCATACTCAAGTGTACTACTTACAATATGCAAAGTAGCAGCTTCCCCTCATATGCAAAACAGCCCTTTTACTCCTTAAGATCTATTATTCACTTTCTTGCTTGCATATCCAATTACTAAATGAGCTTTGCCTCATTCCAACAACTCCAAAAAATCCTCATGGAGAAAATTCTATGGTAGCAATTAGTAACACCAGAGGGTAACATGGCTTGTCTTCTTGTTGCTCTCATATTGTCTCCCTTTGGTGTCATTAATCACTGAATCTGTGGACTGTGATCCGTTCTGATCATCCTGTTAAATTTAAACTTGTCTCTTTCCAAGCGCAGGACAAGCTACATACTGTATTTACACACACATTTCCGGAACAGGTGACTACATCCTACATAGGGAATTGAGTCCAGTGCTTCCTGTGATAAACAGCTGCTAGTTAAAGTCTACAGAATAAGACAAGATAAACTGACTATATCATAATGATCTCCTACTGTTTAGTTGCACATAATGCATGCTGTGATCGGTGGGTGCCTTAAAAGGACAGAGCCATATTGTAGAGTGAAAATAATGTTACAGGAGCTTGTTCCTTCCCCTCACTGCAGCAGCAGTTCACCCCTGCAGGCTGACCAAAGCTCCGTGGTTTGCCCAGGGCAAGCTGTCTTGCTCCTGCCTCTGCGGCTCATCTGTCATTGGCCAGACCTAAAACTGCTGGATCTTTGCCTGAAGACTTTTAAAACTCTCTGGCGAGAGGTCATACATTGAATTAGAAAGCCAGTGGGGGAAATATCTCGGTGCTGGAGCAAAAGCAAGTATTAAAGTGCATTTCTGTGGCAGCAGTGCCTCAAGCATTACTTGCCCTGTCAGTCTGGACCTGGCCTGTCATGTGAAGTTGCAGTTTATTTCCAGGGAAATTACATTTAAATATCATCGGAGTTGTGTTCAGTGTTGAGTTGACCTCTCAGATTTGGTATTGATTTTGTGGTTTCACCAAGTCTTCTTATTCTTTTTTCATATATATAAGTCATAATGGTAAGTACAGTATGTACTGTGTGCGCCTGTGTGTATGATTGTGATGTACAGTGGTGGAGCAAGTATTTAGATCCTTTTTTTAATGGTGCAATTGGAGTTTTCTTATAAATAAATAAGTTATTATTACTTTAAGTGCTACTCACCAAAATACATTAAACCTGCAGAGCAGAATTTTTATCTCCCTCTACTGGCAGTGACAGTGATTACACACACACAACACTATTGACGTGTTAACGATGGTATTCCGTGCTTTTCCTCACCGTCAATTGTTTTCTTTTTAGACTGCGGTTAATCAGCCTGTTTGTACATTGGCAAAAGGCTTGATTGTAACGTTCATGTATATGTGTCCCACACTCCAGCTGTAAGATCCTTGAGTTCCAACAGTGTTGGAGAAATTTCTTTCCTCATAAAACAAAGCCATGTTTCCATGTTCACTTGATGGAACTCTTCCTCTTCCCTGTCTTTGCCAATACATTACTGTGTATCTTGGTGCGTTACCACCACCTGTGGGTGAAATAGTTTGAAACCATCAGCAGGGCTGTGTATCATCTGCATAAACACACTTGCATGTGCATGTGCACAAGATAAACAAACGGGGAACTACTTATTGAAAAACAGCTCCATAGTGCTAGTAGAGGTAAAAAACACTCCACAGGTTACCTGTAATACACACACTGTAAATACCCATTATAAGTAAAGGTCACTGAAAATGTTACTCTAGTACAACTACATAAGTATTACTAGCAAAAAAGTATTAAAAATAGATGTACACAATGCAGAAAGTGAGTCTCATACTGTTGTATATTATATCAGTGGATTGGTATTACTGTATTTAATAGTTATTACTGTATCAAAGTATAGTAACATCTTACTCATTTCAACAATCTAAAATGCTGTTGTGCTGCAGTAGTTGAATCTATAACAATGCATCATATATTTGTAGGTTCATCATATGTTTTCCATGTAAAGTCTTTAACGTAACTGGTAACTATACCATAGGTCGATTAAATGTAGAGGAGTAAAAAGTACAATATTTTCAATTGAATTGTAGTGTAGAAGAATAAAGCAGCATAAAATGAAAATACTCATGTATAGTGCAAGTGCTCTACCCAAACTTTGGACTTAAGTACAGTACTTACGTAAATTTAGAGAAAACTGTTGTGAAGTTTGTCTGTGAAGTTGATGGTGTTCAAACTGGCACAACAGAATAATAAAGTACTCTGGAAAACTAACAAGCAGCTGAAATGTGGGAAAGCACATGCCTCCTCCCCCAGCAGCATCTCTCCACTTCAAGTGTTGAAGTGTTTGTCATTCAGCTTAATAAGGTGGCCTCAACAGGGAACACCACACCAGTAACCTCAGGATGGAGAGCCTTGCTTGAGGTTATGGAGGGTTTATGACTTCATTTCGCACATCGACGGTAAATGGATTTGCATAGGGCTGCACATGAGTGGAGGTGTGGGAATCAGTTTTGTCACCAAAGCTCTCTGCAGAAATTACATGCGTTTCCCTTATGTGGTTCTAAAAACAGACAGGTTCTGTGCATTATACAAAATTAGTGTTTTTAAGTTTTACATGCATTGTCAGATGATCTATTTACAACACTGACTCAGAGATATGCTGAGATGTGCTGTACAACAAACAGAAAATACATAAACTAAAAGACACATTTGGAAGAACATTTTCAACACAAGAATAGTTTTATTTACCTTGAGTATGTTTATTTTCATCATGTATACATTTTCATCTATGTAATTTTAAGTAATAAATGCCAATTTACTAAAACAGAGATACCATGTCAAAAGATTTAAAATACTGACTGTATTTCATGATTTTGACATGGTAAGTAAATTTTACCATGAGTATATGAATTTTATCATGTCTAAATTTTAGTCTTCTTTTTCTTTTCTTTGGGGAAAATCCCAAAACAGTTTTGTTTAAAAGAAAGCTACAAGTATAAAGTAGTAAATAAAACAAAGGATTAAAAAAAACCCTTAGAAACAAGTGTGGTTACACTTCCACAGCAGAGGAAAACAACTCCATTTTAGTGACAGCTTTACATATTGCTTTGTTTAATTATTCATCTTAATCAGTGAATAGTAAATATGTTTGAATAAATCATTTAATTGTGACTAACAACTGATAAATAAAACAACTGTAAGGTAGTAAGGTCCTTCATTATTAAAGCAGTTCCCCACTTATTATTAAGACGACGATGTGGGGGTCAGTAAAGTTCATGGTTCAAACCTTCAGTTCTGTCGACTGAACTTGAAGTTCAGCCTCTATGCTGAATCGCCTGCAGGAAAACTTTAAACTTTAGAAATTATTTTCTCTCACTGAGTTCAAAGCCTCAGTTAGGGCTGTATAAGATGAATCCTGTGGGAACTATTGTTTTGCATAAGTTGTTATCTTCCACGCTGTGGCATTGCTCTCTCATCTCTCTCTCTCTCTCTCTGTCTGTCTCTCTGTTTTTAGGGCTATGAGATTGTTTTTGTAATATGATAATGCATTGTTTGTCTGAAACTTCATATGCATTGTCCTTTTGCCCACATCTGGCTTACAAAAATTATTTCTGATCTCATAAAAGAATAAATTAAAGGATGAGAAAAAAAAAATTCTCGGTGATAGTCCATAGTGGCTCTCAATGCCAAACTTCACCAAATGCTCTGTCTTGCTGTGAAAACTGCCAGCCATGTTTTTTCAAGCTGTACCAGAATTCAGAGGGTGCAATCTACACGAATCACAGAGGCATTAAGATTCAACTGCAGAGGAAAGGAAGGTAATAAGGTGATGTTTATAGGACTCCAGGTAGGGGCATTTATGGCAGTTTAATACACTATAAATGACTAAAAGAATGTGTACATCCCAATATTATATATATGCATGTGTAATAGCCAAACATCTTTAAAGATCTTTAAACACCTGATTAAAAAAAAACACAGGCTCTAATCTGCTGCTGTAACAGCCTGCACTCTTGTATGAAGGCTTTCCACAAGATTTTGGAACCTGGCTGCTGAGATCTGCTCCCATTCAGCCACAAGAGCATTAGTGAGGTCGGCCAATGATGTTGGGTGATAAGGCCTCGCTCGCAGTCTGTGTTCCAGTTAATCCCAAAGGTGTTCAGTGGGGTTGAGGTCAGGGCTGGGCTGGCCACTCAAGTTTTCTTTTTATTTGAAATACAGTGGGATCCAAAGGTCTGAGAATGGGAAAGTGTCTCAACATGGGCTGTGGACATAGATGTGGCTTATGTTCTTTCATATGGAATGCAAATTACACTCAAATTCCTCAACATAGAAGAAAAATAAAAGCAAGAAAGAAGAAAGTAAAATCATATGAAATTATAAGAAATTTCATCAAATATCTTTTTATATTTTACGTCCATAATTTCTTAATAATTTCCTTATATTTTTCTAAGTCTCCACAAAAACCGGTCCTTGGTAGACTATAGGAAAAATAGAGACACATTTTGAGAAAGTGTATTAGTTCTGTTGTTGACTTCCAGGTGGATTTTTCTTGGAAAAAACTGCTTCATTTAAACCCAAGAAGCCTATAGATTCATTTATTATTTATTCAGTGTTGGAACTTTGGAAGCATTCTTCATAAATGTTGAATTGTATGCTTCATATAGTTATTACGAGTTCAGCTGACCTGCTGTGCATCAGCTAAAAGAGTCTATGTGTTATGAGACTTTTTTTTTTATAGCAGTTAACTGAACCCCACAATAAGAAAAGGAACTGGAAAAAAAAGCATTTGGACTTAATTATTAATTTGTTTTTTGTGTCAAAAAGTTAAATGACAAGTAGACTAATGATGAACTTCCCGTCTTGAGTCAAAAGTCGCATGCTGTGGCTGCAACATCCGTAAAGGTCAGCCTCTCAATTTGTAGTTTGTAGTGTGGAGCTGTCACACAATGCAAGTTAAGTTAAATAAAAGTTTTGGTATTTTTGCCTGCACTGAACAGTGGGAGGTGGAGGGTGAAAGGACAAATGTGGAAAGAACTAGAAAGTGGGGATGACATGCAGAAATGGTCCTCAGTCGGATTTATAAACCCAGGATGTTGTGGTTAAATGGTGTCTGCCCCAGCCCCCGTGGGCAGCCGGACACCCTGTTAGCAGCTTTTCTCACATTTGATGAGAAATACATATGAGAGCGACTTTTTGACATGAAAAATAGTTTGTGGCAAAATTCAAATAGGATCACAATCATGAGGAAGTAGTTCATTCTGAAGATGTTGACAAGACAAATGTTTGTTCATTGGGTTGTAATAATCTGTAATCAGAGCACAGCAAATGTGTTTTCCATCAGACTGTTTTGTAGTGCAGATAGATTTGAAAAATTGCCTTAGGACTGTGATCAAACACTGGATTCACATCATCTCAAACAGACAGTATTAGAACATTTTGTAAACAGTGTTTATCTGTAATCGCTGTCTTTTTTTCTGACATAGTAAAAAGAAAAAGACATCATCTTACCTTTTTTTTTTTTGAGTAGAGGTTGGCATTTAGAGTGGAGATGAGTCAGTGCTACGTTTTATACAAATACTGTTGACTTTAGAAATCAGACCTTTGGGAGTAAGTAGTTCCTCAAATAGCCGTAGAGATGGGCAGCGTTTCCCCAGAGTGAAGGTGTGTCCTATTTTGCACAGGAGTGAGAGAGTCAGTTTAAATGCTTTGTTGTGCCATGCAGTATATGCTTTGGAGAGTTGGAGTAAGACAAAGTGTTGAATCTAGGAATTTCTTTGAAGTGAAAAGTGACACAAACAATAGCTTTATAAAATCCTGTGTTTGATTTTTGCTCAACAATGTATGTGATAAAAAACATTATTTATTTTGTTGGATCTGCCATAGGATAAAACCAATATAAGGCATTTAGCAGAAACAACACATAAACGTGCACTGACGTGTACAAAGCTGTGTTTTTGCAGTGTTTTTACCTGTAAAAATCATTGTATGTGTATACTTAAACCTGTCTTAGAGTAGTAGTGTAGTAAATGCTTTTGTCAAATACGTTTTGAACGAAACACATTTGTTGCCTGGATGGCGTTCACTGGAGCAACAGAACACTTTCAATCAAGTAAGTTTTTTTTCTTTTTTGTACCACAAAATTTGAAAGGAGGTGGTCTGTGTGGACGGTGTGTGGACAAAGATCAGGACTTTTACACCAGAGACCAGGGTGCAGCCTGTCAAAACACTTAACGGATAATATTAGTATGTTTGCAAGCTTTAGCACCTTAACTAGAAATCATGCACTTAACATTTTTGCTGACTAATTTTAAATGCAGGCAATACAGTTTCAGATTTTAAAGCATGGATTTGAAGGATTTGTTTCAACCTACAATGCTTTTAAAGGTGCTATATTTTAACACTTATATCTGTAACATTTATGTGCAGCCACACCATCACCCCCCCTCCCTCCTTGCTTGCCCACTAACTCATTCTGCTAGCTTACCAGTAGCCATTAGCCTGCGCACTGCAGCTAAAACGTGGACACCTAAAACTGTCAAGACCACGCAAATGGTGAAGTCCTTGCTTGTCAACACAACACAGGCTTGTTTACACTGTGTTACCCTTCCACAGACAAATCGGCTTCTGCTCGAGAACTATTGGTTATCCAACAGGGTAGAACCTGGATCAGATTCTTATTGGCTTGTAAAGCTGGGTAGGAGGCATCTTCTTGGGAAAGCTAGAGGAATGGCAGTAAGCAACTTTATATTTTCAAAGCTTGTGTTTTACACCTCCAGTTGATTAAAACCAACAAAAACACAGCACCTTTGTATAACAACAACAACGAATCAGAACCCATTTTCTATTTAGAAGACCTTTAATTTCCGCACTGTATGAGAATTGAGTTGTGTAACTCATCACAGTGAACATCAAGTCTTCTGCGAATATTATATTATCAGTAATTAGTTTATCTGCATTAGTTCATAACAGTAATGTATCTTTGACAAAAATGAACAGAATCATATGGAAATCAAGGGCTATCTTGAACAGTAGAAAAATCATTGTAAATTTCTTGAACACTGCAGCATCATTTGCATCCAAAATTAGCTGTGATGCAGAAGTATTGACAAAGTGAACGCTTCCTGTCTGGTGCTTCAAGTCTCTGTTTTCAATATTTAACCAAGATGATAAACTTTCCCCAAGTGCTTGAAGTTGCCTCAACATAACCATAAAAATGTCAATCATGCTGTAATTGCCATGAGCAGATAAACAAATGAATTACTTTGTCAGTAAATGTTTTTGCAAATTGTCAAGTATGAACATTTGCGTTTATGTTGATAAAATTTAAACCAGGCAGCATTGGGCTTCTTTCTAATTTGGTTTTTCAAAGTAGTGCATTAGTAGTATATAAATGTAACTTTTAGCCAGTGTTGATATGCTGCAGTGAATCTAATTAAATGATATCTAGTATCATTATTTGTAATTATAATATATTTATCATCCAAAACTTTATCAACAACATTATTATTGCCATGTCAGAATGTTTGTTTTGTGGCTCTAAAAAGAACCTGACAAACCAGCGAACCAGCCTTTTGCACATCTGGTTTAGTGTTGTACAAACCTGACAGTGAACATCAGCTTTTACAGCTTTTTTTTATGTATGTACATGAACATTTTAATTAATCCAAGTGTTGTACTCTGAAATCCCCAGACTCCTGCACACTACAGTATGTGTAGTCTTTTACCTTCAGTCTGAGGGCCAAGATTTTTTTTTGTTTATATTCAGGATCTCTATGCTAATACCTTTAAATTGTTGTCAAATTGCTCCCAAAGAATACCTGATGTCCCATCTATCTTTTCTGTCAGCTATGTCAAGCCGAAGCTTAAGAGGTGTTGTGGCTGGGGGCAGAAAATAATGTTGTGATAAACATTCCCAAGTGATTTGGTCTTGGTTAATAAACTGAGGTTTTGTATATACACAGTAATTTGTAAAATGTCAAATGGATAGCTTTCCTTGAATTATGGAGCACATATACAAACTAGTCCTTTCACTTCAAGTTTCATTTTACCCTCAATTAAAGTTCAGCCTTCCAGGATAATAAGACTCAATCCTCTGTGATAATTGAGGTGACACAGAATTTGCACAGTAACATTGAGAGCAGAGTAACAGTGGGCATGTATATTTTAAGAAATAATCATCAGAGACCGAGTGGCAAACGTGTTTAATACTTGTGAATAACAGAGTAGTTGTTGGAAAGATTTATTCACTCTGTTTCATTACTCTAATAAAGATTTACCCTGAATAGTAATCGTATTTAGTATTAAAGGCACTGTGACGTAGACTTTTGCATCTATTGAAGTTTCATCTGTTTCTCATGTTGATATAATGAAACAACACTCTTATGAAATAATAATGACCATGAAATTCTTAGCCCCTAGCGGCATGGCTCTATGGTCTGTTGATCTGCCTCTTGGTCAGTCCAACACTTTGGTCAGGACTGAAATATGTGAACAACTAATGGATGGATTGCTGTGAAATTTTTACAGACATTCATGGTCTCTTACAGTGGAAAGACTTTGGTCAACCCTGACTTTTCCTCTAGCACCACAGAGTTTGATATTTGTGATTTGAGTGAATAAGGTTGATGCCTATTGCATGAATTGACATTAAATTTAGTTCTTACATTCACGTCCCCATTAGGATCAATTGTAATAACTTTGGTGATCCCTTAATTTTTTCTTCTAGCGCGATCATAAAGTTGAAATGAAAGTTTTTCAGATACTTTGGTTTATGACCAAATACCTGCAAAACTAATGACATTCCCATCAGCCTCAGCTGTACTTTGTGTTCAGTTATGTTAACATGCTAACAGTCAAAGCTAAGATGGAGGATGGTATCGTTAGCATTTGGCAAAACTGCTGTGTCTAAGTACAGGCGCTTAGAGCTGATAGCATGGTGGATACCCAGCCTTAGCCCATTAGTAGTACATACAGTATATTAATGTGACACAAGCAGTGGTGGAAAGTATGTATATTTACCAAAGTAGTTAAGTACAATTCTGAAGTACTTGTATATTTGGAATTTCAAATTTCTGCTACATTACACTGTCAAGGAGTAGGATTTCAGGACTCAAATATAGACTTTGGAAACTAGATAGAAACAGGAAGTAAAACAATTAATGAACATACAGGGTAAGTTATTTCAAAATAAAAAAGGGAATAAACAAAAGTCCAAACATAAAGTCCATACTGAATAATTCCAGGGGCAGATCATGACAAACACTAGTTTTCTAAGGTAAAATTCATAAAATAAATTTGACAACCGTAGTTACTATTGACACAGTAAGTCTTTAAAAACCTACAGTATACTGATCATATAAAATATCAGTGTGTGAATTTTGGCCCTGGGAATGAACTTTACCATACCTTAAATTTTGCTCCACCTAAACCAGCGACATCACCAAATGGTTCTTACTTTAAAGACTTAAAATGAATTTTGCATATTGAAGCTGAGAGTTGATCTGCTGTTCAGCCCAAGTACTGAAAGTTAAATTTAGCATCACCACGTCCTTAAAAATAGATGCATAATGAAAGCCAGTGTTTCGGCAAAAAGCAGAAGACTTGAACTTTACCTTGTGTCATTTATTTATACAGCAACACGGACCTCTTTGCAGGCACACCATTTCTAGTGGGAAGAGAGTACATTACATTAATCTGACTAATGAGCTATCACATTGAATAAATAAATCTACAAGAACAATAATGTATTTTAATAAGAAATGCTAAAGGCCACTCAGATGAAAAATTACCTCTCAAAAGTCTTAGCCTATAGAATAAATCTGACTTCCCCGTTTTGTTGACACGTGGGGGCCATGTGAAGTTGATTTTAATAATTGATCACCAGAAAGTGCTGGGAGAGAGCTTTGCAGATAAGCAAAAGAATAGGTTTTTGTGTTTGAATCACACCATCCTATCGATCCTCTTTGAATAACGCTTAGTGGAAGAGTCACAGACTTAGGGATTATTTATGGATCCTTCTTGACCTTAGCATTT
This sequence comes from Seriola dumerili, assembly GCF_002260705.1. NCBI lineage: Eukaryota > Metazoa > Chordata > Actinopteri > Carangiformes > Carangidae > Seriola > Seriola dumerili. Next base: position 2,229,299 of record NW_019174585.1, read on the forward strand.
CCCTGGGAGATTGTGTTTAAGGCTATAAAATTGACTGCCAAATCTGCACACATACAATGGATAAATCTAAAATGACAGCAATCATCAGAGCGGAGAGATTAGCAGTTCTCAGGTTTATGTTTTTTATTATTATTTTACAAAGACATACATCATCATCAGCAAAAACTAAGGTGGAGCAGCTTCACCTGCAGGGTGTTTGCTTTTAGCTTGTATGTTTTTGCGACACCATTCTCATTTGTCACCTTTGATCCATCAATAGTTATTTGCTTAAAACAGAGCACTGGAATATTTTTCAGATAGATTTTGCACTTGTATTAAAGCTGATTCCTTTTAAATCAAAGTTTAAATTGATGTTAGGGCCATCGCTGCATTCTGATTGTCTGTGGTTAAAAGATATTTTTAAAACATTTTTTGTGCAGAATACCAATCTGCAGCCTGGAGGCATTTTAGATGCTTTGTAAAAAATAAAATAAATTAGAAAATAAAAATGTATTAGCTTTTAGTGTCCTAACATGAAATCCTAAATATTCCTCTTATTTATCTGGTCCACAAAGGAACTTATCTCGTCATTATTTTTTCATTTCCTTTGCTTGCCTCACTTGTCTGTTCACCCAATCTGCTGATTTTTGGGTCAAAGTGAAGATACCCAGAAACAAAATGGTTTAAAGATTTGTTTTATAGAGTGGATTCTATCTTCCTGCTGTGCCAAACTAATACGCAGCAGTTTGAGAGAGAAATCAAATGGAAATGGAAATTTGAGCAGCTTAAAGATGGAGCTCATTTTCCCCTTAAGAGCTTGTGAGTGTTCTGCAAAAATGTTTGATTGTCTTTTTCACTGTGGCTGTACCTACACTGGCTGATGTTCACAGCCTTTTTCTGATATACATTGTTTATACTTTTACTGTGCCTGATATCTGAGATCCCTTTATAGAACAATACTGCTAGTGTTTCTCTAGCATTTATTAAAAATGACACAAAAATAATATAATACAATACCACTTTCTAAGTCATAAGCTTTAATAACTTTATTAAGATTTAATAAGTTTGTTCAATCATAAGGAATCATAGCAGCCATAACTAGGCACACCAGGATGCTGAATATATTATTATGTTGGGGTTACAGCTTATGTTAGAAAAGGATAGAAGCATTCAATGTGTGACCCTAGCCTATCCGAGTTTAGAGTGTAGTAAGTGGCTCTGTCCTGGTTTGGGTAAGTCAGAGAATTATATTTATTCCTCCCCTTTTGAGCAAAGCATAGTGGTTAAAAACACCAACACTAAAGCATAAATGTAATAACTGTTTTGTTTGTCAAATTTATTTAAATTAAAATTTATTAAAATGATTTTCTATAAATATATATATTTTTTTTTTGGCTTTATTTGACTTTTGATAGTGTAGTGAGACACATGAAACAAGAGGAGAGGGAGGGGTGTGACATGCATCAAAGATCGTCAGCCAGATCAGACCCAGGACTGTAGGGTTAAACAGTTCTACTGGTCAAGGGATTTTGTCACTTGTCCCTTTGTCTGAGTTTGCTGAGTTCTGTCCTGGCCACCCAGCTGTCAGGCTTTCTTTTCTTGCATGGCACATGCACAATGGAACTTATGTGGCAGTTTACAGTGATAACAATGGCAGATTATCCATTGTAAATTCACTGTAATTTTTCCCACAATGGGTCACAGCATTAAACAAAGGCAGTCTTCTCATTTCTTACAAACAGCCATGGCTTTTCTAATCTAAAATGAAGACTAACAGATTAGATAAGATGTAGCTAGTTAGTTTAACCAAGTGCTAAATCTAAAACTCCCATTACTGTGTCTGAAACCACTCCCCACTCTATATTGCACAAGATGTGTGTAAATTTATCTACTATATAGCACATCTGCAGCTGACGTGATATCATGCTAAACGACTGAGGCTAAGGCTAACAGGTTGTTTGGGTTGTAAAAAAAAAAAAATCCATTTGACTTTTTTAACACTGACAAAAATCTATTTATTAACAACTTGGTAATGGATGAATGATGAAAAAAATATTGTAGAAAGAGAGATTTCCATGTCTTTTCTTATTATTAAACAGGTCTTGGTGCTATATAAGTACTATGAAAGTATCAAGTGTTCAAGTCACAGAGAAATGTACACAGCCTGTATTCAGAAACTGTGCCTTTTAACAAGCTGTCAGGACTTCAGTACATTTGTGAAACAGTCACCACCCCCAGCACAGTCCACTCTGACCCACCATCCAACCTTGCAAGATTTGCTTTCTCCAAGTGTTTACCTAAAATCTGCTATATTTTTATTTGCCCCCTGTAATTATAGAACCATGTTTCTCTAAATAGTCAACTTTTCATGAGCTCAGAAAAACTGATTCCAGCTGTCCGTTGATGCATTTTCCAGCTAATCCTAGACATTTTTTAAATAGTTTATTTAATTTAAGAAGTTGGAGAATTTTCAGACATGGTTTTTACTGGACAGGAAAGGCACGAAAAAAGCTGCTGTAGTAGAGTAAAAAGTAAAATATGAGATGAAGTGGAGTATAAGTATGAAGTTGCATAAAATGCAAATACTCAAGTAAAATATAAAGGCCTTGAATTTGTACCTAAGCACTGTACTTAGTTACATTCCACTACTGCTTGATGTTTTATTAGAAAGTGAGAAAAAAATCAGACTTTATTAATGGTTGCTGACATTTATTATGCCAATATTACCAAACAGAATGGATCAACACAAAAAAGGAAATTTTGACAACACGGCAACCATAATTAGTTCTTATTAATAATTAACTTTAATAAAGCATCAGTAAATCACTAACTATGCTCTAATATAAACAGTAGTTACAGAATATACTTTAATTTAGTTTTATGTTTTGTCGTACCAAACATGGGCCAGATGTTTTACAAAACACATATCGTCTAGTCACACATACACAAAGAAGAGCAATATAAAAAAAAAGTTTACAAAATTCTAACTCTACTTTTATATTCCTTTAAACATAACTTTTAAAGAGCTTTTTCTTATCTTCCAGGCTTTCTCCACATAACTGGCAAATTTAAATGTTTCATAAGTCAACAGAAAACTCAGTTTTTGTGCTTCATCTATATAAACAAGGAAACATCTGTTTTTATCTTACTGAACAAAGTATTAGAGTTCCCAGTAAAAATAAACACAAAACAGCTTTTTAGAAACCTTTCCCCATGATTTACTATATATATATATATATATATCATGTGATAATATTCTGCATATCTTATAGCTTCACTTTCAAAGTAAAATATAGCCCTCAACTGTGATCACAAAGACATCTCTTAAATGCTTGTTTGTGCTGCATGAAAGATTCAGTGCTTTTCTTTAAACTTTTAACTTCTCTTCAGTGGTTCAAAAAAAGACCTTTGAAGGTACAGTTCCTTCTTTGGTTTACTTAGAGGTAAAGTAGTTCCTCTTTTCAAAACTTTTCAACACAACTGACTGAGGCAACAAAGTCAAATAATGTGGTGGCAGACACGGAGCTGATGAAAGTGATGAAAGAATGAGACAGAGAAGAACGGCAAAGACGGAGAGGTGGATGCCAGCTAACGGGATAGTTGTCGCTATCAAACAGCTGCTGATCTGTAATGACACTGATATATTCATGAGATAATCCGTGAATATCCATGTGTGTAGATCCTTCTTCTTGGCAATGCTAAATCAATACAAAGTATCTACCAAATACTGATCTACGTGAGAAAATCTTGCAGCTGTACATTTTGTTGGTGTTCAGTTGAATATTAATGAATCACCCATTGGCTGTGCGCAGCTGTATATTCAACCAGGGCGTGTGTGAATGGTGTGAATGTTAATATGCAGTTGTGGGGACCAAGTATTAGCAGTGGATTACAGGTGACTAGCAGGCTTTTGAATCTCTTTCCTGTGATACCCTTTGAATGTGTTCACTCCCTTTGAAGTGATGTCAGTTTTAAAATATCTCACCCCTTTTATGTTTAACCATGGGTGTTTGCGTTCAAGGATTTTTTTTTTCTTTTTTTTTTTTTTTTAGAGGGAGGAGATGAAAGCATCACAACAGTCAGCATCCATCAAAGAGCAAAAAACTCTGGGAAAAGTCCTGCACATAACGAAGCATGACTTGTTAAAACACAACATGAGGCTGTTGTTGTGTCTGCGCTGGGTGATTAGGGTGCAGCAGCGGGTTAAAGAGTTGAATGACAGGCGGATCCTGACAGAGCTCGCTCACTGCTCTGTCACTGAATTCGATCAACTGATTGTGTGTTTCGCAGCAGTAATGAGCTTTACAGTATGTGTGTAATGTGCCAGGAGCTGATTCGTATGCTGGATGAGCTAGCTAATTGTTCACAGTGCACATTCCCTGAGTCCCATGGCTCCTCTGATTTGGATTCATTTAGCCTTTATTTTACCTCATTATACAGGCCTGTGTTATTGCCAGGTTCTATGTGAGGTATTTTGCATTGTTGAAATTGACTCTGGTAATTTAATTTAAAAAATCAACTGTAGTACCCTGCACCTCTTAAATACAAAACAGTGGGAAGGTGCACGTTTAAAGCTAAAGGTGAAATATATTTGAGGTTATTTTTTTTTTATTTTATTTTTTTTGCAAGATGAACTCAATATACTTGATTAAAAATATCACCCTTTTGTCATTTTGTGTTATTGCTCTCAACAGCAAGCTGCAAAAGTATTATTAATTCCTCATATCACAACAAAAAGCAAAACTCCCAAGCTGAACTTGGCAATGACCTGTGCTTCCTTCAACCTTGTACACAAATCAGATGTGAGGAGCAGTCGTGGAGGGGGGCATTTGTATTTCAAGGAGGAAAGGTGGCTCGCAGCTAAGAGCAGTAAGGCCAGGAAGAGGATGTGGAGCTGCAGTTCAGTAGGTCTGAAAGCCAAGGGGATGAAAATGCTTCTTGATGCTGATCTTGTAGTTGCTCTGGATCCCAAACAGCAGCACAGAGACCTGACAAAACCAGGTATTTACACTGGCCCTCCAGTGGCAGTCTCTTCTCTTTCCAAAGCAAACAATACTATGTGCATAGTCCTGATTTTTCTTGAAAACACACTCTCACCAGTGTGTTTTGTGTTAAGCAAAAATTTCCTCAAATGCCAATTTTTGCAGGTAATCAAAGCTGCAGCAGCCTGTACTGCTGTATTAGCAGTATGGTTAACCTGACATGTAATAATTTGCATTTAGATTTGAAAGAAAGGAAACTCCTGAGTAGTGATTCAAGACTGCCGGGGAGTTTCCACCACTGTGACTGTGCTATCAGCCCACAGGAACGTTCAGACACTTTCTGTGAAGATTTCCCTGAGTTTTTCTTGTTAATCATCATATTTGATTCATCTCACTCGCTCTCTATATGTGACTGTGTGAGTGGAAGTGTATGCATGTGTGTGTGTTCCTGCTCTGCAGTTTGGCAGCTACCATTGTGTGGGCAATGCACCCCTGAGGGCAGTACCCCACAAAGCAAGTAATGGTGCTAAGCATGCAGATAGAGGACTGATTTAGACTGAGAGGCGTCTTTAATCTTATGAGGTGTCAGCAGTGTTGTGTCATAGATTAGGCCACTCTTTCTCTTTATTTCCCCCATGATCATCATCTCTTCTGTGTTCATCACGTCCTCCGGCAAGGACTGCTGTGCAACATCCGACATTCACATTTTATTATTATTACTAGTAGTAATAGCAGCTGTGTTGTTGCTCTTATAGTCGTCGTTGTATCAGAACCATTATTTTATTATTATTTCTATCGACTCAGAATGTGATATACATTAAACATCAGACGTCTCACAGTTAGGTATTGAACCTCAATACATTTTTGGTGCAGACAAAATGTATTTGTCACACTAACAATCAAAAATTGTAAAGAAATGAAATCCCATTGAATGTGTGATCAAATTTGTAATCTTGTACAGTTCTGATTATAGAGTAAAATCTGAATGGCTCATTTAATTTCAATTACTGTACAAATGCTGGTGTTTTGACAGCACTTAACATTTGAGAACTCAAATGAAAAAAATTGTTTTGGAGAAAAATGAGGTGTTAAACAAAAGTATTTTTCTACTGAATCTCAAGTGTCATATCTGCACCAGAAAACGATATGCAGGGCCATTTGTTTTCAAAGGCATCTTTTATAACTATCCTTTATCCTTGATACTTAAAGCAGCTTTTAGCTCCATTTAGATCATCATATTCACTTAGACATATTCAACACCCTTTCTTTATTGTGCCATTAATTTCTGAAGAAACTGGGAGACATGCTTTTAAATTTAAAGCTCCATCAGACTGGAATAATTTACCAAAGTCACTCAGATCTGTTGCTACCTTTCATGGATACAGGAATTTGTGTGCTTACCTAAAATGCACTTGTTCTTGTTTCTGACTGTATTATGTTACTTTGTTTTACAGTGTTCATATATCCTATTTCCTGTTAGTTTTGTCCAGATGACACTTGTAACAGAGATGTTAGCTGTTTTCTGTCCACCCAGATTATTTAATTTTATTATCATCAAGTTATTTTTTTCAACCATTTTTTTATTATGACAGAGACAGTGAGAAAGAGACAGGAAAGTTAGCAAAGTGAGAGAAGGAATGACATGCAGCAATTAGTGGGATTTGAGCCCAGGCCGCTGCGGTAAGGACTGAGCCTAAATGGTATGCGCTCTACCAGGTGAACCACCAGGGTGCTATTATTTATGTATTTATATATTTAACAACAACAAAACAAACATCTTAGAGATGCTGAAACACTCCGTGAGCTGAGGGGAACTCAAAGTCAAGTGACTCGCATAAAACGTTTGAGCCATTGTGTGTATATATGATTACTGCAGCTCTATGTAAAGGATCTGAATACCTCTTCCATCACAGTGTGTATGTGTGAAAACGGTATTATTTATTTAGCAGTGTGTGTGTTTAATGGTTTCTAAATGTACACAGGCAGTTGAAGCAGTGAGGGATAGACATCTTCTTTATCTGAGGTGAGAAGTGCAGAGAGAGATAAGCAAACATTGTGTGATGTGATCATATTAGTTGGTTTGCTCACTTGAAGGTGCAGACACAGTGTGCTGTATAGCCATAAAGATGCAGTAAACTGCTATGAATATGTGTTAGTCTGTCAGTCTGTGAGACTGGTTTGCTTGGTGTGTGCTTGACTGGTGTTGAGTCTTTGATGTGCTGCAAGATCTTAGACTGATCTGGAGCATGTCAGTGAAGACATTATGTGAGACTGCATCAGGAGATTTGGCATATACAATATAATGTCCCCACTCAAATTTCACACAACATCATAGCCGCATGTTTCCTCTGTTCTCATATTCTCATCCTACTCTCAAAACAAATTGACTCATTCCCATTAGAATAAGCTACAGACATTACCTTTGAATTGACAGTACAATGTATGCTAATGGTGTCGGAGCTGTGGTCGCACAGTGTATCCCCAAAGTAGTTACAGGGGTGTCTTAGCTGTTTCTGAGAGATGTGGAAAAGCCATTACAACTTAAACTGTGTAAATTGCTGCAAGCAAATGTGACCACCCTAAGTCATGTGGGTGGTACACTAACAACAAAGTCAACCTCGCCTGAAATATGGCTCTGCATATAAATTTGTGTAAACTTGCTGCTGCATTACGTTGTTCATTTGTTTACACTGTGCAGGTGGGGGCACATGAAGATTAAAGATGTAACTTTGACCTATGGAAGCTGGAAAAAGCGGTGGCAGAAAAATCTGAACAAGAGCAACAGGGACCGCAGTGAAAAAGCGACAAATGTTGCAGAGTAAACAAGGATTTAGAAACAGTGTGATTGATCATAAAGGTGCAGATATTCCCCTAACAAGCTTAGCAAGCCCATTCTCCGAAGGATTCCTTCTGAAAATGTTAACCAACAGTTGTTAACCCACAGATACAAACACAGGCAGCACAGAGAGTGCAGATACAGTGTTTTAAGACGCTTAGACAGTTAGACAGTCTCACATTAGGAGTTGGTTAGCATAGTTAGAAAAAAAAAATTGCCTATCACAATTTCCTAGAGCACAAAGTAACTTAATGTAACTTAATATCTTTTTTTTCTGACCAAGAGATTTGATTTACAATAATGTTAGACCAAAAATGAGTTAAACCATTATTCAGTTATTGAAATAGTAGGAAATTAATTTTCTTTTGATCGACTAACCGATTAATTGACCGGCAGCCTGACAGCAGTGCAGAGAAATTTCCTCTAAAGTTTTTGAGCGAGTCTCGCCCTTCTAACCAATCAGAGAAGGCCAAAAGAGGAGGTGGGAGCTCACGGTTGTCGTGAACATGCTTTTGATCGACTACTCTTCTCCCACTGAAGCTTCAAGCTAGTATTAGCTGCTGGAGGACGTTGCTTTGGCTGACTCACAGGATAGCAAGCTTCCGATTCCTGCATGAGGTGAGACAGCGAACACGATGAGGATGTAGGTGAAGAGCTGATGGAGAGGGAGGAGGAGTGGAGTGCTTTACTCTCAAGCGTAATGCCAGCGCCAGCTTGATTTCCAGAACTCGCATATTGTAGCTTTGATTGTAACCATGATCTTTCTCTAACTTCAACCAAGTGTTGTAGTCGTCTAACCCTAACCACACCCAGAGGCGTAGCTTCTGAACAGGCAAGGCAGGCGACTGTTTGGGGCCCTTGAGCACTCACAAACTGAACCCCACAGCAATGTCTCAAAATGCGGCTCTCTCCCCCTTAAACAACCAACGGATGATTAATAATGACATCTCAGTAGGAAACTTCCCTAAAGGGGCCCCATTTGGAATAAAAACAATGGGGATCTGTGATTGGTAGTTTGGTACGCCCATTCTCCGCCTGGCTGATGATTGATTGAGTGAATGTGCTGCTATTCTGTCAAGCCCACTGAACACTGTCCAGAGAGCCACATCAGAGGTCATTCAAAATGAAGGAGAGGAGATAAGGTCTTTCGAAAAAGTTGCTAAATGTGTTGCTAACTGCTTTTATGAAAAGAAGTAGCTAAAGGGTTTTAAAAGTCACCAAATCTAGTGACAAAATCACTCAGGAGAAACCCTCTTTATTTTATTTTATTGATTACATACTGGTAAGGGACACTGATTGTAGGGGCCCCTAGCAATTTTTCGCCTAGGGCCTCAGCCGACTCTAGAATCGCCACTGACCACACGTTCACCATTGTTTATTTGCTATGACCAAGATCGTTTCCCTATCTTAACTACACCATGCTTACTGTGGATGGGTATTGCAGAAAGCATGAAAAAAAAAAAAAAATTGGCATTGGACAGGAAATAGACTACTTAAGAAAGCTCATTCACCTCCTGTACTGAGGTGGCAGAAATCTCACACACGCATACTGATCAGTGTAATCAGTGTAACTCTCATTGCAGAAGGTGTGGGAAGAAAATAAAATGTTTAAAGAATTTCTAATCCTGTTTTTTAAATAGAACATTTAGAATTTTTTTATTTGAATTGAATTTAAAATTCACCAAAAAAAAAAAAAAAAAATGTTATGAATTTCAAATGCACACAGTAACAGGAGTAAGTGTAACAATAGACTGGGGGAAGCAGTGGTTAGATCACAGAACAAAAGACCGCTGACCCTGCCTATATGTAGTTGTCATGTCTTGCTGTTTGTCTACAAATATTCTCAGCAGATCTACTATAAAAGCAGTAAGTCAAACAAACGAACTTGGACAAGCTTGTTTGCCTTTGCCTCACTACTTGTGGATATGCTCTGCCTTTGATCACATGGGTTTCTGCTGGTTACATCCCACGTTCAACAAACACACAATCACAGGGATTGGAGACTAAATTGCCCGTTGATACAAATGCGCATGTGGACCCCAGCAAGCCTCACAGTCACTGAGGCTAATTGGAATCCAAATATAGAATAATAAACCTGCGTTTTACCCACACTACTGGTCGTCATGGTTATACCTCCTCAGGGACGAGTTTGAATGCAGACACCAGTCAGACTCATAGCGGTGGTGTTTTTTTTTTTGTTTGTTTTTTTTACTTTTCAATGTGTTTGAGTTTGCGTGTGCGTGTGCGTGTGCGTGTGCGTGTGTGTGTGCGTGTGTGTGTGTGTGTGTGTGTGTGTGTGTGTGTGTGTGTGTGTGTGTGTGTGTGTGTGTGTGTTTCTGGCCTGTCAGTGTGGCACATCAGCAATCGTAACAGGCGGTCCCAGTGGAGGGCAGACTGACAGGTAGGTAATGATCAAAGAGGCCGTTTTCTGTGTTTCATGTTGGGCTCAGAGACAGACACATCTGTACTGCCAGTGCCTCTGCTTTTTAATGGGCTTGGGTTGCACATAGCATTCACTCATCTCACACACATGCACACACACATACATGTGCATGCGCACAAGTACGAGCGCAAACTCTAGTCGTTTTGAGACTCCTCACATTAGCAGCTCCTAACACATCTCTCAGATTCAGCCTCACTCTCGCCCCGTGCCGCACTCCCTCCCTTCTAATAAATCGCTGAACTCTTGCTGCCTGCACACCGACTCTCAGTCATCTCAAACTGTCATCTGAACTGTATCGCACATCCATAAAATATTAACCTGAAGGGGAAACACAGGCAAAACCACCCAGTCTGTCTCCAATTTGACCACCCCTCCCTGCCGCCCTCCCTCCCCCAGTAAGCGGGACTATCTCTCTGACTCAGGTGCCAGGCCACTCACAGATATCTTACCCTCAATCTTGTGTCCACAGTTGCCAGTGGCTGTGTAGACGGGTTTGTACTCTGCTCTGCTCTGTTCAGCCTGCCAGTCTGTGTTTAATCAATTGGAGCAATTCAGATTGTATTTGAGAGAGGCCAAATCTCATCTCAGGTTGGATGTTGTTGGAAATGAAGTGCATCCTTGAGGATGGGTGTAAAAACAGCTTCACTTTATCTGGAAGATTAAAACTTCAGGGTCATGGTAATCTGTCTTAATGAAACTGTCAAGTAATCCGAGAATCTGTAAACTCTGTGTGTCACACTGGTGCTTTGGGCACTCGCTTGTGTATATGTGTGTATTTTAGCTGACTGAATTTCTACATGATTTTTAAATGACTGATTGGCAGACTACGGGGTTATGTGTTTGCTACGAGAGGTAAATTAACTAGCAATTAACCAATGTTAAGGTTGTTACATAGCCAATCAAATAAAACTACTCAAAGCAGGTAGAGGAAGCGTGAAGAGCTGATTTAATCATCTATGAGAGCTAGTCCTTTATGCGTTCTTAGGTTTGATCTCCTAGCCCTCTTAATTTTGCAGCATAATTTTTTTTCTCACTTTTTGAATTTCATTTTGTAAAGGAGGTTTTATTCCTTTGCAGACCTCACACCTTTGTACCACCGGCCTTGGCAGTGGTCTGGCAAGACTCAATAGGCCTTTTCTTGATACAGCCGTCATTTGAAATAGGTTGTACAAATGATGATTCACTCAAACATCTACCTGGGACCTTCCCATACAAGTGATTAGACAATTGTACTATTCTGTCTTTTCTTCTCATTGATCTTTGCTGAAAAAAATTCAACTATTCTGTAAACCAAAATCTCCTAACCCTTACCCACTACTATTTAGACTTAGAAGCAAAAAATGGGTCACACAAGTGCCTGACATGATTCTGTTGTAACACATCATGGACTAGTGTAGCCCCTTTAACGTCATTGCTATGACTATCTACTTTAATGGACCAAAAAGGAGATGTACTACTACTAATACTTTGTTTAAAAATACAAAACAACAAGGTTAAAAGTAAAAGGATGAAATGAAAAATTCTAGATATTCCTCTGTACCATTTCATACACATTTCCCCAAATTCAGCCTGATGTACATACAACATTTGGTACAGTATCTTTAGAAACTTTTGATCCCCATGAACATCGTTTTGCTGCATAGCATGAGTTTTTATACTCTCTTCTGGCAGCAGGATAGTGGAATTGAAGAGGTTAGATAATTTGAGCATCCCTTTATAGTTTGATCATTGGCAAGACATGTATTTTGAGCTACCTCCAATTTCAACTGAGTTAAAAGTCTGTGTGAGTCAGTGCGAGGCTAATAGGAGAATTACTTGCAATTTTTATTTGCTCTTAATTTTTCTATCCATAATTATCTGCTGGCACTTAAAGACTGTGAGATAACAATTTTATAAGTTCATTGTATGTCACACTGTGTGAGAGGGATCTTATAAAGTCTTGGTCGCAATCTTTGTCTGTACGATATCAGTTTTGAGGCATTACTGATAAAGTGATGAACGTGTAATGAATCCTTGTGTTACAGTAAAATACGGGAAAAAAACAGATGCAATCATTGAAAATCCTCAGAAAAGGAGGTGAATGTGACGCTGGTTACAGTCAGGGGAAACAGAGCAACATCCTGCAAATGGATTTTGAAGTGAATGCTTTTTAGAAGTAGCATTATGCTAGCTTGCCAGTGTATTCTGAGTAATTTCATGTCATATTCTGAAATTAGCTGTTTTTAAATGTGGCTTATAGCAATAGTCACATTGTGAGACATTCACTGTCACCCGGGTCTGTCTTCAAGCTCTAAATCAGCTGCTGTTGGACAGACCAAAGATCTCACCACACTTGCTGCTGTTGTTTTCTGTTTTATGATCATTGTAAACTGATTATCTTTGAGTTCAGCTGCTCAGACAAAGCAGGACATTTGAAGTCATCTCCTTGGATTCTAGGATGTTATTTCAAGTTATTACATTTTTTACTGTGATTTAATGAACAAATGATCAGTCTGTATAGAGAGTTTTGGACACTCTGCTTCTTCAAAACAGTTTATTATTGCAGGTAATGACTAAGTAAGAGTTGTTTGTCATATTTTTATTTACATTTGGGATTGCTGCCAACTGTAACATGTACTGAGTCCATATCAACAAATGCCAGTAAACTCAAGGCTGACCCTCTTTTATACGCTCAAGGCTGGCAGCTGATCCCCCTGAAAACCAACAGAATCTCTGAAAGGGGGGGGTGCATAGCTGGCAAGCATGGAAAGCCTCAAATGATTGATAGCCATTTGTTTTGCCTGCTTAATACAACATAAACTCTCCAGCGATTCATCACCAGAGTGAGAGTTTTTCATGGTGCCTCTGCAAAACCCACTAAAAATAATTCATTTTCTGCGAGCTACCATCCAGGCACTAATGTTAAATATTCATGTGGGTCCAGTCTAAATGATGTGGCCATTGGCACGCAGTTAGAGCACACTCTGTGGAAGGAAGGAAATGTCAAGCTGTGAATAAATGAAAGCAGTGAAGCCGTATATTACCCTGCCATTGTGAATTTACTATAGTTGCCATTTTGTACGGCCACTTCAAATAGATCTCTTTTATAATCAATACACTCAGTAAAACATCCAGCATATTGCCACGTTGGCAATAATCTGGGCCTGTGTTTACTCATCCTTTATTCACTTTTTGTATTTGTTGCCTAATTTGTGCCTCATGAATGCTAACAGAGGACTTTGTGCTATTTCTGTTGTAATGTTCAACATGTTCAGTGAAATAGACTATCAAAGCAACGAGGTTGACTCTCCTCAAAGATGTCGATGCACTGCGAGCTCCTCTTGTCACATGAGATCAATATGGCTTGTGCCTATGCAGCTGTTATGGTTTGATTCGTATTGACTGCCACATCAGTCAGCTGCATTCGTTTCTGAGATGTTTTCACTGCACAGCATGCTGATACGGAAAAGCTGTTGTCATGGTTGCACGGAAATTGTTTTGAGACGTTATAGGTCATCGTCTGCCATGATATCAGTAAGCACAGTGGAGGGAAAGGGCAAAATATAATAGAACTTACTGGGTTGAGTATCCATTTAGGGGAACTCAAATAGAGAGCATAATGTCCGCTGTGCATCATTTGGATGGAATGGGGAATGTTAAATGGCCTCATATTGACAGACACACTCTACCAGTATTCATTTTTATCACACATGCACGCACACACGTGTCCGCCGCTCACATTCACACACATTTCCTCCTGCAGTCTCTGACTAATGAGGCCTAGGGCTGGAGATGGTTCCATCAAGGAACTCCCCCCTCTTTCTCTCTCTAACACACACACACACACACACACACACTCTTTCTCGCTCTCTCCTCTCTCAAACGCGCACCTGATTGATAGCAGTGATTTGACTGAGAAAAGGGAAATGGGAAATTGAAAAATGTTGGAAGAAGATTGGAAACAACGTGCTGATTATAAACTCTGTGAGGAAACAAAAGGCCTTCCCTCTGCCTTTTCTCTTAGCACTGAGGTAGCAGGTGTGTGTCTGACAGGTGCCTGATTGAGGCGCACAAAAGACATTACAACTGCAAACAAATGGACGTGTTTAGCGTCCCCGGATGCAGTTAACGTTTTGGGCTGATAGATGTGATTATGAGTATATGAGCAGAGGCAGCCAGAGAATGGGCACAGGTGTTATGGAGAGTGAAGCAGAAAAGCAGCCATGTTATTGTTGTGATGGTAATAATCCATCTATACAATTAATGGTATGTCATCGCCAAGGTCATCAGCCTTGGGGGGTGTATTTAATATGTCTCATATTGTAATAATAGAGCCTCTCTCTGCTGGAGACAGATACACAGGAGGCGCAGGACCACACAGATTTATCATCATGAAAAAAATAAAAAGTGAGTGTAAAAATGAGAACAACAATCATTGCGCTCCAAATTCATTGATTTACAAAATAACCTCAATTACCATAGTGCCATCGCCATTTATTTTGATCTTTTTATCTTTGTGTTCCTATGTTCCAGGATTTAAAAAAAAAACAAACAAAAAAACAATAGCACTTTTATAACAGTGGCATAAATTAGATGCTACCTCCTTGAGAAAAGGCTTTGTGTATTCCATAAATGAGGGAGCGTCTTGGCTGAGGCCCCAGTGGTTTAATATTCTCTGAGTGCTTCCAGACAGTGAGTGGTGGTGCAGCAGCTGTCTCTTGACCCTGCCGGACCCCCACTTACCCCTCTGACCACCTCCTTTCCACTGGGCAGACTGTGGCGATGACAAGCCTGTCAGAAGCTTCTCCTAATGTCCTAATTACCTCTCTCACACACACACACACATATACGCAGAGACGTACGCACCTTCATAGTGAGTCAGCAGATATGCCGGCATACAGGCTAAGAAGCACGCACTCACAAACACACCACAGCTTCTGTGAACAGTGCTCATGTGAGTTTTCCTGGCAAGAGACCACACTATAGGTGAGGCATTACTGCATCTCCAGAATAGCAAAAAATTCCTCCCTCAAGACTCTTTGGAGGCTTTGATTCGAACCGTTCTGCGTGTGTTTTGATCCGGGCAGAATCAGAGCTTCAGTTTCTCTCCTGTGGTAACAAACGCAGCACTCCTGCCGCAACTTCCTTTTTAAAAACTGAGGCCGGGGCTGAAAAGAGGCTTCATAGTGCATGCTGCCTCTGAGGAGAAAAACAGGGAAAAAAAAAAAAAAGATGCAACGTCACCCGAAATAGACAATCTGAATGAGATGGGATGTGCCACTTTGCCAGAGGTTAAGCTTTGTCTCGGCTTTAAGCAAGAATCTCTCTCTGTTGCATGGTTTTGAGAGCAGAGCACACTGCCACTGCTACACTTAAGTCCATGCTCAGTCAACCAGTCTTGTTAACATAACAGAGTGGATGATTGTGCCTAGTAAGAAAAAGGAAATCATTGTACCTCCCAGCGTGTGCAGTTGGTTGGTGATTTATAGACCTCTGAAGTTACTGCATTTGTCACAATCAGTATGACTTAATAGTGTGTTACTATAACAATCTTCATGCCTCATATTATGTTGATTTGAGACATCCTGCCTAGTAGAATAGTCTTGTTTCATTATGTCAAATTATCTTTTGATAGATGTGTCACCGCGATATTAAGCAACCGCTGTCTTTTTTTATTTCTCTTTTATTTTTGCACTTTGCTGTTTTATTTGTGTAACTGAGAGAGCTCGGTGTCTGTCATGTGAGTCTGTGTGGAACAGCAGCCTGGCATCTACAGTTGTCATAAATGTGTTAGCGCTCCCTTTTTTCTTGACACGACTGTGAGAGACGAACACTACCTGAGCTGTGCAGAGTTGTCATTAAAGCGGCTGGTGGCTGTTTTCATTTTTTTTTTTTTTTTTCTCTTTGCCAGCTGCAGAGATGTTTTCATGTGTGTGGTGACTGACAAGACCCAGTCACGTATTCCAATGTGACTGCACACCTTTTTTTTTGGTTTTCAAAGATGTTACTGATGCTGAAATGTCTTAATTTTAGCCTTTTATTCATAAGAGCATCCAGCTATTATTATTTATGTGCAATTGTAGATAGCACTTGACTAAGAGGAGACAGGGCACCAAATTCAATATATCTGCTTTTTATCTGCCAGCATTTCTGAAGGATTATCCCTTAATCTCCCAATGTAAAAGCTGTCTTCAGCTACAGGTGTCCTCGTGGCTTTTCATGAGTACAACACAAACATTCTGGTCATAGATTGGACATTTACAAAGCACATTCAATCAACAGTCAGTGAGCAATTAACCACCTCTGTGAGGATATTTGCAAAATCTGCCTTTTATTACAGTTTATCAAGCAGGAACATGCTTTGCATCTCCTGTAAGCCGACCTGATAAATATGTTTTGGTCGACTCTGGAGAGAATTAATCTGAATATTCCCATTGGTGTTTACAGGTGAGCGTTTTCTGATGTCTTACTGACAGGCTGGGCTGGATTAAACTGGACCTAAGAGCTGATGTTAAAAGAAGCAGGTCAAGTGTGTAAATAAAATGCAGCTAAATTAGTGCTGTTATTTAAAAACAGTTGTTTTTACAGTATAATGCGAGCACCCTTCAGGGGTTGTATAAATGCATGATCCATTACAATCAAATTCTCCACTAATAAGCAGTAAAGGTCAAAAAACAAAAATAATCAGACTTGAGGTCCCCTTACTAGCTTTTTCAGAGCTTTCAAACATATTTTATGCAGTCTTTATTGGTGGGTGGTTTTCTCAGATATCATGGACATGAATCTGTGAAATCAGGAGCTATTGTTATTATGTAATCCAAAGCACTTCTAAGACTTCTAGTTCTCGTTTTGAACTGTAGGTTCCCTTTTCTTTACCAGCACATTGAGCAGGGCTGCTGCTAATTACTACAGTGGCCCCTACGGACAAAGCACAGTCAAGAGTAAAAGCACAAACATGAAGGGAAACATGCTCCAAATCCAGCAATGCAACAAATAAAAAATACTAATAGGGAACTGGAAATTCTATGGGACACTAGGGGGAGTGATTTTCAGGTGAGAAAGTAAGCATTTAGATTTTGGACCGTGGTCACCATTGAAAGCTCCATGCTCCATAATAGGATTAACACTTTTGTCAAACCTCCAATACTAGTTCTTATATACAAAGAGTCTTTATATATGAATTCTTTAATGTGGATTTGAAAATGATTATCCCTGACAACAAAGACTAGCATAAGGTGTAGGACCCTGGTTTTTTTTGGTTTTTTTGCGGGGCAGCTGACTGCTTTTGTTTTTTTTTTTTTTTTTTTTTTTTTTTTTTTCTGTGAAAATTCTAACCTCAAAAGTTGTCAATGTTTATTCGGTCCACTCTGCAGGAGCTCGCGTCTCCATCCGATTCCCTTGAAGAAAAAAAAGTTTGATGCCCACCTCTGATCCTTCTAATTAAATGAAAACACAGTGGGCTCCACACAGTAAGATAGCATCGCTCCAGACACACACTCACGACAGTAACCAGTGTGGATCTCTATGGGGAACTACAAACCTCCAGCATCCAACTCTGTTGTGTCCTCTTATGCAGTGCAATCACACACTAGGTTGACATGCAACACGCTACAGATCATGAGCATAAAATAAGCAAGGGAATGTTTTACCTGAAAGGAAGAACATTAATTCAAAGGCATCACACTAGTACTGAGAAGAAATGTTGTCTCATTAGTGTTACCCCACTGCTTTTACTGAGCAGAGAGAGAGAGAGAGAGAGAGAGAGAGAGAGAGAGAGAGAGAGAGGCTCTGCTGTCACAGCTGCCTGCGAGAAGAGAGAAGAGTGAGAGAGAAGTGAGGAGAGAGATGATGTAAGAGAGAGAGAGAAGAAGAGAGAAAGACGAGATGAGAGAGAGAGAGAGAGAGAGAGAGAGAGAGAGAGAGAGAGAGAGGCTATGTGCCACTCTTACTACACAGACATCTTGTCTCCAGAGGTCTGAGTTTGCCTCACTGACTAAAAAGCTAGATTACTATGGATTCATTGGGGTGGCAGTGGGTTGAACACAGATGCCTAAATACCAGAGCACTTAGAACCTCACTTCTTATAGAAAACATAATGCATGAGCATTTTTCCAACAGGAAATGTAGTCACGGCAGGTGGAGAGTAGGAATTGCTCCACTTTTCTTTTTCCGAACATAATGCTGCTCATTGTGTGGAACAGGAGAATGAGATTTGGATGAAAAGGAGAATAGGTGAGGAGACAAGGACAGACATTATTTGGAGGACGGCTGGCCTGCCTGCTCTCATCCAGTGTGATTGACAGATTGGTGCAACGGCTGCACTCACACGAATGCCATCACACGCATCCCCCCAGAAATCTGTCTATCAGCACTGTCTAAGCAGAGCGACAGCCATGACATCTAATCACAGGCGAGCTGGCACCTCATAACTTCTACCTAATGTGCTGCAGGTACAGAGGAGAGAAGGGATGCACAGCAGACACTCCACCACCACCACAAAGCTATTTATAGCCTCTTCAGAGGCCACCAGCAGGAAGTGGATCATACTGAAGGGTTAGGGAAGGTGTCACCACACTATATCACAAGCCTCTCTGTTTAGATATAGGCCTCTGTTGACAAGATTAAACATTGAGATGCCCTGGTATCAGTGTGATACATTTTTCTGGGTTACACTCCTGACAAAGTAACATAAAATGAGGGCAGATATACTACACATACAAGATGATAATGAGCCATTTACATAATGTTGCTACAACATTATAATTACCTGGCAATTAAAGCAGCTCAAATGCCTCATTATGGGCTGTCCTGAGGGCTGGTTGGACTGGGACGCATACGGTGTGCTCATTCAGGCTCGAGTTTGAGTCTGGCTATCAACCTCTATCACTTGCGGTCTCTTTTTTTTTTTTTTCAAATCACTTTTAGCTGGAGCAGAATTGCCCCAGAAGCCTCATTATATTAAATTATTGCATAATAAAGATAAAGTTTTGACTGACACTTTAAGTTTTAAAGAAGCAGAGGCTTAAGCCAGTGAGATATAGCGGCAGGCCCCTGGACAATGTTCAAAAGTTGTTTCCCATCGTGTGCGATTTGTCACTCACACTTTTTTGTCCTGAGGGAATTGCTGACACATTGAAAATGCACAAAGGAGTGTAACAAGGACATGTGTCATACCTTACACCCTTATTACGCCGACAATGACAAGTGAGACAAGCAGTCACTTCAACATACTGTATGCTTGGCACTGAAGCTCACATTGCTCACAGCCAGAGTACAGAAGCCCCAAAGAGTGTGTGAAATGTCAATATAATAAAAGATGGTGTGTGAAATATAAAAATGTAGATATGGATGTGCAGCAGAGGGCAGGGGGAGGAAGTGTGCGTGTGTGTGAGGTATGGTGGGGGTGGGGGTGGGGTTGTTTATGAATAGCAGACAATGAATGATGGAAGCTCTCCCGAGGGTGCAGTCCCTGAGCACTGCTGCAGGGACTTGGGAACATGCCAGTCTCCCATGCCCTGTGAGATGCCAGTTTGGGTGGGCACCGTTCCGAATGGGTGCTCTCTTCTCCAGGATACACCGCGGGTCCCAGGGGAGCGTCTCCAGGCAGTGGCTGCTCCATAGCGAGGCTGGCTGGAATCTCAATCAGGCACATGAGGGGGAGAAAACAAAGTCCATATTCCCTCTGTTCCTCCATATTAATATGAAACTCAGGGAAAATGGATAAAAGGAGAAAATGGCTCATTATGTCAGGACTGTACACACCTGTGGAAGAGCTGGATTGTAAAAATTGCTCATTATGATGCCTTTTTGTGTTTTTCTTAATTGGTGTTAAATTACAGAAATACAGTGCATTCTTAAAGTATTCAGACCCTTTCACTTTTTTCTTTTTGTTATTTTGCAGCCTTATGCTAAAAGTGTTTAAATAAATCTATACTCAGTACCACATAATGACAGAGCTAAAACAATTTTAGAAAATTATGCATTAAAAAGTAAATATCACATTGGCATATGTATTCAGACCCTTTGCTATGACACTTGAAGTTTATCTCAGGTGCCTCCAATGTCTCTTAATCATCTTTGAGATGTTTCTACTCCTTGGTTGGAGTCCAGCTGTGGTCAATTTAATTGATTTGACCATGATTTGGAAAGGCACACAGCTGTCTATATACAGTAAAGTGTCACAGCTGACGATGTATCGTCGATCAAAAACCAAGCCGTGAGGAGGAAGGAACTGCCTGCAGAGCTCAGAGACAGGACTGTGTGGAGACAAAGGTTTGAGGAAGGCTACAGAAAAAGGATTCCGCTGCACTGAAGGTTCCTACGAGCACAGTGGCCTCCATCGTTCTTAACTGGAGTCTGGGACAACCAGGAGTCTTCCGAGAGCTGGCCACCTGGAGCGATCAGAGCAAGGCCTGGGTATTGGAGGTGACCAAGACCCCGATGGTCACTCTGGCTGAGCTCCAGAGATTCTGTGTGGAGGGAGGAGAAACTTTCAGAAGGACAACCATCACTGCAGCCCTCCACTGATCTGAGCACTATGGCAGAGTGGCCAGACAGAAGCCTCTCTTCAGTGAGAGGCACTTCTTATCACCTGCCCAATTCCATCCCAATGGTGAAGCATGGCAGTGGCAGCATCATCCTATGGGGGTGTTTTTCAGCAGCAAGGACAGGGAGACTGGTCGGGGTTGAGGGAAAGTTGAACAGAGAAAGTTGCAGCGATATCCTTAATGAAAACCTGGTCCAGAGAGCTCAGGACCTCAGATTGGCCTGAAGGTTCACCTTGTAACAGGACAGTGACCCTATGCACACAGCCAAGACAATGCATGAGTGGCTTAGGAACAACTCTGTGAATGTCCTAGCCGGAGTCCTGACTTGAACCCAATCGAACATCTATGGAGAGATCTCGCCGTTCACCAACGGTCCCCATCCAACCTGACAGAGCTTCAGAGGATCTGCAGAGAAGAATGGCAGAAAATCCCCAAATCCAGGTGTGCAAAGCTTGTCGCGTTGTACTCAAGAAGACTCGAGGCTGTAATCGCTGCCAAAGGGGCTTCAACTCAGTACTGAGTTAAGGGACTGAATACTTATGCCGACGGGATATTTCAGTTTTTCCTTTTTAAGAATTTTGCAATAAATTCTAAAACAAAATGTGGAAAAAAAAAGTGAAGTGGTCTGTAGTATATGGGGCTATAATTTCAACACACCTATTTAGAAATTATGATTGTTTTTTTTGTGGAAACAGTGGAATATGGCTGTCTGCTTGCATCCTGTCTGCTCACATCCTGTCTGTTTTCTTCTCTTTTGCTCTCTTCTCTTCTGCTCTCGTCCTCGCCTGCGCTGCAACAGGAGCTGCTGAAACCGTGACAGGTACTCATTTTTTTTGCTACCTGCTGTTCATTTGGACTTGCTTGCTTCTGTCTGTGTCTGTTGATTGGCTGTCCATCGCAGTCTGTTCATCTGTGCATATTTACATAAATGGTTGGTTATGTTGGTATTTTCTCTTCAGGAAGGAGGAGAGAGAGGCAAACCGCTCACCATGCCAATCCATTCTTTTTTATTTTTAATTCTCAAATCAACACTTAGCCACATGTAATGGCAGGTTTCAAATTTCTGTCCAGGCTCATCTGGCCACTATGCATTCATTCGAAGGACTGAAAGATACTCACAAAACCACAGTTCTTCAAGTAGACAGCAATAATGAAAAATAAAAATACAACCCAAATAGTCACAAATGCCAAACTAACATGGAGGTGGACCATTTTCAATAATACTGGCAGAAAAAATAAACACAACTGGTTTTAACTGTCTCTTAAACTGAAAACAATACAAGTCTACAGCCATGCTAGCAGCAAAGCTCACAGCTGTGCTTTGAGCTAAATGTTCATGTATTAGACAAATGAATGTACAGGCCTGAATTTCTGTACATTAATTGCATAGAAATCTGAATCTGAAATCCAATAGTTACTAAGATATTTGAGTGGTGGACTGACCAAGTGATGGGCTGACAGAATGGCTACAAATTATTCACTAAACAATTACTATAGACTTTTTATTTTGTCAATATATTATTAATATAACAGTTATTGATCTAGAATTATTCACAACAGTATAACACGTATACATTGAATATTTAAACAACATCTTTCAGCACATATTTTCTTCTTCAGGAACACGAGTTGTGAGTGTGCTGCTCTCTTCTCTGATGCCTCGCTGCAAACTAGCGCCTCACTAAAACAGGTTTACTAACCCTTTAGTTCTTTATGTTGTGTTCTTTCTAACATGGTCTGAAGTTAAACAAATGCAATTATGTGGTTTTGCCTGGTATGAATAAAATCAAATTAGCCAAAAAGCCAGAAAACACAACAATTATTAGTAATAAATGAGCAGTGTGCTAAGTACACTCATCTCTTTTGTCTCTGTGAAAATCCCTAAAAACTGTAACTGCTGTTCCTGCAAGACTTTTAAGCACTCCCCTCAAATATGTTTACTTGGTAGATTTTGAATTTGCCAGGTATATTCCTCTGCACCTGAAAAACTGAGCTTGAAACACTTTCCTTTTCCTAATTTAATAAAGTAAAACATTTAACATTTAAAAGGGAGCAGTTCACGGTGTTGTGTAGTAGATACCACTTTCTAATAAAGCATTCTTTTCATAAAGTTTATAGGGATATCCAATATAAATGGTTAATAATTTACTAATGCTATATAAATCGATTATAAGTCAGTCAAGCCCACTTTGGGTTGCCAGGTAGTGAAAACATCCCTTTGGCTTGTGATTATTCTTTTTCTTTGGTAATGATGGTGTTATAAATGTTGGTAATCCATTAATAAGTTGTTAAGAAATCGCTTTTGGCCCAGACCCTTTCCTGACCTTTTCTGGAAGGGGAGGTGAACATAATCCAAAAGGATTTTTTCACATCCTTCACAAACTCATTCATGGCTTAAAACTGATCTATAAAGTTTCAGTTAGCGAGTCACCAACCGTTGAGCCACTATTAATGAGTCATAAACACCTTGTTAAGAGTGCCCCTTCAGAGAGTGGTATCCAATCATTACAGTATATGAATCATTTCATTTATATCTGAAAAACGACACCTTGTAATGTTTCAATGGGGAAAAGAAGTGAAGATGATGTTTTTCTCAGGTTGAACGTCCTTGTTTTCTAGTCATGTTGTTGCATCATTTAAATGGTCAAACTGAGCTTCTAAGAGCTTATCACTGGTTAAAAAAAACCCAGAAAGATGGTCAAATTAGTGGGTATGAAATTTTTGAAACCTTTTCATGCACAGGGTCTAGGAGAAATGGCACAGCGCTAATTATACCCTGAGACAGAAGCCTTCTCACTTGTGAACATCCTTAAAACAGCATTTCATCATGAGGATCAGGGTTTAATGACTGAGTGGGATAAAGACACACAGCAGTGAGAAGGCATCATCAGAGAAGGAGAGGGAGAAACTTTTATTGTTAATGACTGTCTAGTCGTGGTTGTTCCTTGAAAGGACACAACTGCTGCAGACAGCGGTGACTCAAGGGAGAGGAATTGGGGGCTGGCTGTCCAGCTTTTTGCTGCCCCTTTCATGTCTTTTGATGTCAAAACAAGAGAGAAAAGATCAAAGAGAAAGGCAACTTGATTCAAAAGGTGCCTGTCTCCGAACTTCTGATGGAGGAGCTGGTCCGCTAATATTTCCTGATTTCCTCAACTTTTGTTAAATTTGATTGGGGTGGGTGCTGTTTTGCATTTTGAGGATGGCTGATGAGCCGAGCCTCCACGCCAGACTCTTGATGCCAGATTGTACAACCCCTCAGAGAGCGCACAGACTTTTGAAGGTCTGTATTTCTCTCTGACTGTTTCATTCAGTATGTTGTGATGCAGGAACAGGAGGGCAGCCATGTGTAGAGATACAGGCACTTTACTCTTCCAGACAGCTGCTGGAATGAGTGTGAATTTATCAGCCAGTCATCTGTGCCATGCCTCTGCCCACTCCCCCTCCATCCCCACCCACTACCCAGAATTAATGACTGCCTCTCCTCATTTGCACCCAATCATGACCAGGATGCCGAGGCAATTGAAAATGTTTACTCCAATTGCGCAAAACCCTCCATGTTCCACAAAGTGGCCTGTTTTCACTTTGATGGGATTGCTAATCACAGCGACGTTATTTATGTGTGTTTTGAATTGGAGATGAGCCTAGGCTAGGATATTGGAGGGGGACCAACCTTGCTTGGGGCTGCTAAACCTTATGGAGAATTTATCTATTGCATTCCCTTTCTCTCAGTCCAACAGATTGGGAGCAGAGTAACCTTGCTTTGAGGCTGCTCTATGTTGCTGTTTTGACTGCCAAATATATTACTTTTACAGCGATGAAATAAAATAGACATCAAAACACTTCACATTGCTTTCGCCTCATCTTCTTTAGCGCTGATGCACTAAGCGCTGTAGAAGATGAGGAGCTCCAGCACACTTGATATCATTACAGACTTACACATTTCAGCTCTCCACATGAAGATTATTTTTGATTTGATGCTTATGATTATCTCTCACTTTATTTATTTCTTTTACTTTCAGATTCTAAACAGCTTGTGTAGCTTGAAAGTTACTAATGGCTCGCTGTACTCATTCCTTAATTCATTCATTAATTCAGTGGTTCCCAACCGAGTACTAGGCTACATTGCTAAAGGGCCGCAAGAAAAAGATCTGATTTGGGAGAAAAAGTAGAATTTTTATTATATGACTTTAAAGGCTATTATCAAAGCCTGTTATATGCTGTCTGTGCATTAATAACGTAGCGCAGCTTGATTATGTGTATCTTTCATCATCACTCCTTGGATACTGATTTGGAGCCAACCCATTTCCAAACTGGACGATTCTCCACGTCAAGATTTATGTTCAATGTCAATGTACCCTATATGTAGAAAAGGGGAAAAACATTCTTCCTTAACCATACCTTAAAGTAATAGTTTGACAATTTGACAGTTACTGAGAGCTAGAGGAGAAGATTCATACCACTCTCACATCTCTATGGTAAATATGAAGCTAGAGCTAACAGCTGGTTAATGTAGCTTCGCACAAAAACCGAGGAAAACAGCTAGTGACGCAAGGGAACAAAATCTTCCAACCAGCATCTTTAAAGCTCTTTATCATTAACATGTTATATCTTTAATCTATGCAAAACCAAAGTGTAAAAAAGGAGCAGCCAGGCCAACTAATAGTCTGACACATAACTTCCAGTAAAAAAAAAAAAAAAAAAAAATATATATATATATATTATATATAATATATATATATATATTTATATTATATATATATATATTATGTTTAATGGACAAATATGAGAGTGGTGTCAACCTTCTCATCTAACCGCAGAAAGGTTAGACAAACTATTGCTATAACACAGTTTTCCCCCTAACCTTAACCATGCTGTTGTTGCCCTGCACAATATTGTAGAAAGCAAGAACATTGGAATTGGATATATTCTGGGGGTTTCAGACTCGCCTGGTATCAGCGTTCTCACCTGGCAATAGCTTTGTCAGAACGTGAAGTCCTAAGTCCATCATCACCTCTTTACTTTACTTACCATCTCTGCATGCTGTGTCCGTCTTACTGTTGCAACTGACAGGTCAACATTAATAAAAACACAACAGAAGTCTGAGTGATAGTTTGAGTTTCTACAGAGGAGGGAGACAATATGAAAGGCCTAACGTGTTGTAGTATCCAAACAATACGTTAGGCATTTGACCACTAACCAAGTTAAGTTAACACTGTCAATATCAAAAAGTGAATTTTTTTACACTTATTCTTTTACACACTTATTCATCATTTTCCTATGTGTCCCTAGTGGCTGTTAGGAGGTACGACTTATCTCCAGTAAACACTATCATTCACTATCACCCTCTGCTGTACTATTTAATTTGGCTAATGTCTGTGTCCTTTTTCACAATTTAATATAAAATTATCTCAGTGCACATTAACAATCGGTGAATATAAAGTGCATGAAATCCTATCTCAGATTAACTATAAACCGTTAATGGGTTGCGGTGTCTACAATTTGGATATAATCTCTGTCTGTTTTTACCTATTACCTTCCTTTTGTCCTGAACCTGAGCCCTAGCAGCAGAGTGGAATGAAATGGGTAGTTCATTGCATCAGACAGGTCTGAGGATCGTTTCTCCACAGGAGGTTAATTTCTTATTGCTTGCCGCATTCACAGAGTTCATTTTGAATCATGTTAGTTTGGCTGTCTATTCCCATTATCACTATCTGAAAATGCAGGTGTTTTTTTCCCTCCACTTTGTAAATGTCAGAATTGCAATAGAGGTGTCTGACAACTTGGGCATGCAAATGTGCTTTTGATGTTTTCTTGGGGCCGTGGCTGAGAGTGTTGTTCCTACGCTGGTGTGGAGGTACAACACTCTCAGCCACAGCCCCAAGAAAACATCAAAAGCACATTCTCTATTCTCTTTACGCTTTTTTGGCTCCTGCCAGATAAATATAGCACAAGGTGACTTCTGATTCTCTTTTTCTTTCTCTTGGAAGACAGGGGAAACAAAGCCAGGCTTTTTGTGTGGGGGGTTTTTGTGTGGCGTGTAAGGTACGATGACAAGGTCCGGGGCCTGTCTTTGGAATCAGTGCCAGTGTGTAGAGACGAACTCAGATGGTTACAGCACTTTTATTCCTAGAGATACAGAACAGAGCCACTGAGCACACTGAGCACACATTGGTCACATGGAACCTCAGATGGAGGGCTCTGATAAAGCTTAACCATCAACAGCATCCAGCCCGTCTCATCTCTCTCTTCTCTCTATCTCTTCTCTCTCTAACTCCCTCTCTCTTACTCCCCTCCTCCGCCCCGCCCATATCTACTACTTGCCACTTTCTTACACTCTTCCTTTGTCTCTCTTTCTTCCTACCCTCTCCTCTCTCCCTACCTTTGTGGGCAGCAGAGCTTACAGCCCATCTGGCACTGACTCACAGGGCCCACTCTGAGCTGGGGGAAGATCAATAGTGACAAACATTGCACATGGCTCTTATATTAAAAGGATTAGACATGGCTGCAAACAGACAATCTACACAGCCTATTCACATATCTTTACACTTTGCATGTGTTGACATGTAGTCCCTGTAGTGAGAAATATAAATATTTGATAGGCTGTAAATATCCAGACAGAAATGCTTGTCTTCCATTTTAAATATCATTGTACCATCTGTATTTTTTTGTCTGTGTTTTGTGAAGTCGAAGGTCAGAACCTAGCAACTGACAACGTGTCGGTGATCGAGGGGGAAATGGCAACCATCAGCTGCAGAGTGAAGAACAACGACGACTCCGTCATCCAGCTGCTCAACCCCAACAGACAGACCATCTACTTTAAAGATGTTCGACGTAAGTGCCCCAGAGACAATGTTCACAACATTATCTGAAATTTAAAGCACCATGTCTTAAAATGGTCCTTGTATAAAAGAAAGAGAGAGAGGGAGAAATCTGTTCTCCCAAAGCAAAACGACTACATAAAGGTCTCAGTAATAAAGTTGTCTGAAAAAGACAAGAAATAGATCACCAAAGCTCTATATTGTAAGCATCCACTCCACCTCATCATTAAATCTGCAATATTTGCTGTAGTTGTGCATGTACACCTTTTAAACTGCAGCAAATTAGTAACTATAGAGGGAATTTCTTTTTTCTTAACTAACCATTACCAAAAACAATTAAATACATATACCACAGACATACCATTTATGTTACATTTATGCATGAGCCTAACCAATACTTGCAAAAACATAACTAGAGATGAAACGATCAGTTGATGGATTAATGGACATAAAAATTACATTACAATTGCAACTATCTTGGTAATCTATTCACTGTTGAAGTCATTTTTTAAAAATCCCTTCCAGAAATGTTTTGAGACACATAAAATGAGTCTGCTTTGAATAATAATTTGTGTCTGACACAGTTTTTCCACAGAAAAGTTGAATATTCTTGTTAAAAAATCTTGTTAAAAATTCTTGTTAAAAAAACTACATCTATTCCTTCTCCCTCACTGAAAAAAGTCTAGACTCAATGAATATGCAAATATGTTTTATTTAACTACTAGACACAAGATGTCTCCTACTTCACTGAAAAGTCCATTTTCAGGCACCGGAGACTTCACGTTTCCACATCACACCTGTTTAAGTTACATATTGGACAACATTTGGCCAAAATAGTTGCAATATCACAAAATCATGCTCATATGTCCACGTCTTAAACTGAGATTTCAGCACAGAGAAACTTCCTCCTTTCAGCAGATGAATGTGAAAACGGCTTCTAATATCAAATGCTGCACATACACCAACCTGCACTGTGAAGCACCAGACAAAGAAACAAGAAGCAAAAGACATTTTTAAATGGAAGGTGGCTTTAAGCTCCAACTTCTCAAATGTGTTTGCTTTGGATTTCAGACGGTAATTCGGACAAAACAAGACATTTACTTTGGGCTCTGTGGAGCTGTAATAGGCATTTTTCACTGTTTTCTGATGTTTAGAGTCCAAACAAGCAAATGATTGATCAAGAAAATAATTGGCAGATAGATTGATGAAGATTATCAGTAGTTGTAGCACTAAACTTAACTGTTCACAGGACAAACAGGTGAAAATGACATGGCTGATAATGCACCTCAAAATCCAATCTGTTGTTGAATATTCCTCATATAACTGTGACCACAACGTCTAGTCTAGACGTCATACTTTGTGCTTATTTCACCACATTTGTGAGAAGAAATTGCACTGCTACAATAGTTTTTTTCCCCTGATGTATGCCTGTTTGTGTCAGTTTTAAATTTCAGGGCATCCTGTACTAAAGGAATCCCTTTGCTTTTGACATTACAGTGAAGGTATCAGATATCACTACAAGATCAGCTCCAGCTGTAGGTTAGATTTTCTGTGCAAATGTGATTCCATCTGTCCTTGACTTTCTGACTCTTTTGCACAAGTCATTAAGCTCCGAATGCGGCAAGATTAATATGAGATAATTCACAGTGCTACCATAATGGGAATACTTTTGTGTCCTTGTCACTGTTCGATTTTACGATAATCTCTTAGATTAGGATATTGAACATTATGATTATGCATGAGCATATGGGCTACTTCTACTTTGAACCGAGTTTCTGTCTCTGCTTTTTTACTTGTTTGTATCTGGGATCTGAGCCAAGATTCAAGGTGAACGAGAAACACCCTTCATTTCAGTCTGTATTGCATCCCAGCTGTTATTTCACAAGTCTAGGTAGCGAGACGTGTGTTCCATTTTCTCACTTGCGAAGAGCATCAGGGGAGTTTCAGTACACGTCTTCGTCATATTTGTACAAAATTTGTACCCAAAGCTGCCTGAGAATATGGCAGACAAAAATGGATTGATGTAAAGCATAGGTCATGTTGTACTCTGTATCTAAAAATATTTATTCCGACACTATGGAGTAGATAGAGATTGGGAATGTTTCGGTTTAGAAAAGCAACAATGAGTAATTAGCTCTTACATCCTAGTAAAAATCAATATTAGCTCTGTACTGTTAACCAAATCTTTCCATGAGGTTAAGACAACCTTGTCCTCTTCATTCTTTATTGAGCTGCTCTACGTGGGCTTGTAAACATTTAATTTTCTCTGCCTTAGTCAATACAGTGCCTTTGTCAATTTCAAAACACAAACTGTTTTGTTTATCTGCAATTAGATCTGAATATATGTCAGGTTTCTGACAGACGGCCAAAATGTTATTCGGCTGCTGCATGTTTGTGTTTCTTGTAATAGGGCCTAGTGAACCCCATGGCAGCGCTATTCTAGGCTCTGTTCCTAAAGGACTGCTGGTTCAGTGGGGGACCCCCCTCAGCCAGTGCCATTGTTACCTGTCAACAGGGCCGCTCGACACAGTAGCAGATCTTTGTATACAAGGAAGTAAACAGCAGTGACATAGAGACACACCAGGTGCTACAAGAACAGCAGCTACAAGCGAAGCGGCAGCCACAGAAACAGATACGCACACAAATCCCAAAATGATAGCAGCTTTACAGTACCAGTGAAGGCCCAGTAAAGCAATTTCTATTACAGTAAATAAAGATGAATTATGTCATAGGTATAGAGGCTGAGCGAGTCTTGTTGGGATGAGCCATTTATTCTGCTAGATATATGCAAA
Organism: Seriola dumerili; assembly: GCF_002260705.1. NCBI lineage: Eukaryota > Metazoa > Chordata > Actinopteri > Carangiformes > Carangidae > Seriola > Seriola dumerili. The sequence continues at coordinate 2,259,675 of NW_019174585.1, forward strand.
ATGACATGCAATTTGGCAGAGTTGTCATTTGAAATGGGAAAAATGAGCATTTATCAGCAAAGGTGGACCTCTATAGATGGTGATGCAATATCAAGCCATTATTTATTCAGTGCATTTTTGTTCAGCAGTTGTCTGACTCTGTGTTACAAAGGTTTAATCTTTAAAGTGATATTCTACGAAAAGACGTCTCTGCTTTTAGCATCAAATACTTGACTCTTATAGGTTGAAAGCGCCTGAAAACCTGGTTTTAAATCTTAAAGCTGCTATAATCACTGTTTTCATAACAACAATGTATCAATTCAAGGTGAAAATAGTGTGACAATGTGAAAGGAGTCATTCGTTGTGATGAACCTACAGAAAATGATCACCCAAATCTGCAGCTCCCCTCAGCTGTACAGAGCTTTAAAGTGAGTTTCAGCTCATTGTTTAGCTGTCCAACCCACAACTTAAGCTCGATGTTAGCAGGCTAACCTAGCAGCTAGACCTAGTCCCGTCTCATAATACCACTTTGCACCTCAAGAGGCAATAGTGTAACTATAGCGTCCTGTCAGCCCTCAGGCCAACATGAGAGGATGAAGAGGTAGTAACTGTGGGTAGACGATAAACATGTGTTGCAGCCATACAGAGGGTCTGCGATGTTCCTCCACTTTTTCCTCAAGCTCAGCTATTGATGCTGCTGCAATTGTTCTCATGGCCCTCTTCCAGCCACAACTACATCTTCCCTGTCTCTCTGACTGAGCAGACTGGGTGTGAAATCATCATCATTAGTCTATCAATAACTGAAGACAACAACCTACCAGTTACATTATCAGATTATAAGGTAAACCTGCATGGAAAACATTATTCCTTCAATCCATGTAGGTTTGGCAACATGTCAACAACTGCCCTACGCTGAGGTTAGATTTCTTCAAGCTAACATAAGCTCAGTGTAAGGGTGAGAGTTTGGACTTGGTTGTGATTGGCCAGTGAGCCAAGTCCCAGAACGCGCATGCAGCTCTCATGCACACCCTGAGTGACAGGTATACAGAGAGGACCAGTAAAAATTATGGACACCCCAACTCTCTGTTATAATAAACTAATATTTGTTTAGTGTATGAATTTGACAGTTGGCCAATTCTTATACACAGCCCTTTTAAAAATCTAGTTTAATTAAATTAATTAATTTAATTCCATGTGATATTTAGAGCTTCAATGAGGGCAACAGCACAAAACAAGCTGAAACTATTTGTTAGTTAAGTGGTAACTTGACTAGAATAAAATTAATCAGGGACAGGTTTACTGTTCCATTAATCATGTGCCTTGTTTTTTTAATCAAAAAGTGCTTAAGATTCACGGGCATCAGCTTCTCAAATTTGAATATTTCCTTAGTCTTCTGAAAGAGTAAAGTGGATACCTTTCTATAACTTCAACTGTTGGTCTGACAAACCAACATCTTGGGTCTTGGGAAACTTTGATGAGCTTTTAAAAAATTATGAATGAAAAAAATAATCAGCATATTAATCACTAATGAAAATGATTGTGGCCCTAATATGTAAATATAGTTTGGTGTAAATATGACTAAACACTGACTAATAAATACTAGATAATGTGCACCCTCCATGCTCTTATGTAAGCAGTCAGGCAGTTATGAAACTGCCTCGTTTAAACTACATTCAGTGTCTCAGAAGTGAAGGGTTTCCCTCCCTAGCAGGTGCTTCTACTCTCAAAGTGCATCAGTGTCATTGTTTCCCTTTGAGGAGAGACTTCCAAAGAGCTCTCAAATTATATTGGGGGATGAGGTTTCATGTTGACACTGCCCTGAGACCTTGGGTAATGATCATGATGCTAAGTGTAAAGCCTGACGGGAATAACAAACTCCCCGTGCTTTAAATAGGGGCTGAATAGAGTTCGTTAGCTCGACAGATGCAGAGAGGACTTGATAAAGAAGGCAGGTCAAAACATCAAAAGGGCTCCCAATCAAATCAACCAAAGCTGTTTATGTAAAAGAGTGCTCAGGGATGAGGGCTGGCCAAATGAAAAACAGAGTGGAAACTCTGAGAGAGATGGATAACCTAGTTTGACAACATTAAAAGAAAATTCAGCCAATCTATACAGGCATTAGTATACAGATTCCTGGCTACTTTTGATTTGGAGTTTCAGGCATCCAACCCTCTCTACCTCCGCACTGTGATTTAATTCATTATGTATGTTTGAATGCCTCTCCTTTTTCTGGAATATGTGAGTTTGATGCATCCATCCATGACCAGCAGCAGCCCATTTTAAGAGTTCCTAGCTTGTTAGGAGTCCTCATGAGCACTCTTCACACTTTCCTGTCTTTGCCAGTGCTCTGTGGACTGTAAAGCTACTTTATAAATCAACTTGTATGAATCATTTTGAAACTCACTTTTCTTTTACTCAATTAAGGAGAAAGCCCACAAAAGGGTAGCAATCCCCCACTCTTCTCTAACTCATTTTCTTCCTTACGACTCCTTCGTCTTCCTCCATGTCCTCTCTCATTCTCACCCCTCTCCACTTCCCATTTTCCCCCTTCCCTCTTCTTCCTCACTCCATGTCTCACGTTTGTGTCCCTGTACTCTGTATCCTCACTGTCTCTGTCTCACATATATCCCCACAGCTCTGAAGGACAGCCGGTTCCAGCTGGTGAATTTCTCTGACAACGAACTGCGGGTGTCTCTGTCCAATGTGTCACTCTCCGATGAGGGACGCTATGTGTGCCAGCTCTACACAGATCCTCCTCAGGAAGCCTACGCAGACATCACTGTCCTGGGTAGGTGTGAGGGTGCATGTGTGAACCTCACACACATATCACACCCCTCCTCAAGCACACTTTCATTGTATTTCGCTCAGCTATAGATAGTGAATGTGAAATAATCGTAATCTTTGATCCCGTTATCTTTAGCAACTGAAACAAAATGTCAGCCAATTAGGCTCTCGCGGTGCTCAACAGCATAACGAAAAGGAGCAGATGCTGAAACTGATGGCTCAGACCGCGTTGGTTTTGGCAGCTGTGTTGACTCTGTGAATCCCGGTGAATGTTGACTTGGCTGCTCCAAACGATTCCCTATTGAGAGTCAGCTGTGCCACACTTTGATGCTTTGGAGTGAAATTACTCTAGTTAAGCTTTATTATACATGCAGACATCCTGGGGGATTGAAAGGAATTAAAAGCACTTTAAAGTAATTACTCTAGTTGTACAATTGAAACCTAGCTGCAGTATTTCTGAACCAAGGGTTGCATTGAAGAGTCCTTGAAATAAACTCCCCACTGACTTTTTGATTTCAAGCAATTGGAGTTTAGCAAGTTTGCTGCGATGACTAAGGCCAGGGACAAGGGACAACTGAGCCTTGTTCTGTTTGTAGTAGACTTTACACCCATGTAACTATAGGCTGTAATCATATACTTACATAACATTGGCATAAAATTTCAGATAACACTTTATAATGAGGGTATGAAACACATCCTTGAAAGATGCATGGCTAATGCATGACTCATGATGATTTAACACATGATTAGTGGATGTATCATAATTTCATTTTGCTCACTTATAAGAAATGATTAAGTGACTGAGTTTATGATTGGTGGTTCAACCTAACTGTTTGATGGATTGCCATGACGTTTTCTACATCAGACATACAAACCGCTATTCATTTTGAAGATGTGAAAACAATACGACGATGTGAAAGGGGTTGCTCATAGCAATGAACTTAGAGAATTATCACTCAAATATGCAGCTCCCCTCAGCTTTACAGAGTTTCAGCTCATTGTGTAACTGTCCAGTCTGTTAACTTTCTGTGTTGGTTTACTATCACTGCTCTCATAGCATAGTTTTCAGATGTAGCAGGCAACTCTTTTCAGTAAAAAAGTTTTAAAAACCCAGTGTACTCAACCGGCTCAGGACCAAACAGTAGAACCAACACAGTGAGCAACTAGCTGGTGAACACAGTGGAGATAATGTGCATCATAACTACTGGAAGTATCAATATGCAACTGTTTGCTATTGAGTACTCCATATCATATCGACTTAAAAGGTATATGTCAATGCTATATAAGTAATCCCCTGACTTTTCAAAGAGCACAATTAGGTCAGAATTTTAATTTGTTCAATACTTTAGTTTATGAACCAATACCTCCAAACCCACTGCTATTCCCATCAACCTAAGCCATAGTTTTGCATGCTAACGAACTAAACTAGAAAGGTAAACATGGTTAATATTGTACCTGCTTAAAGAGGAACCCAACACCAAATCCATCTAAATGTTGGGTAAGTAAATTACATGCAAAGTCATGTTATTGCACTATCAATCGATCCTGGCACCATTGGTACGATGCAGACATTTACTGCATGAGCGGTCCTTGTTTATGTCTCAGTTACAAGATAGGGTTTATTTGTCCAACAAATGTAGCTTCAGTAACATCAAGCAGGCGCCTGCTGACAAGTGAGGGGAAAATGGACAGATTTGTTAATGGTAACAGAAGGGCCACAGGCCTACCCAATACATTTACTCCTGAGAGTAAATAGGACACATGAAGTGCTCATCCAGTATTTCACGCACGAGATCAATATTTTTTTTGTTTTTTTTTACCTTTACCATTTTTTGCAAATGATTACTTAATGTACATCCACTAAAAGTAAGTATGGACGGGTACTGCTTTGCTTTTAGAGGGGCTTAAATATCCTTTCCTATGTAACTGGATTCCAGCTAATTTGGTGGCATTTAAATCAATACATGAGGTAATTGTGACATAAAAGATCATCAATAAATTAATTTTAAATGTTAATGACTTGATCTTCCCTTAATGGTGAGAAACAGGCATGCATGCATTACTTAAGAATGTGTTTGTACCCTTATTATTTTGTCATTGTGTTGCCAAATTTTATGTGCGCATATATAAATGTTGTCATGCTGCTGACCATTGCTGTTGCTGTGGCTCAGTCCCGCCAGGCAGCCCAATCATCGAGAGCCGGGAGGACGTGGTCAGCGAGGGGAACGAGACGGAGCTCACCTGCACAGCCATGGGCAGCAAGCCAGCTGCCTCCATCAGATGGATGAAAGGGGAGGAGGAACTGACAGGTCAGTAGAATAACAGCCTCCCCTGGTTTGCTTCACATGCTCCAGGCCTGTCCACTTGCTTACAAGTCCTGGTCTCTGGAGGCCCTTCCTCTGTGAACAAAATGTAGTTCTCATCTAAAACATTAATGTGTGGTGTACTGATTATGTTGACTGACATCTATAGGAAGATAATGATGCCTGACCTATACGACTGATGTCGGGCAATTTTTATTTTTATTTTTACCTGTGTGTAAAATCCCCTGTCCATAAACCTGGGCTGCTAAGTCTTAGCTACAGTATGTAATGATCAAATATGCATTCAGAACTGCAAGAGCTGGAGTCCAGGCTCAGGTTATGTCATGTTTCTCATAAACCTTACAAAGCATTTGCTGTTAAGCCACTTTTATATTGTAATTTTGATTTAATACAATCTTGTTGGATTTAAAATTGATTAAATATTTACTGTGAGCATATAGTTACACCTTGACTGCTCATGAGATATGATTTTAAGCATACACTTTAACACTTCTATACATGGTAAACATGGTCATGAACTTGTATTTACACATCTCATCTCCACTCCAGTGCTTTTGGCCAGCTGCAGGCCATTGCAGAGAGGGGTATATAATCTGGGGTGGTGAAAAATCCTTATTACCTCTCAGTTATGATTAGGGGTGATCAATTATTCATTACACACTTATTGTACAGCAAGGGGGATATTCATTTTAGTCATATCGTATTTACACAGAGTGGATATCTCTGGGCTTGTTGTCAAATTATATATGTATTAGAATGGAGAGGATTCATTTGGCTTGTTGAGAGATGAAATATTTAGACAAGAGCGAATCTGAAGCTAAATGCCATCTGTGCCTCCAGTGTTCCCTACAGGAGTCGAAGTCAATTTCTGTTTATGAGTTGTCAAGTGTTTTGTAGGGGAGGGAGACACAACAGGATGGTTAGATCAGCGAAATGCCACTGACATGCTGAACGGGGCTAATCCATAGTGGCAGTGGGTACATAAGGAGAGCCAGAGAGTCACGTCCTCCTGTACCCCAGGAAACAGAAATCACTACTCATTATGGACGAGCTAAACAATTCATTAGCTCCTGCGCATATCGACATTAAAAGGCACACATCAAGCTGGTTTTATAGAATCTCTGTGATCATGTTTGTCTTATGCCTGTGTGTAGGAAAGACAGCCGTAATGGCAAGAAATAAATTTGTTGGCTAATTTAAACACACTTTCAAATTGGACGAATTGCTTTTGCAACCATTTATCATGCTGGCAGGTACAGGACTGATGGGGCTCTGGCTTGAGAGAGACTCAACACACAAGGTGGCAAAATGCTTGTTAGCATAAATGACAGCTGCAACATTATTTAAATGTAGCAGAGCCCAGTGCTCAGCTGTTACTGCTGCTAAAGTACAGGAGGAGATTTGTTCCTTCAGACAGCTGCATTTAAATGTGTTTCTAAAATTTGTATGTGATTATGTGAAACTGCATGCATTGGATTTATTCAGAATTTTTTACAGAGAGTAGACCTTGTATTTTTTTTCTGTTTTGATTAGGTGGAAAACAACTTAAAATTTAATGCTATTTACACACACTTTAAAAAAAAATTCACCAAACCCAATTTAAAATTCAGCTTTTAACGATTTTGGATTATGGCAACAATCAGTATTCAGGAAAAATCATTTTGGGAATCTCTTTGCAGATAAAATAAAAGCTTTTTTCTTTTTTTTTTGCTTTTTTAGTTTTATTTATAATTTTATAAGCAAGTTTTATAAGAGCTTGAACATGTAGTTTCAATTTTGACCTTGGGGGGGGAGGGATGTCTCTGATAAATATTCATATTTATTGACACATTTCAAAAGCAGCTCTTATAACATGAAAGAATTTTTGTCCAAAAATAATCATTCACTCATTCACTTCACCTACTCACTGATTGAAACTCGGTGGCATCTAACCAAATTCCATTCACAGAAGAAGGCTATGGGATACAGGCAAAAACTACAGAAAAGTCAACTCAGTGAAGGTCAATTTTAGAATATTTCATATTTTGTAAAAAGTAATATGGGTACCACTTTCTAATAAGGCACCCTTTAGAAGCTGTGATTAATGACTTTAAAATAATTTGCTAATGCTTTACAGATCAGATATCATATATATGAATCTAACAAGAGAAACTTTTTTCTTTTGGGTTGCCAGGTTGTGAAAAATCCTCCTCCAGTATGACACATTAGTCTTAAATTCATCAAGATTTTTCATAACCTGGCAACCCAAAACATCCTGGTTTAACTTAACTTCAAACCATTAATAAATGCTTTATTAACTACCTACTATAACTTTTACTTAATTCATAGTTTTATTAACTATTAATAACAGCTTATAAATCCTTTTTAAAAAAGTGGCTTATCTCAAATTGATAGCGTAATATTCAAGTTTGTACTCACACTCAAATTTGAAATGCCTAAAATGAACTTGTCTAATAGCACAATTATTATTCCATATTGATCCAGTGTGCTTTGGCAGTTATATTACCTTAATTTTGGCCTGCTTTATTAATGCTAATGCCAGTGCCACAGTACTGTTGGAGCAGTGTTCAAACAGCTTGATCAGTGGCTGCTCTGCAGTGTGATGGCAGGCAGAAGACTCGGGTTAGAAGCTGACTGAAAGAAAATGTCACCCTGAGAAGAGGCTATGCTTGATTGCGCTGGGATTGATCGGTGGTTGATGCTCACAAGAGCGTTTGATTTGACATCTCTGCTGCAACACTCAAATCTCCTCTGCATTCAGATTGGAGTCCTTCCACAACCTGATCTGCTGTTGTTTTCCTCGTCTTGGTTTGCATGACACTATTAATTGACAAGCATTGGTTGGCTCTGTCTTTCTCATTCAGATTTTGAAAACATGACACGGAACCTTTAGTTTAGTTTTCTGAACTCTTTTTCATATTAAAATGACTTTGTAATAAGAATCATGCTCAAAAGTAATTGATACTAGAAGTCAAATTAAGGACTTTTTTTTTCATGACAGCACTGGGCTGAGCCCAGGCAGAGCTATTTTCCTGACCTTGAAATGTGTTTTGCCAATCCCTTTGGTATTTCGCATGTTTCAGAGGTCAAATGAGAGACACAACATAATGGGACCTCCATTGCACTGAAGGTAGTACAAGGCAGAATGGAGCTATTTTTTTTTTTTTTTTTTTTAATAAATCAGCAGTCATTGTATTGTTGTCCACAAAGTTTCCATTGAGAGGAGTGCAGTCATGACATGTCACATGAAACATAACCAAGTTTTTCTTATTTAATGTGTGAGTCTCTATACATTTGTCAAATCTTAAATACAAATTACATTACACAATTAAATTAAATTACAGACATGAATATTGTAAAAAAAAAAAAAAAAAAAAAAAAAAAAATTGATATATGACAAAAAAAATTGGCATTATTTCACCAATTTTGCTTGAAAAGTGACTGAATTTGGATTATTCAAACGGTTGCAGATTATTTTTTTATCATCCAGCTAATTGATTAATTGACGAATCATTTCAGCTCTAATAGATACTGGAAAATAAACATGCGAATATTGAGATAACAATTTAGCCCTCTCACATGTTTGTGTTATGCCAGTCTGAAGTTCCTGGACACTGATATTATTTTCCTATTTGAAGAAGCCTTTTTCTGAGCCTATTTATAATGCAGCACTGTGGCTGGTATGAGACAATCATTGTGACTGGCTGAGAGGATAATGGCTAATCACCACAACCCTCCAATTCATACTGCACTTCACCCAGCTCTTGGAAACACCCTCGCTGACCTTACAAATGTGACCTATTGTCGGGTTTTGTGATTGCATGGCGACAAAAAAAGCTCTTAATATGAAATTTCTGTTGTTTGGCGAGGAACAAGATGGCATCGTTCTGAGATTGTTACCACTGATCACAGCACTCTGCTTTAACTAAAGATGTTTGGGATTAACTAATTTGCTGTGTATCACGTTAATGCTTTCAGTGCTTTTTAGAGTGAAGTCAAATTACTTGCTGTAGTTAACAGCCTACAAGGGGAAAAGAAATGTATAACATTAGATCCGTACTTTTATACTGACAGGACATTATGTGTTGTACATCCTGTTATGTCTTTACTCATTTGGGGTTTTAATGTGTTCAAATGTTAATAAATGAACTGTTTGCCAGTCAGTCCTGTTTGCCATCTGGCTGATTCTGTAACAAAACACCAAGATAATCACAGTCTCTAAACATTTATTTTTACGTGTTCTCATCACAACATCACACCTTTTATTCCTGCTGTTATTATTATAATGTGACTGTTATTACTTACTTACTCTTCTCTAACAGTCAGTGTGCTTTTCAAACAGCCTGACCACACTTGGCAAAGTGGTCAAATTTAACACCCTGAAGCGCACTGACCACTTACCAATCCCAGTACTTTAAATTTTATGTAGGCAGCTCTTGGGTAGATGTGTGTGTGTTAAATGGGGTTAATATCCATCAAGAGGCCACATGTGTGTGTATTGGTGATCACCAACTGTGGAACAACAGTGTTTTGCCCTCCCCGAGTCCAGCCGGGCTCCCCTGTGACAAGGCTGAAATGGAAGTGTGCTGCAGGTCAGAGTGGGGCTGTAATTATTTCCTCACTTCATTAAGTGCGAGTAAACCATCACACTCAGCACTACGGCTAATGCGATGCCCCTGTGGCATTGTAATGCTCTCTAAATGAATGCCCCTCTGACAGCCTAGGGCCTAGTGGGCAGCAGATTACTGCAGGGTTAGCCCCAACAATGCTCAGCCCTCGAGCTGCAGAGGCATTCATTATCAGGCTAGTATGACCCAGCCGCTCCTCACTGCTCTCATCAGAATTGAAGGCCTCTGGCTCACCTGAATCCTCTAAAGTCTCGTTCGGGCACCACATCACTGAATCATAAATTAAATGTAAATGCCATTTGAACACACTCCAGTTTGACAGGTAATGTGCTCTTAATAGCTATGACTATTTGCTCATTATGGCCACTTCAGGTTGGTGCTGCTGCAGAATTTCAGATTTGTTTTTGAGCTGTTTAGTCATTAACTTTTTCCCCTCTCGTGTATATGATGGTTTTTCTAGGTGAGATGGCAGTTGAGGAGACATATGACAGGATGTTTACTGTCACCAGCCGGGTAAAATTTTCTGTCACCAAAGAGGACGATGGAGTGCCAGTGGACTGCATCATTGACCACCCAGCTGTAAAGGACCTCCTGGCTCAAAGACACTTGGAAGTGCTGTGTGAGTGGCCTAAAACATTACTTATTCAAGACTAGAACTACACCAAGGCCCCACAGACAGTGCCAGAGATTGTCTCTTGCCTGGGCTCATGAGGGTCTTAAGTACTTACTGGTGAGGCTGTGACATTTGTTGATATCATGTATCTGTACAGACACTTCTGATCATTCAAATATACCACACACTAACAGTAACAATCAGTTTTGAAAATTAAAAAAAATGATTAATTGATATAATTTACTTTTTTGAAAACGCAGAACACTGACACAGATCTCAGGCAGAATAACTCCAAGGAGATGAAGTTATTTTTGGGCATAAAATGCCTTAAAAAAAAAAAAAAAAAAGCACCTCTGTGAAATTATTACACCAACATGAGTCTATGTGATTATGTATATATTGCGAAAAAGATTTATATAGTGCTCCTCTTGAACTCTATTCCAGTATATTTTAACTTCTGAACAGGCATACTGGGTGCAGGGGATCCCTGGGACAGAGCTTCTATTTGAGATTAATGTAAACTTTTCCTGTTGGGAAGTCAATCATATAACTACAAAGAGACTCAAAACAACTACAAAGATATGCAAAATAACTACAATGATATACAAAACAAGTACAGAGATGTAAAATGACCCCAAAGATACACAAAACATGACAAAACAAGACATGCAAAACAACCACAGCTTACAAAAATAAGCAAAATGAGGCTTGTATTTTTTTAAAATTCAATTAGAGACTCAAAACTACTACAAAGAGGCTACAAGAGAAAAGCTACAGAGAGATAAAGTACATCCACAAACTAGGTGCAGTTACTCTTTAGGATGCCTTGGTGAAATGTGCCCCAGGTAGACAGACGCTCAGTGGTATCCTCTGACCATCAGATCATAGATGTACTATACGTTTTTGCACTGCCTGACACTGTTATCTATGGATCATAGATCCATTCTGGCATCGTAATCTTACAGTGTACTAGTGCCTCAGCCCATGGGATACAGTCATCACAAGGGAATAAAAAACTCAGGTGTCAAATGATGTTTAGGTGTTCTTTAAATGGTGCATTGATTGAAGAGGTAATACAGGCTTCCTTACACTGTTAAACATTAAAGAAAGGTTAAGGTATCCTTTTGTAGTCTGTGTAGAATGTTAATTTTTTTTCAGGTAGACAACTGTTTTGTCTGACCTTTCAAGGAAAAAGAGAAAGCTTGACTGGAACCGCTTGACATTTTGGTAATCTTTGGCTAGCATTGATAAGAGGAAAAAATCATTTTTGCTGAAAGGTACTGTAGACTCACTGGATGTCTACTGAGCAATCGGATAATCATTTCATCCTCTGCTATGTTTCACTCTCGGCTGTTTTGCTTTCATTTAAAAGTCTGTTTCTCTCAGCGCTTCACCTCAGAGCCCAATGATCATTTAACTTTTGCTTTGTCTGCAGGTATGAGGAGAAAAAAAAAATGCTGTCTTGTCATAACTTATGACACTGGATCATTGTAAGTACTCATCTTTTTTCTATTTTCAGATAAACCAGAGGTGAAGATTGTGGTGACATATCCTGAAGGTTTAACCAGAGAGGGTGACAACCTAGATTTGACCTGTATCGCAGAAGGAAAACCACAGTGAGTACTCACACGGATGGATACACTTCAAAACTTCCGAACACTGAAATTTCTGTTTAGTTTCGTACTTTCCACTGTATATCCCTTTTCTGCCTGTCCAAGCACCCTCTAACCTTTGCATTTCATTGTACCATTTAAATGTTACCAGTTGTTAGCACGCTGTATAAAGGACATCATTAGACAGGCCCTGCCAATGGCCCTCCTCAGACAATCTCAGATTTGACCTTTATTTCAGATTTCTAGCGTGGATAGACAGAGCCTGAGTGATGTGTGTGGTATTTGTGCTCTCCAGTCCCCATCAGATCAACTGGCTGAGAGTAGACGAGGATGTGCCGCCTCACGCTGTGGTGACCGGCTCTGATCTCTACATCGAGAACCTCAACAAGTCCTACAATGGCACCTATCGCTGTGTGGCGTCCAATGCTGTGGGAGAGGCCTACGACGACTATATCCTCTATGTATATGGTAGGTATCACGCTTCACTGCACTTGATGTTCAAATGCCTCCATCACTCTTTTACACCAAGGATTCAGTTTATATTGCTGATATAGAAAGATTTTTAGACTTAAATGCCTACAGTAGCTTTGGCAGTCAGGGGATTGTATTGCAACGATAAGGATTTACTGCAGCATTTGTGCAACAAACACATTGACATTTCAAACATATATGGATGTAAGCCATTATTAAGAGGAACAGGAAGCTTAATCACAGAAGGTGGCTGGTTGACAAATCCACGGCGCTCTAAATTTATGTTGAAGATTTGAGCTGCCGCTGTACTATTATTGCATGACGATGAGTTTGAACCATACAGAGTGGAAAGAAATGGATAAAGTGGCTGTTGACTTTGGAATGGTATGTTAGAAACCCAGGAAGTTTGATTTTACATGGTAGGTTTATATTTTTGAAGCAAGACAAAGACACTACAGACCTACATGTACAGACACATTAAGGGGATGCTAAACTCTGCTCTTGCTGGATGCTTGGATAATTTTGGAACCCCAACCCCCCACAAATTAGTTAGTGTTCGACCATTTCTGTCACTTTCCGAAACTGACGATCTGACAGTCACACCCACTTCACGTGGCCATGATTGGCCAGCTGTGTGGAGGCGAGACAGGAGCCAGTATCTATCTAGAATATCTTGCAGGAGGGACTGTTTGAAAATCTGGAAAAACTATAAACTGATAAACTATAAAGACTTTTGATTTCTGACATGATCAGACAGCACGACTTTATTTTCTACGATGATAATGGGTTTTGGTGCTGTTGACTCACATTGAAGTGTGTGGAATTTCAATGTGTTCTGCAGCCAACCAGTAAAGGGCAATAGAGGGACCAGCTCTCCTAGGACTTGACTTTAAATGCCGTGGACGGTTTTTTCCCCCTTGGTTTGAACCTCTCTTCACTGAGGCCTCTTCTTCTTTTAACATGATTGTCAGTCATGGTACACCAATAAAAGTTTTTCTTGTTTTCTTTTCAACACATCACTACCCACCAAACAACAACTAATAGAACAAAAAACAAAGCCAAAAATACTTCAAATAAATAACAAATACATAAAAATACAATTACTGTTGCTACTGCCAGTGAATTCACTTGGCTGTAAATCGCACATAATCTGAAAAAGTTCAAACCTCTTTGCAAACAACTCAACTGTTGAAAGGTGCACCAGGCATCTTTGCACTTGAATCCCCAAGTGGGAACAGCAGGAGGGAACTGTTTGAAGTTTTGAAAGCGAGAGGGACTTCATCATTTAGGAATCATGTAACTCGGACCTTAATTTCCTATTTTTGGTGGCTGGCAGGGGTGTTGAGGATGAGGGGAAAATAAATTTGCAGCAGGTGCAGCCATTGTTGGTGAGTTTAGCTTTCTCTCCTTGGAGCGCTTGCTCCCTGCTGTTTAGAAGAGCATTTTGTATTTCGCTCCCAAGTTTCAATTTGTTTCTGCCTGTGTGCCAAGAACATTGTCTGAAAGAGACCATATCCGAAACAAGGGAAAAGGGTGGCTCTGCTAGTATGTACAAAAAAAAAAATCTCTTCCCACATCTTTTGTGTGTAATTTATACTGATTGTCAAAATGGTTGTATTTTTAATTAGAAATCTTAACTGCAGGGTAAATCTTGGGTAGGTTTGTAAGACTTTATGTCAAAAAATGTCAGTTTGTGATATATTAATGTTTCTCTAAGTTACATTATGGTTTGCTTTTCCATCAAACTTATTGACTAAAATATTAAAATGTTTCTATCTTGGAGTCTTAAGTTTCCAAGATACATGAACTGAGGTTCAGAACATAAAGTCTGCCTCCACTTAAAAAATGTGTTTTACTTATTGTTACTTCATTTGGATGTTTCAGCTTCAATGTGCAGAATTATGTACAGTAGCAAGAAAGTTTTGATTGACCTGGTTTTCTACATGAATCGGTCATAAAATGTGATCTGATCTTGTACAGACAAAGTACAGACAGACACAATGTGCTTAAGCTAATTACACACAAACAATTCTAAACTATGGTGTCTTTGTTGAACACACCCATTAAACATTCACTGTGTTGGTGGGAAAAAGTAAGTGAACCCTTGGATTTAATAACTGGTCCAACCTCCTTTGGCACCAATAACCTCAAATAAGCTCTTCCAGGAGCTTCTGATCAATTTTGCATCATTCTTCCTACAGAGCTGCTTCAGCTCAAACATGTTCTTAGGATGTAGTGTGAATGTCTCTCTTCAGGTCTGGGCTCTGACTGGGCCACTCCAACAGGTGGATTTTCTTTGTTTGACGTCATTCTGTAGGCAATTTACTCTGAGCTTCAGCAGCTGGACAGCCACCCTGACATTACCCTTCAAGAGACCTTGATGAACTTGGGAATTCATTTTCCTCTTGATGATGTTGAGATGTTCAGGCCCAGAAGCAGCAAAGCCCCAAACCATGATGCTCCCTCCAAGGTCAGGGTGCTTTTGGCAAACTTCAGGTGTGCAGTGACATCTTTTCCGGGAGCAGCAGCTTCCTCTGTGTTGTCCTGCCATGGGCACCACGCTCCATGATTTGCAAATTGTGGACTTGTGAATAGAGATTTTAACCAGCTTCAGCTGTTACTCTGAAGTTCCTTTTCACCTCACTGAGCATTCTGCGTTGTGTCACTTTTCTGACGGTGGACTGATCAATATCTAAACTCTTTGAGATTACACTATAACCCTTTCAGTTTTATGCAAATCAACAGTCCTTGATCAGAAGTCTTCTGAGATCTGTTTTTGATGAGGCATGGTTCATTTCAGCAGATGCTTCTTGTGAATAGCAAAATCAAAACTGTTTTTAGAAGTTAAAGTAGCTCTAATCCACACCTTCAATCTGGTTTCATTTATTGGACTCCAGGTTTTCTAACCCCCGTTTCCAATTAGCTTTTGTTAATGCCATTAGTGTTTAGTAGTGTTTTTATAAGTCAAAGTAGTTCTAACCCACATCTCCAATTGTGTTTAAGTGATGTTTGATAACTCCTGACTCCAATTAGCTTTTTCTTGATGTCAGTATCTGAGGGGTCACATACTTTTTCCAACGTACTCTGTGAATTTTTGAATGATGTATATACATTAACATACATACAGTGGTGAGAAAAGGTAAGTGAACCTTTGGAATTACCTGAATTTATGTATAGATTTGTCCTAAAGTATGGTCAGAGCTGCACGTTACGATAATGAGCAAACACTCTTCTGTCTATTTTAATTAGTAACACAAATCATTGTGTTGTTCTCGTCCATATTAAAAACATCATTTCAAACATTCAGTGTGTAGGCTGGAAAAAGTACTGGTATCAACAAAAGCTAATTGGAGAACAGGAGTTGGAAAACATGGAGTCCAATAAATGAAAGCAGATTAGAGGTGTGGGTTAGAGCTACTTTGACTTATAAAAACACTATTGAGTTTGCCATTCACAAGAAACATCTGCTGATGTGAACCATGCCTAGCAAAAAAAAAAAAAGATCTCAGAAGAATTGTTGATTTGCATAACGCTGAAAGGGTTACAGTCATGTCAGTTTAGATATTGATCAGTCCACAGTTTAATTCTGTGGCTTCTCTCCATGGAAGTGGACTCTCAGCTAATTTGACTCCGAAGACACAGTGATGAAAGCACAGTGAGGTAAAAAAAAAAGAGTCCAGTAAACCTTTTTTAATGAGTACTCACATATGGTAACTTTCAGAAGCCACTGCTCTGGCAGTTTACTTTTTCTGTTGATAGTTTTAGCCAGATGTGAGGAATCATGCTGGTTAGAGAAAAATGCCAACAGCAAAATGATACTGAAATGAATTAATGAGGTCTCTCTGTACACCTTTACAAACATTGTCACATTGTCTCCTGGTGGGTTGCACTATGGCATAAACCTTGCCATTATAGCCTATTCATCACACATTGATGCAGATTGTTAGATTTGGCCACTGAAACCAACACTCATTTTTAAAACTAACATGCGGCCAAAGCTGTAGGACCAGACGAGGAGAGGAGATGAGGTGCAGTGTTATGCTAAAAGCAAAGCTGTTGTTGAACACGAGCTCATTGTGGATTTTGTGAGAGATTGCAGGTTTCAGACTGATATTGTTTTGATTATTACTCAGTCTGCTTGTTAAGGTCGCGCTGACAGCCATGAACTGTGTGTCAAAAACCAGCAATATGACTTTTTTTTTTTTTGTCTGGCTGTTGAGCAACTTTTTATGACAGTTGCTGAGGATGTGCATTTGTGAAAATAAAATGCATTTGTTACGTTTTTCACATCAACGCCATTTCACTAATTGTAGGGCAAGCAATGAATAGCATTTTAATGGAGGGACAAGGTCTTGGGCAGAGGCGGCAAAAACCTGTCAGATTCAGGGGAAATTGCAGAAGAAAAACAGGGAGTGTTGTAGGTGTACGACAAATGCACGTTTTTTTCCGACTAAGTTCAAGAAACCTGGGACTCAATTTCAACACCTGGAAACTTTAAAAACATGTGAAATTACCAACTCCTGAATGATTTAGCAGATAAGTGTTGTTGATGTTTTGAAAATGCAGGAAGAATAACCATGTGGGGTTTTTACAAATGTCTTACAAACTGAGTTTCAAACACAGCAGGACCTCACTAATCCAAATCTCTCAGGTACAAAGCATTCAGGGAAGCACTGGTACTCCAGTTTTTCATTGTTGAAATATCTTCAGTTGCTTGAGAAAATAACTCAAGTCACATCATCATAGTATATGTCTGAAGTTCAGCAGTTCTGTAGGTTAGTTGATGTTCAGAGAAATAATGTGTGTATTTCACCAGCTGTCATGTGTGACTTTGTAACTGTGACATAGGTTTCCTGTGACTCTCATAACTCTGCCGCCCCATGGTTATTCATCATCGTGCTCTGCCAGGCAGATGATGACATCTGCTTGTTCCCAATGGGCCCAAAATGATCACTCCCAAACAAAAGGACAGCATATGCCGGCAAATAGCTCACTCAAGGCAGACTTATTCAAGCTTTCATGACTAAAATCCTAATTGTTGTGCAAAGATTCCTCTGAAACTAAGATTTACCGTACTCTCTCCTTGAGTAAATCCTCTCAGATTGTATGTATTTTTTTTTTGGTAATGAACAAGTTGTCTCAAACACACATCTTTAAAGTAATAATATAATATTCTAATAGTTCAGGAGTTTTCCCTGAATTGCCTGCGGGCATTTAAGAACTCATGAATGATGAGTGTCGACTGCTGTTAAATTCATGTGTCATTTGCTTCGTGCTGCATCTGTAACACTTGCATGAATGAATGAAGAGCAATGGGAAGCAAATGTTCTCTGGTCCAGAATAAAAGCTACAATAGCTTTGTTATCAGTGTTTGTGCCTTTTGCCATGACTTCTTCAATTAGTATCTTCCTATCCACATATTTTACCAGTTTCCATTAAACACTGTTCCTCTGGTGTACGAGCGTTGGAAGCTCTATGACTTCAGCTCGCTATAATGAGACACAGGAGATTGGCAAAAGGTGCTCATAACAGCGTATAATTATGTCTGCGACTCCCACACCTCTTTTCTGGAGGATTTAATGCCAGACAAAATCATGTTGTGGTCCATATGAGGGTTTGTTGTCCCAGACTAATCATGCTTGCTACAGTGGCTTAATTAGTGTGTGTTTCTGCCACATAGATTGGTCTTAGCATGATAACCTTGTGCTGTTTTTGTGTTGTTTTTCAGTGGCAATGCAAAACCTCAACTATCGCACTTCTCTTATCACGGCTACCAACATCAGTCTCACATTTGTCTACAAAATGACCAGTTTCTTCTCTTATCTGGCATTTTTACCGTTTTGTGTTTTTAATTTATGGACTCTTGGTCCTGTTGAAGCCATCACACACCTGTCAAAAATGCCTTTTGTTTAACCAGTAGCATGCAACAAATAGCTTTATTTTAATGAGTTGTTTTTTTGCTTGTGAGTATTATTGATAGTGCTCAGCTGAATCGTCCATCAGCGCTCTTCCATCCTGCTGCCACCCTCTGCCAGTGCTAGTCCTTCGGGCTCTTCCTATTTCAAAAAGACTAATGACCTTTCACTGTGCGACAGCCCAGACAGGTGTGAGGCCGATGTAAATCCACATCAAATCAAGTCCCATTGTGGTGCAGGTATTGTATGTGGCTGGTCGAAAGGCTGAGAAAGAGGCTTGTCATGCTGTTGTCCACAAGGGTGTGTCTGCAGCAGGCTGTGAATTGTGCCCCCTGGTCAGTGTGTAGTGTGGGAGAGAGCTGGCCAGACAGAGGCCTTTCTCTCAAAGGTGACCTGGTGCTATAACTCACACATACTGCCTGTTGGCAGGAGAACAATACTGCTTTTTACCACCACGGTTTAGCCACAGTTGACTTTTTGACCTATAAATCTTCCATGGACCAGAAGTCAAAGAATCACAAGCCAGTGGAAATTTGGGGTTTATCAGGGGTTTGACATAATGTGAATGGACAGGACTCACGGTTCTCCCTCTTCTTATGACAGGCTATCCCTCTGAATCAAACACATAATGAGGAATGTCTTTCAACACTTGAGCTTGTAGATTCATTTTTCTCAATAAGAATTCATTAGATTAATTGTAATAACCTCTTTTACAGACATTTCCCTCTGTTTTTGAAGAATACTTTTATAAAAGTTGACGTAAAGGGAACTTTTAAGTAAGAGAAACAAATAGACAAAAGAAAAGCAAAATATCTTCCCTGCTGTCGTGTTGGCAGGCAGATTTAAGCAGGCATAGATAAACAATTTCTCCTACATTGTTTCACTTTATGGTTAAATTTTCTCATATCAAATTCCTCACTGATACAAATACTCCCTGAAAATATGGCCTCTCCAAAATACACTCATATTTCAGCCCTCATAATGCTGAGCCCAGAGTCATCCAGCCTGGAAATTGCCCATGGAGAATTCTTGTTCGGCTGGATATTATATGTGCCACATCCTATCCCGGCCTTTGTGAAGACCCTCTTCCCTGAATGGCCAATTTCCCTCTTCCAGACACTGACATTTCAGCTATCAGACTGCCTTCGGTCACAGGGAAAGAAATCTAGCCCACCCCCCTCTTCAAATACTGTCAGAGGAGAATCTCTTCCTGATACCCTGATACCCCCCTACCACCATCAACACCACCTCCACCATACACTCCATCCCCGGCGGCAACATTATGCTGTCCTTGATGTTTTATCATTAGTTTGGGAGTGTGTGGTCCCCCACTGCTGTCTTTTGATGGAGTGCAGACAGTAAAGGCACAGAGACAGCCAGCCAATTTCCCCTGCTGTGACTCTCCCACAGCAAGGGGTCGTGCTATCTCTCCCCTGCACCAGAGCCAGGCATATATTCCCCTGATGAGGAAGCTTTAAGCCCTCCTTAGCACCATCACATACCTGAATTGCCCTCCATTTTGTCTTTCTGATTATTTTGTTTGGGGGTTAGTGACAGGCCTAATCAGTACATTGTGGGGCGGAGGATGCTGCTCGGGGCTCTGCTGCGCTGCAGCGGGAGACCACCAGAGTGGTTTAATTTGTAGTTTGACATTAATTATTGAGAGAGACTGTGGAAAATAGCAATACCTTTCCATGATTGCCAGACATTATTATTCATAGTTAATTAGAAAATTTATCAAAAAAGAAATTCAGACTCTTGCCATAATGAAATATGATACAACCCTTGTGCAAATATTAGTGTGTTTTTCTTGATATGTTTAGAAATGCTGGCAGTGTGAATAGTAATGCTGGCCTGCAGGTCAGTCCACCACTTTTGTGTTGACTGAAATATCTCAACAACTACTGGATGGGTTGCCATAAAATTCCCCAGGGCAATTAATCCTAATGACTTTGTTGATCCCCTGACTTTTCCTGTAGCACTGCTATGAGGTTAAGTTTTTGTTTTTAGTGAAATGTGTCAACAACTACTGGATGCATTGCCATAAAATTTGGTACACAAATTCATGGTCACCAGAGGATGAATCCTAATGACTAGCAGAAGGTCAGCATTTTCACATTAGCCCACCACTTTGATCTAGACTGAAATATCTCAACAGCTACTTGATAGATTGACACAAAAATCAGTACAGATATTCATGGTTCCAAAATGATTCAATGTCCTGATAATTCCCTGACTTTTCCTGGAGTGCCACCACTGTGAAGTTGAAGTTGAAGGATTGCCATAAAATTTGCTTTGGACATTCATGAATCCCTGAATGAATGTAATGAATTTTAATTGTTTTGACGATCCATTAATGTTCTCATCCAGCGCCACCTTTGGGTCAAGTTTTTATTTTGTACAATACTTTGGTTTATGCCCAAATACATGGAAAAACTAAGATTCTCGTAAGCTTCAGCTGTATGTTGTTGTCAGTGCAAATCAGCAAATGTTAGCATGCTAACATCTAAACATGCTAAACATCAGCATATTGTCATTGTGAGCATGTTAGCATGCTGATGTTAGCTTTTAGCTCAAAGCATTGTTGCTGCTTAAAGGAAATAGGTTTTAGAGTTTTTTCAAGTTTGTCTTAAAACCATATTCAGGTGCCCATATGTACGATAAACCAGATTTTGTTTTGCTGTAGCCATTCTTCCTGTTTATAAAGGCCCTAAAGAGATCCCTTCTTAACATGTTTTATCATAAAGTTTATGTTAAGTAGTCAGAGTTAATCAAACTAACTCTGCATATCTTTCAAAGTCAGTGTTTTTAGTATCAAATTCCCTCCTTTAGCTTCCTGAGCAGCGTTTCTGTGCTGAGCTGCGGTGAAGCGATATTAACACAAAAATATTTCATTCTAAAAAATAATAGTAACTTTGGGAGATGCTCACTCTGTCTGACTAACTCAGGCTGCTTAAGCCTCATGTTAACTTCAAATAAAGCTCTGAATATATTTTTGCACAGAAAAGGACTTTGGATTGTATCCACCCATCACTCACACTGAAATTGATTTAAGAAGGGATCTCTGGAGGAATGATCACAGTGAGCAAAACCTGATTCAATGTTCATATGGACACATGACTATTATTGTAAGATAGACTTGAAAACATGTGAACCTATCCTTTAAGTACAGCCTCACGGAGCTGCTAGCATGGAGTCTCCTAAAAATTTATTCACCACAGCAGCTAAAACATGTGCATGTTATGATTTTTATAGTGCAGCTTCTCATCTTCAATGACTTTTGTCTCTTTCTTTACTCTTGTCTTCCTTTATTTCTTATACATGTTCTTTATTTTTTTTACTCTTTTCATCTAGATGCTCCCACTACTATCCCCACACCCACCACCAACCCAGTCAACACGCAAGGTACTGTATGCCCCCACTACTGTCCCTCTCAGCAATCATATATGTGTGGTGTGTGTGTGAGCTTGCATGCATGTATGATCAAGCGATCGAGGAGAGAAAGATCTTGTACCTAAGGCTAAGAGAGTCCGTGGATGGCCAGTTTTAATCAGATAGTGCTGCTGATAGGTGACACTACGGACAAGCAGCGTGCGGCTGTCAGAGACACCTGTCACAGCCCTTTCCAGTCACATGTTTGATCTGAGAAAATGCAGAGACTCTGCTTTCTGCTATCTTATCAGCATCTGCAGCTATATCTCAACCGGCCCATCCATCATATTATAATGCCCTTTGCATCTCCCCTACAAATGCCAGTCACATTTCGTCTTTGCGAGGCCAAAAAACATCAATAACTATTTTTCTCAAAGACATATGAAGTAAATGAAAGGCAGTTCATTTGTGCTGTTTATAGCAGAGCAACCTTTTGCCATCTTCTGTGCGCACTATTTTAGACTTTGATTTAGCTCTGTTCCAAAATTTCATTTCAATATTAACCATTAAAAAAAAAAAAAAAAAAAAGCTATTATTTCAAAAGCACCACTAAGGCTACACAGATGGCGAGGCAACCTTGGGAGTTGACATTTGGATATGCCAGAATGTGACATTTCAATACAAAAACTATCCTTAAAGAATAGATCGGTTTATCAATAGCTGCTTTAGAGATATGGCAATTTTGGCCCTTTTGTCATGATCGTTCTGCAATTCATGTAGTCATAAAAATATGGAGTGGCAATATTCACATAACAAGTTTGAAACTCAATGTGAGACTGCATCAAAAGCTCCAATATTGTAATGTGGCAGCTTTCAGATATGATTCATTTATTTGATCACACAATTGGCTTTCCAGTAGTTTATCTGTGCATTATGTATTTATTCATTAAAAATATGGGTCAAGAGTCACATAAACAGCACTGTCTGTAGTCATGTTTGTGAGGCCCTATGGGGTTTTAAAAAATCTCTGTTTACTGTGACAGCACACTTCTCCTTTGCATTTTTTAAATTGCTTCCTCATGTTTTGAAATTTCTACTTCAAACCTGCTTTTTTCTGTCTCAGTTTTAGTTTCGGCAGTATGTCAGTGATCATGCTGCATAGATACAACGTAATTTCAGCTTTCTGACTCTGTCTGGGTGTGGCCCAGTCAAACAGGAAGTTGCTTTTGCAGAGCTCTGCATTACTCTGCATTTTTCCCTAAGCTCTTCTCCTTGGAGTAACACTGATGCAGCCGTCTCCGTGTTTTCTGCTGTAACATTCCAGTAATTTCCGAAAGACAGGCTTGAAAGAGGATTTACCGTGATTTATGCAGTACATGCTGGGAGGATGTAATTGAGCTTTCTTGCAGTTCACTACTCTTCTAAATACCCTGTCACAGGGGCAATGCTAAGCTGGCTTGTGGTAGATTGCTTTGCGCTACCTTAATCAGCATAACGGCACAGTATAGCATTTTCCTCTCGCCAATAAGGAAGTGTACAGCACGATTTCTTACAGATCCATTACAACCAGAGTGTGAATTGGCGCGGCCGCTGCCACCACCAGCTGCGATTTTCTGTTGTAATCAGAGGCAATTGGACTGCTACTATATATGATCCTAACATTACAAGTCCAGTCAGTAAATTGTGAGAAGCATTCATTGTCAAATATAGATCAAAGAGCTTATTACGAAAAAAAACCCCAAGAAACATCATTATACATTTTTCAACTAATTATAATTGAAACTGGTTATAGATTGAAAGTGTAAACTTTGAATAACCAGGTAGTAAGCGGCCTCCTTATCTTAGGTTGTTGTCATTTTCATGACATTTAAGGGATAGTTGTGTATTTAAATCTGGTTATATTGTTTTAAATATTAATTGCCATTCATCTGTTATTGTGTAGAAAATTTGTTGCCATTATGTTTTGTTATGCGGTAATGGACCATTAATTGATATTATTTGTTTATTGGTTTTAGTTTGAACCTTGGTTTTAGTCTTTTATTTGGACATTTTAATGTGTGGACCCTGGGAAGATTAGCTGCCATAGCAAAAGCTGATGGGAATTCAATAAAATGAACAAATAATCAACAAATAAACAACCAGTACATTGTAGACGTAGTGGTTGTCTAGTATTGGTAGGTTTGATTGGTACTTATGACTAGGATGAACTTACTGAATGAAAACATTAAGCTTTTAAGTTGCTGCCATTCACTAATCCATTATATGCAGCACATCCACATGGGCATGCGATTTTCCCTCTGTAGCATCAAAGATGAACACACTGAACATTTTCAACCTGCTCTCCCCCCGTTTGG
The DNA here is from genome assembly GCF_002260705.1 of Seriola dumerili. NCBI lineage: Eukaryota > Metazoa > Chordata > Actinopteri > Carangiformes > Carangidae > Seriola > Seriola dumerili. The sequence goes on from NW_019174585.1 coordinate 2,283,728, forward strand.
TGGTTCATAATTGATGCAGAAATTAACTTCGGAGATTTTTTTCTATTGTAGCCTTGTGTCCTGAAGTGCCAGTTCAAGGCCTAACAATGGTTTTGTACAGTGGGGGAGCAGATGTCACGTTAAAGCACAGAATCCAAGAGTTGTTTGTCTTCTTTGCTGTGTCATGGTTAGAAAGTTTCACAAGAGGTGATATTGTCAAGCCTTAAGAGTGTCTTAAAATATGCACGGTGTGCGTGTGTGTGTGTGTGTGTGTCTCTTGTATCTCTCGGTTGTGTGTGTGTGTGTGGTGTGTGTGTGTGTGTGTGTGTGTGTGTGTGTGTGTGTGTGTAGACCTCTTAGGAGAGATAAGTCATAAGAACATTTCTTTAATGTGTTGGACAGTCTTTAGGCCTTGTTTATCTCCATGTGTTTTTATTGAATATTTTGGTAACACTTTTATTTTTATATTTTATGGGTCTTGTGTTTTCCAGCTAATTTCCAGGAACCTTTCCTCATAATTTCCTAGAAATTGTCTTAAATTAGGCATTTAGCTGTTAATTACCAGGACATTACTGATGGATACTGATGTGAATTTATGAAAATTTCTTCATTTACAGACTACAGAATTTCCTCTCTTTTTTTTTTATAAAAAAAGAATTTGAATATAACAAGCAGGTACTTAATAACACTTCATTTCCCTTATAATTAGAACCAAATTGCATTGGCCTTTCTTGGGAATATCCCAGTAATTTGCAACTAAAAACCAGCTAATTTTTTTTGGGAAATTATGAGGAAAGTTTACAGGAAATTATCTGAAAAATATGGGACCCCTAAAATAAAGTGTTACCAATATTTGCACTTAAACAAAAAGCTTTTAGTTGACCTCTTGTACCAACAAAAAGTTGGCAGATATGTGTGACCATCTTTCACAGTGATCCAGTTTTAGACATTCAGATGTCATAATCTCAACACAGTAGTATGTGATTTTATAATGAATTCAGCTAAATATTGTCTTCAAGACTTACAGTAGATGTTTAAAGCATCACAGAAAAAAATAGTACTCCACAAGTTCTTTGTCAGTGGTTGTATTTCTTTTGGGCAGAGGGTAGAGTTTACCCAGAATCCCCAGCTCTGAAGGAATAAAAAGGGAGTCTGTGGCGATAATGCTCCAGCTCGTCAGATGCTCAGAGATGATCCAAGGCAGGGACATCATATCCCGGCTAAGCCTCCAGTAACCCCCTCTCCCCCGGCTTGTCGAGAGGAGCCAGAGGAAAGACAAAGAACAAGGAATTATGTTGTAGACTTGATTAAAAAGACCCTATGTTTCTGCAGATCTGCAGTCCAGGGTAAATTGTTGTTTAGCATGCCACAGGAAGACGTCCACTGAATAAACTCAAGGCATAGGTGTAAGTTTCATTGTTCCCGTCACTTTCCAAAAAACTGTTTCCCATTTTTGTCCCTCTCACTTTTATAACTCATGTCACTGTGTGCTCAAAGCAATAACCTTAACGAGCAATGGCCTTACCTTATTTCTGGTGGTTGTTGGGACGTTATGCAGCCTGAAATTACTACTTGTAGATACCACTCAGGGCTGAAAAATGTTCTAAGAACTAGGATATTCAGGTTAAAGAAACATTTAATCTGTGTTTTAATTTAATGCATATCAGTCAAAGAGTAAAGAGTAAATCACAGCTCTCTTTGTATAAAAAAAATTAAATACAACAATGGTCTATCAGGTATCTGTAAATTAAACTAAAATTTATTTTAAGTAGAGTTACACTACATAAGTTTACATAACATTTCTAGTTTTATGGAAAACACAATAACCAGTTTTAGGGTAATTTGTGATTAGCTTTATCCATTAAAGTTTGTGGTGCTATTGTTTTATTTCAGTGTGTCCACAAACCTCTGAAGCCAAACTCACACCCTTGTCTAAAGGAATGTAAAAACTCTAACCATTAAAGAATATGAGTTAAACAGTGTTTTCTGAGGTCAACAGCCTTCTGGTTTATGGATAGTACAATGCTGTAAATTAACTACCAGTGAGAGCTTTGCAAGCAAACATTGCACTATACATGAACCAGAGTCTGGCCTTCATTACTGCACCCTTCAGACTTGATAATACTACTAACCATAATGAAGTTTTTATTGCTTTCTTGGCTAAGCTGTCAGGGATTTGTAGATCCTTATGACTTTAACATGCGGTGCACAGAATATATACATGGCTTCAGGGTTATTTCCATGTCTTTGTTCTAACAAACACATGGGATTTTTTTTTCGAAGTGAGAAAATCGTATGATTTCGCACCAGATGGTATTTTGGGGCTCCATTTCTGGCAGGTTTTCATACATGTTTTGTTTGCTGTTTCCTCCGTCAGCACTAGTACATGTTAGGTGTTGGCAGGTTTCCACTGCTGTTTAGTCTTGGGATTCAAGCTTCAATTCCATGTACACTATTGACTTCAACAAAGACTGTTAAGAGTGCATTTAGTATTCAACATAATTAGTCATTAAACATTTACCAACGTTGTTTTAACTCTCACATGTATCATTTCTCTTTGAAGTATTTCATTGGAAAAATTAAAGAATCATTTAGAAATGCTAATTAGTTTTTTCCTCGCATTTGTTTACTCTGATTCAGTTGAAATTTTGTTTTTTTCTGACCTGCAGGTTTTTTTCTTTCCTTTAAACAGTTATTAAAGAAAGAAAATATTGTAATGGTCCATTTTAATTGGTCTCCAGGGAGTGTGTTAGTAATGCCTGCCCACCCTGAAGTTAAAAGAGTGTTTCATTGCAGTAATATTGTTTTTTTTCATGGAGCAGTTGTGAGAGCTCTACTTAGCACATTAGGGTTTGGAGATTGAATGTTATGTGCCAATGAACTCAAATTGTGTCCTCACTTTCAGCTGATAAAGTGTACTTTTGTGGCATGTTACTTCAGGCAACTTTTGGAAGAGAGCAGTGATTTCTATTATTTTGTCAACCTTTTCCCTCGCCCTGATCTCCACTGGGGGACAAACAAGTTGAAGGGGGAGTATGAAGTGGAGATGGGTGCTAGCGGCTTTTATGAGCAGAATTTTGCCAGTCTGAAAAGATATAATAAACAGGCAACCAGGAGTTCAAATTTACTGTCACAATTTCCATTCATTTGCCATTTTATTAGTTGTAGCCGGACCTTCACTTGTATTTCTGTACCTCTGTTAAATGTCACAGCTGTGTTCGTACATCTTCAAATCATTGTTTGGGTTATTACAAAGGACTCGGAATCTATTTAGCGAGCGAGCAGTGGCACTGGAATTCAACTGATGACAACATTGTGCTCTGTTGATGGTCTGCTACAACAGCAATACGAAAAATGATTTGGTGGAGATTGCCCATGTATGCTCATCTCATTACGTTCATTTCCTTTTCGAACAGTAACAAATATAAAAGCCATGGATGTTAACAGTTCAATGCTGCAAAATGGCTATTGACGGTCCTTAAGTTGATTCTGCAGCAATGCCCCTTTGTCCTGCTGGTGTCCAGGAATGGGTTACTGTGAGAGTCTATTCAGTGCAAGTGAGGGCTTTGCTCTATCAATGCAAGAGAGTCATTGTTTCAATTATGTCCATGTAATTACATCTATAAATTGGTGTGTGTGTGTGTGTGTGTGTGTGTGTGTGTGTGTGTGTGTGTGTGCGCGCACACGCGATATGCCTCGTTGTGTGAAAAATATGAAAAGAAAAAAAGATGGGAAAACTGAAATTATGTTCCATGTAATCAGCCTGGTGACAAGCTCGCAGCTCTGATCACCACACTGACAGATAAGTCTGATAGGATGCTCTGTTACTGGCCAGAGTGGCAATTAGTCATTCCAGTACAGAGACAGAAAGGTGCGACTGTAAAGCATGTGGTACTAGCTGTTCAGCGGAGCAGATTTCTCCGCCGCGCAGACACAGGCATCAGTTGCAAATCCTCTTTATTCCCCCATAAATCCCCACGGCTGTGCACATCCTGTCAGGACGCCGGTGTGGGCATGTCAGCACTCCCTGATCGACCCGTGAGCAGAGCTGTGCTGGCGGTATGGACACCAGCTACATTACAGACATAATCAAATTCTACTTATTTCAAGTGTGAGGCCACAAAGGCCACTGTAATAACACTGTCTGTCATTTGGACGTTTTTTTTCTTACAAGCACCTTCTAGTATTATGAATGCATATATATTGGGCGTGAACGGCCGCAGGGAATCACTCTCTTGATCCTGGATGTGTTAGAGCACCGAATAAGTAATTTACACAGGAAGAGGGAGGAATGATAGTAACAGCAATATGACACTTGATAAAGAAAATCTGTTCTTGTGGAGGTCTGAGATCAGGGTCAGATACACATCAGCACTTTGGGAGCCTGAACCTCCCTTTTCACTCTGTTAACCAAATATAGTAAGTGGACAAAATAACATGAACACATGTTGCATAAACACAGTTCAAAACAACTCTTTATGGAGTTGTTGGTTCAACTGAGCCAGAGGGCTGTAACACGAAGCCAGCTAAACTTAGTCTGGCTCTCGTGGGGTTACCTGGCTTCACTGAGCTGAACATTGGCCATCCTTGAAAATGTGTATCACAAAGCTGGCTATCAACTGGCTGTTAAAATCTCGGTTTACCGACCAGCTACGAGCATGTTCTTGTGAAAGAGGCAGATTTGTTAGTAACAAGCAACATCGTCAGAACCATGAATGAAGTAATTCATATATGAGATGAGATGAAACTGTCATATCTGTGGGTAATTTTGGTTAAAGTAACAGCAGAAAGTGATATTCAACAAGGTGAAATATAAACATGATCACATAACTAGAATCATTAATGTTGTAGAAACATTAGAAATCATTTAAAGGGCAAGGTTATAAATAAGTGCTGGGATTTTTATATTATGTCTTAAGCATACAGTGAGTTTTTTTTGTCTGATGATGAACAATCTATTCTGAATATGTAATGTACTTATTAAAGTTAAAAGTAATGTCAGTCTGAAGCCTGATGAAGTCTATCTTATTGGCAGGTTGTATTTATAATCATGGCAAATATCTAACAGTGTGGATTATTTTTCTAACAAAAGACAACAGAGGCTTTAGTTTGTATTTCCAATTATCTTCTAAGTCTCCTCATTTATTCTGAGCTGCAGCGATGGAATAAGAGAGTAAAAGCATCAACAGTGTCAGGAATCCTGACAGGAATGAAAGAAATTTTTTGCAATTAAAATTAAGCTATTATAGTCATTATGTAATTATATTCATAATTACATTTAAGACCAGGGCGGTCACATAGAACAGCAGAATGATTCTAATTATCTATAAAAGTATCTATTGCTCTTTATTTTTGGTCACTTTATTGTAAACTACTTTATCTACGAATCCAGTAGGAATTATGACTCAGTTTTTTTTTCAGTGATCTGATTGGTCAGTAGTCAGGCTGTGGACAGGTTTTGATCTGATCCTCTGAAGTTAACCTCCTCTGGAGCAGTTAGCCTTGAATCATAGGTTACCATGGTGATCCTCCTGGATAGCTTTAGGGTTCCTGATACCGGAGTTAAGCCCAAACATAGCAGGATATCCATCTTATCTGGCTTCGTGCTATAGACCCCTGTATATAATAGCAGCTGCCTTAATTATGTTTTAATTGGTTAATTAATATAATGAAAAAATTTACTTTTACTTTAATTTTGAGCCATATCGTCCCTACTGTTTTTCTAACAAATTTTAATCTTTTGTCAGGTATGATTGTGAAACTGATATTAAATTGTATTCTATGTGGTATTAAAAAGGTCTTAAATCTAACTTGGTGAACTCTGCAGAAACCATGTTAGTTATTATGTGAATTAGGTACGACATTTTTTCACATGATAAATAAACAAAAGAAAAAATTGATGCAGCATCCGCTGAGAAATCCTGACTAATATGGGTCGAGCTCAAAAATGCTGTAACCTCTATTTCTCATAATGCAACCAGTAGCATCTTTTCACTAGACTCTCCTGGGGCCAGATGCATAAATGATGTGTAAACACAAAAACCATGCGTACGCCACTTCCCGCTCATAAATTGGTATTTATAAATACAGAATGTGCGGTGAGAATGTGCGCACCTCACGCATTCCTTTGACAATGCTTACATACGGTTTTCCAAAGCAGTGAAGTGAAAATAAAAAATAAGCCACGACATGTACTTTAACATAAAATAAAACCAACTTCACATTCGTCATAATCATCATCATCATCAAGTTTACACATTTACATAGAAAAAACTATTTTACGATTCATAAACCGAAATAATTGTTTGTGTGCTCAATGTTTCCTTTAGCATCATTTAATGACCTTATTATTTATTGTGAGGCATTCTGTAAACTGTTTCGATACTATTTTAATATTTACTAATCACAATGTTAGACACCTGTCAAGTCCCAATAAATGAAGTTCAGTGTAAAACAGGACTTTGCAGTTGGAGTGATTGTACTAGTCTGGTACTGATGTACGTTTCTGTCTCCCATTTGTAAGAGCCTCAATTTCACGTCTTTCTCATGTTTCTTTTCTGTGCCATGCCTTATAACCTGTGGCAGAGTGTTTTTTTTTACCCATATTGATTGATTAAAGGAGTGTCTTCATCCATTTATGGCTAATTGTGGGAGTGGAAATGAGGCTTGTGCACATGCGCCCAATTTCTCAATGAGTGAGATTTATAAAGTGAAACCATGTGTACGCACACCTTTACAATTCTGCCGAAAAGAATGCATATGAATATTTCTGGTTTTGTGCGTACACATAGTTTTAGTCATGAATCTACACAGAGTTTTATGCATCTGGCTCCTGGTGTAATATTCACATGTGAAACACTTAATATGAAATATGATTATCTTGAATGTCACTCTTAAGCACATATTAAGGTAAAAGACACTGATCGGTTCCTCAGGTAGTACATTATATGCAGGTGCTTATGGAATGTGTGAAGTTAGCAGTCTTATTGCGCAGATGATGTCCTCCACTGTTAAATTAAAATAATGATAAACAGCACATTGTTTTCAGGAGAGTTAACATTTGTACATCCAGTACAAAAACAAGACAACTCCAATTCGTGTTAAAGCTTTGCAGCCCCCAAACCCAATAATAGACCCTGATATATCATCAGTCAAGGTTTTTTTTTTTTGTTCAAAGCCACAGAAAACATAAATCTGTTTTCTCAAGTACCACATGACTAGTTAAAATAATCTCATAATACACCTTAGACCTCTGTATTACATTGCATTATGAAACATGTCTCATAATCTCCTTACAATATAATGCACTCCTGCAGCAACATCATAAAATGAATAGAAATGAGTAAAACAGTAATATTTATTGCATGTATATTGAATTTGAGACCATGTTTATGTGGCCGTCCTCTGTAATAAATACAAAACTGACAAACAGAAAACCAGTGTTCAGTAGAGTACTTGATATAGCCAACATGATATGCAACCAACCATAACAGTCGATACTGTAGGTGCTATGGGATTTTTAGTTTCTCTGACATTTCTGTGATAGAGGCTCAGTGATTACTCTGGGCAGATTTTTCCACCTGTTAAATAAAACTCTCCCTCGCTGTGCAGAGGCGGCTGAGACCCTGCATGTTTCCTTGCGGATGTGTCAAACGGAAGACAGCGTGGAGCAAGGTGAGGGCAGGAAGGTGTGGGGGAGTGAGGGAGGAGACAGGACCGTGCACAGGCCATTTAGTGCGTGTATGTTCATTAGCATGGAGCATGGGCCGTTTCCCTTTCCTCTGGGAACGAGCTGTGCTATCTGACATCCCCGATACAGTAAACAAACTGCTCCTTTCACATCCCCACTTCACACATACCGACGCACAGCAGTGGCTTGCTCCGTGAAGACGAGTCCATTTTAAGAGAGCGCTCAAGTGAAACAAAACTTTTCTCATTAATTAGCTTCATTGCAGTTCCACTTCCAAGATGTCCTCGCACTAACTGAATGCAACTTAAATAAGGTGTTGTTCTTCGGTTGAGATGCGAAATGTGTCACTAGACTCCTCAGCTCCACTTATTACACCCTCACAGTGTTGAGAAATTCTGCACTCTTCGCTCGTCTTTTATCAAAATCATTCAAGTTCAGAGCATGACTAGTGAGAGTGATGGAAAATTGAGCTGCTCTCTCATGCAGCAAAGAACAGTGCAGCCATTCCCTCACCAGCCACTCCTCCATCAGTCCAAATGTGCACAGATATAGACTATTGATAAATGCCTCTGAACTATTCTGAGACTGGAAATTTAAAGGCTTCGAATTTTGCCTTGTTCTTCTGTGGTGCACGGATAAATCTGGCTAAATGCTAGACAGTGATACTCTGTGACACCTGAGGCAACCACGTATTTCTCTGCATGGGGACACCGCCTGCCAATTTATCTCCAAACTTGTGTCTATTTCTGATGATTGAGCTCTATAACTTCCAGAAATTGCCTCTTAAATCACAATGTATTTTTCACTGTGTGAACTCTCACTGAAATTGCAGACGGTGTCTACTGTTTCGTGCTGAAATAACCGTCTTAAAACATTTTTCAACATTGCTCACTCAAGAGGCTCGGACACCCATTTCAGCTATATGAAGCTCTGAAAACATTCATATAATAAGCTGGGTTCAACATATAACACCTTGAGAGAGACATCTGTATTTTAACATTATTTTAAATATGTTAATGTAATCCATACTGTTTTTTTTAAATTAAAGGTATAGTTTAACATTTTGGAAAATATGTTCTTTATTATTACTACATTGTTACACAAAAGGAATGATGCCACTCTCATTTCTGTGTGAAGCTACAACCAGTAAATGGTTAGCTTAGCTTCACACAAAGACTGTTGTGCCAAAAAACAATCTGGGACATACCACCTGTAAAAATAACAAAAAGTTTTATACTTTGATCTTTGTACAAATTTAACAAACAAGCAATAGCGTATTAATTAGTAAACTTTAAAGGTGCCTTTAGGTGGATTTGGTAACCTTTGGATGGATCCAAGCAAGATGTCAATGCTAACCTGCTTCTAACTGTGCCTCAATTCATATTTGCTGTACAGACATAACTCTGCAACACAGCGAAAAAAGCTATTCCTTTAAATATAATATGCAAATGGATTTTGTGAGCTAATTTTGGTTTTGACTTTAAATTCTTTCATGAACAATGGGATGATCACACTGTACATAAAGCTGGGAAGGAAATTAATGAGGAAAAATTAAACATTTCTGTTAGCAAAAGCCTTATTTAGGGGATTATAAAGCTAAATTATTGGCAGTGGTTTGCAGGATTTGTCAGTAAGTAACAACTAAATGCTTTAATAGCCTCTTTGTGGGATATTTAGTGACAAATTGTGAACCATTATCATCCTCTGTGGACCAGCGTGTGCTGTGGAATCCATCTCATTTTCACTGGTGAACAACATAAACTGGCAGTTTTTTCAACTGTTTCCTGTTCGAAGTTAGGTCATGCTAAAATGCTTTGAGAAAAAACCAACCAATTTAGTTTATTTTGGCAGCCTAATGATTTAATAGCCATAGCTTCTAGTGCGGTCACCCTCTGTGTGAAGGTATTAGCCTTGTGACTGGCCGAGAGGGTTTTCTGATCATGAAATTATTTACGGTTATTGTCCTGTTTTCAGACTCCAGAGCCGGTGAGGGGGCACCACAGAAAATTGACCATGCTGTCATCGGAGGAGTGGTTGCCGTGGTGATGTTTGCCATCCTCTGTGCACTCATTGTTCTTGGTCGATACTTTGCCAGACACAAAGGTAAAGCACCGGCAGTGCAATCATACTTGATCATGAACACATCTTAGAGTTCAAGTGTTTTTGTTGCAAGTGGAGTGCAATAGGATTGAAGTGCACAAGAGGATGAGGAGGTGCAGGAGGTGTGTTGGCTAATTTGTCTGTAATCTTTTGCAGGAACTTACTTCACACATGAAGCCAAAGGGGCTGACGATGCAGCCGATGCAGACACGGCCATCATCAATGCAGAGGGAGGACATAACAACACAGATGAGAAGAAGGAGTATTATATCTAAACTGGACAGGCCAGGAGAGACGGGTGGGAAAGCTGCTGATGGTGGTGGTGCTGTAGCTGTAGGAGCATTATGTCTAACTCTGATTGGTTACGAGACGGCTTGAGGGCAGGGAGGGTGAGATTTAAAGAGGAAGAGAAGAAAGAAATGAGAAAAAAAATGGTATGTAGGACTGCCGTGGCCAAGTGGTAATAAGAGGCGTTGCTGAGTCTCCTATCCGACCCTTCCTGGACTGCTGGGGCCTATTCTGTACAGTTCAATTATTTTACAGACAATTTTGTGCCTTGTTCTATTTCTTTTGTTTATTTGGTTGTCTATGTGTGCTGCAGCTAGCTTTTAGCTCATGTACCCAGATCTGAGGAGCCAGCTCATCCTCACTTTTTTTTTTTTTTTTTTTTTTTTGAGTAATCTCCAGAGTTCAGTAACTGGAATACAGCGTCAACACATTTCTCCTCAGTGGGTCAAACGCCAACAGTCCCTGCTACATCACCCCCTCATAATACATGCAGGTCTGATTGGTTTTCACATATTTCAGCTCAGATTTCCCACCACCCCTTCGAGGTCACTGTGTTGATTACTAACGTAACAGTTGTGAATAATCTTGCTCACGATAGAATGTATTTGTTCCTGAAAGTGAAGTAGGAGTGCTGTTAAGTATCATTTCGCACCAAACTGCAAAGTACAACTGGTCCCTCGTTGGCTTCAAGAAAACATCTGACAGTTAGATGTGAGGTCAGTTTAGCGTTTGTTTAGGGTATTGTGGAGTACAGTCTAAGACATCCTAACAGCTGTAATGTGCCATGATATGGAGTTAAAATTTCTATAGAGAAAAGCTGAACCTTTCATTCATTTTAAAGCTTTATATCAGGATTTTCTGCTGATTTAGAGGACAACAGTTAATTAACAATAGCAGATAATATTTACTGTCATCTGCTTTCTTTCCTTTTTTTGACATTAGCTGAACATCTGGTTCTGAAAAAAAACTTTTTTTTGGAAATATGCTGATTCACTGTCTTGCTGAGAGTTAGATGAGAATATTGATACCACTCTCATGTTTGTGCGATAAATAGGATGCTGCAGCTAGCTTAGCATGATGACTGGAAACACAGGGAACAGCTAGCCTGGCTTTGTCCAATGGTAAAAAAAAAAAAAAATACAATTACCAACAACCCTCCATAAAACTACAATGTGTAGTTTTTACACTTGGGTTTTTGTACAAGTTCAACAAATGGGATAATGTTAATTAGTCAGCTTTAGAGGCGCTAGATGGATTTGTTACGTTTGGACAGATTCAGACTAGCTGTTTCCAGCCTTTGTGCTAAGCTAACCATACCATCTGCTGGCTGTAGCTTCATATTTACTGTACAAACATGAGAGTGGTATCAATCTACTCATCCAACTCTTGTCAAGAATGTAAACAAGTGTATTTCCAAAAATGTCAAACTATTTCTTCAAAAACATCGCCTGAGTCTAGATTTATGTTTAGTTTTAATGACTATTTTCATCAGAATATTTTCTTTTTTGGGATAGTTGGACCAAAAAACATGGCAGAAAACATTGCTCTAATAATTAGAGCTAAAAGTATTTCCTCTCTGTTGGCAGGCATTATGTTGACTGCAGGGTCAGAGTATATATACTCTCTAGTTCCTAAAAGTGACCCGTGCTGCTGTATTGATCATAAATCTTATTAAAAAGTGCTATTTGTTAGATATTGGTACAGACTGCTGTGCGTGCTTTTGGTTTGAAGACGAAATTTTTCACATTTTCATACCACCCACATGGTCGACCTTAGACCAAATATAATCATTATGCTTGTGTGCATATATAGAGTGAAAATTACTTGCAGCAATGGCTGAAAGTCCACTTTGCAGAGTGTTCCTCTGTAAATAATTGATTTTTACCTGATAATACAGCATATTGAGCATTTAACTGGAAATGTTACAAGGACTTTGGTTTATTATTTTTCAAGGTTTTATCTTTTTATTTGCTTGTATTGTGTTGAAGGGAGGAAGGAATGTCACACATTCAATGGCGGTTTCCTTTCAGTGATGTATAAAGTATCAAGCAAGTAAAAAAAAAAATTCACTGCTTATTTTCTGGCTTAGAAATCCTTGCTATACAGACTTTTTGCCCTTGCCCACACCCAAGTAAAAAGACATTCAATCACTGGTAACATGAATCAGTTATATTTTTTTGCAGTCTGTAAAGACATTTTACCTTTGGGCTGCAAATCTTTGATAACTTGTAAGGCCGAGAGCCGTTACAAGTTATCAAAGATTTGCGTAGAGCTTGTGACTTGGTTTGGGAAAGATCATTTTCTTACTGTCATCCAGCAGCCTCAAACCTTCACAGAGGAGCCGTCTACTGTTACAAATTTCTTTTCTTTTCACAAAATCAATTCAGAAGATCCGATGCTCGCAGACAGAGATGCAGTGTGCATACCTTGCACGCTCCATCCCTCTAAAACCTGTTTGGTAATTAGTGAGTGATTTGAATTGTATTGCCTGAATTATGAAAAAAGAAAATCTGTAAATGTATTGAAAAAAGGATAACCACTGCCTTAAACCCACCTCTTGATACTTATCATTATAAAGGAAAAGACTGAAGGACTTAATTTAGTGCCTTCTTTGATTTTGAGGCATATGGTTAGTATCGTACAGTATCCTCATGTACACACTTACAGTATATCTTGTATATTTCTGTTCTTTCTAACTTACAGGGCCAGTACTCATCCACATTGTCTATGTTCACGCACCATAGACCTCCATCAAAAATACGACATGGAACATAAAATAAAAAGCTGGAATGAGTTTGATGTTTAAAAAAAAAAAAAAAAAAAAGTATTTCTTTGTTTACCAGGGTGGTGTGGCAGCTTCCACTGACTCGAATGTCGTATGCCAGGATGTAGTATATTGTCTTGATTAGTGATCGCAAAACAATTTCAATTTGATCCTAATTGTTTTCTCTGCTTCACTTCATTTGTTATTTATTTGGATATCTTCAAGGACAAGGCTCACTAGTATTATCAGAGAGGAATACAGTACTAAACGCTATACGAAGCTAATACAAAAGTACATTTTTGTGGATTTTAGAGTTTTGGTGTCATGGAAACAGTTATGTGCATGACAAATTTTATTTTTGGTTTGATATTTATCTTAAATGGTTATGAAGTGACTGCTGCTTTTAATCAAGGAACATTAAAAGATTGTCAGAAGCATCATTCTAATCCAATTTTTGATTTTTTTAATACTTGATATTTAGTACGTTTGTTTTCACTCTCTCAGGTTCATGAGTGTTAATAGTTGTGTTTTTTGCATCTCAGGTAGAATGCAAATTTAAGGCCCCAAGTATATACTGTAGTACCACAGCTATTCGAAAAGTGAAGAAATCACAAGATGTACATGTTTTTCTCAGTTGTACATGTTTATGTGTTCTTAATATGGTGCACTGTTACAGTAAACGTTAAATATTATTTTGCATAGACCTAGTTCACAAAGAAAGAAAACTAGATTTGTTAAGCAAATGAAAATTATGTACAGTCAGTGTCAACAAAATCACGATGATGTTCATAAACTTCTTCCTCTTCCACTGTAACACTTTGCTCATACAGTATTGGTTATTTAGTAATTATAGGATGTGACCACAGCCAGACAAGCATCTGTTTGCAGTCATTCAATTCAAGCATAAAGTTTCATAGATGAAAAGATGGCGTATTTACTGTGACATGAAGTTTTATGAATGATGTAACATGTCTTGGATATTTGGATGAAACTCGTGTTTCAGCCTGGGGAGGGGGGGGGGGGGGGGGGGGGGGGGGGGGGGGGGGGGGGGGGGGGGGGGGGGGACTGGTTGTTTTTGTTGTTGAATCTGAGATTTCTCTCTGTACCCAGGCGACATTTTTCTTTTGTGTAGTGAAGAGGATGTTTCTCATATGACCATGCATATTTTGTATTGGTTAACACCAACATTTTTACAAAAGAAAAAAAAAATCAGAAGAGTACTTGTCTTAATAAAAAGATATCAATGTTTAAAGTGGTGTGCTGTGGTGACTTGATCAAAAACATAGCTTCACTTTGTAGTCCTGTCCTGCTTGAGAACAGCAGAATTTATTAATCTGTATTTGTTGTCAAATTCACTTCGCCCGTTCAACATGCTGCATACATTAGCTGGATTGAAACTGCTCACTTCATCCTGAGCTGCTGATACTTGTCAAACGATAAGGCAAAACTACTGTACTGATGTAGATGTGATGTGGGTGAGCAGCAGCAGCAGCAATCTGAGCTCCCATTGGTGACTGACACATGCACCTGTGGTAAAGATGGAGGCGAGAAATGTTTTAAATGACAAAATGACTGACACCGATAGGCTTAGGGGCCCCTGTTAAGGTTTCCAGCTGAACATGTGGATGTTCGTGATTTGACAAATTGATAGGCATTTCGAGGAACAAGACCTAATTCATAACCATAAGCTATTCTGTCATCATAATTCTGTCAGTGCCACCATTTCCCATTACTTTAAGTGATCCATCCCAGGTAAAGGTCAATAACATTATTCAAACTTTAATGGGAATAGTTTAACCTTAGAAACCAGCCACTTTTCTCCCTCACTCATACAATCACTGAAATATAATGCTTCCCTCAAGGAACATTAAATACCTGCCTTGATTTTTTTTTTTTTTAAACACAGCAGATTATGGGATTTTCTCTATATTTATAAATTTTTCTTTGAGGTTGAACTCTTGAAATTAAGCATCTGAATTGAAAACGGGTATAAGTATTTGCTGCTCGGCTGTACCAGTTTTCAGTGCATCATGAACGTACAAGGGTGATATTTCAGTTAGACGCTACTAATTCCATTTAAATGTTCAATTTTAATTTGGAATGACATGTTTAAGTGTAATTAGCACAATGGGGAAATTGAGAGTGAACGAATGTCTGAGCATGGCTTGTTTAGTTGGCTAATTGATTGATTGAGATTGATGGCATGTAGCACTTGGCTTGGCTGAGGTATAATTAAATGATGTGGGTGAACAACAGCAAACGCAACAGGCTCTGTCTGCACACTTATCTCCCTCTATGTCGTTCCTGTTTAGCACAAATAGTCAAGGACTTGCATAATTCCTATTTACTTATTTATTGGCTGCTTCAGTTGTTAATAGGATGGCAAATTCCTCTAGTATGTCCTTCTCAAACTACATTTTTATTCCTTACAGAGAACAGCTCAAGGGCCTCTTGTACCACTAGCTTTTTTTCTTCAGAAGATTTGGACAATTTTGATATGTAAGATAAAAAGCCTCTGCCTGAACATAAAAACAGCATGATCACAGAGTTTCACTTCACAAAACTCTTTGAAAGGTCACAATATAAAAACTTTTAGATCAAATTAGGTAAAACAGCGCATTAGTACATTTACCGTAGCATCCCAATACTGTATTTTATCAGAAAACAAGTACCCCTTCATCGAAATCGTCCATCATTTTCCATATGTGTTTATTTACGACCATCTATTAAATACAAGTGGATGTTGTTTAACAGTCTTTACCTTCACCCGCTGGCAGTGGCAGAATCTGGACCATTCATTCATTACTTTTAGCTATCTATTCAAAACTATTTTCACAAACAATTTCAACTATTTCT
The DNA here is from genome assembly GCF_002260705.1 of Seriola dumerili. Lineage (NCBI taxonomy): Eukaryota > Metazoa > Chordata > Actinopteri > Carangiformes > Carangidae > Seriola > Seriola dumerili. Next base: position 2,299,405 of record NW_019174585.1, read on the forward strand.
GTTTGCTGTTTCAAACATTTAACCTTTAATTCAACCAATTAACCATTACTTCCAGCTAACTATTTCAACTATCCATTACGTTTTTAGCCATTTTAGCATTCATTGATTACTTTTAGCTAGCTGTTTTTGCTTACTGACTAGTTTCACACAATCTCAAACACAACAGGTGTTACAGCTGACTCAATATGCAGATATTTAGTACTTATGCCAAAGTTTCCTACTGCACTGAAGCTTCAGTGATATCCTTTACTTGTAAGTCGCTTCGGATAAAAGTGTCAATCTACAATCTTTCCGCTACCCCTGGCAACTGAAGACATTAAACCTGAAACCTGTGTAAGTTTACTGAAACCATCTAAAATATAGTTAACTGCAACTGAAATTAGTAATTGGTTGGTTGTTTACATTAAGTGCAATAAAAGCTTCCCAACAAATGTTATAAATCCTTCTAAAACCAATGATGGACAGATGTTGACCCCAAACATCTAAAAGTCAGGACAAAATGCGCACAATGTGGCAACAGTGGCAAGGATGCTAGCAGCTCTGCTGCTGATGGCAGGGAAGCTAGTCCTCAGAGCCCTAGCAGCTCTCCTGCTGTTACAGCTACAAAGAAAACCCAACAGAAACTAATTGCAAAATACTGCAAGAGAAGATAACATGCAGGAACAAAAAGCATTAAAAATGAACCCAGTGCAACAAAGCCAAACCATGCCAATCTGTCTATGATGCCAAGTCATTTTCCATGAAACAGATGAGCTACAGAAGAACCTGAATAAATGAGTGGAGAAACAAATGCAGATGCTTCCACACAGGCACACTACATGGTACAATTAAACAATTATTATCCAATCATGCTCTGTGGCATGTATAAGAATGCTGAGCAGGCCTAGTTGATTTTGAATTTGTCTCAGGATAGCAAGAAGTAAAGATCCACGTGACTTTCAAAGAGGGTTCTTTGTTGGGGCTTCTGAGATGGGTTCTATGATAAAACGCTTCTATCCTGACAGGAGTGGTCTCTGGCAGGATGAAACTGCTTCACAGTCACCAGATCTCAACCCAGTCGAACACCTATGGGAGATTTTGGACCCAACATGTTAGACAGTGCTCTCCACTACAATCATCAAAACACCAAATGAGGGAATATTTTTTGCTGTTCATCCCTCCAGTAGAGTTTCAGAAACTAAAATCAATGACGAGGAGCACTGAAGCTGTTCTGGCAGCTTGTGGTGGCCCAACACCTTACTAAGACACTTACTGTTGGTTTTCCTTTAATTTGTCACCCATCTGTAGTTGTTTCAAACAATGATGAAGGACAAGCACCTGAAGCCTGTGATAACCACAACACAATTATCTCTGACTGCTACAGTATGACCCAGAGAAATCTGCATTAATTAAAGCACACACAACCAGCCTGTTAATCCTGTATGAAAGTGTCAGGGAGAAGAGACTTGTGTTTGTGAGGTGATTAACTCCAAACCTGAAAGATGCTGTGAACAGCACTATAGGCTCTAATGTCAGCGATGTTGCTGCTTGATGTTTAATAGTCCGATATTTAATCAGAGATTGATGTTTACCAGAGGGAGAAAATGTGCTGGATGTTGATGTGGAAGTTTTAGGTGTGATTAATTAGAAAAATCTACGAAAAAAGATCCCCCCCTTCCAAAAAAAAAAAAGAAGGTTAAGTGTCTCAGACAGGAAATCTGTAATTATCTGCTGAGCCTAAGCTTCAAGCAACATCCTCTGAAGTTCCCTCATCCAAATCTCAAGGTGACTCCTTTCTGCAGAAGCAAAGAGAAGTTTTCTTTTCCCAAATTTACATTGATGTTCTGCTTGATAGCCACCACCCAGATACAATAAGTAAGGCAAACATTTCCCACTCTTCTTTATCTCTATCTTTTATTCTGCTACATCTGCATTTAATCTTTCTATCATATTTAGCATTGTTGATGCATAATTAATTTTCATTTAAAGTCAATTTTAATTTGAAACACTTTGAGATAGCTGTAAAAATGCTGTTGTTGCATTACAAGTTTATTTTGTCATCCAGCTTCTTTCTGATACACCACAACGCCTCTATGGATGTTTTTTCACTCATGTTTTGTGTGTGTGTTTCTGTTGTCAGCATATGAAAGTGTTCTATTTTTGTGGGACAGCCTGTTACAGTCTAAAAGAAATGTCTGTACACAGCCTTGAAGTCAGTCACATGGAGCTTTAGTGAGCTGGTGAGTTGCTGAAGGAACACTGCCATCTCAATAATTTATCAGTCTGAGTCTATTTTCACTTATTAAATTAATTAGTTAGGTAATTAAAACTTACATTTTTTAATTAAATTAGCATTGAATTCAACCACAGGGCCTTCACCTGGAAAGAAAGGCATCATGGGATGAAGTTCATCAGCTTAAATGAGCTTGAACTTAAATTCAATTCCATTTGAGTAGATGTGGATAAGTTAAAAAAAATTATCTGTTTCATGCTCTGTAACCTCTGCAGTCATTCTCTTTTGAAATAAGAATTGCAGATAGTAACACACTATTGCTTTACAAAAAAAGGTTTGACTTCTCTTAACTAAGCTGTATAACAGCTTTTAAAAACTTATGGCAAGAGCGTAGGTTTGCATAGGAACGGTAGGGACATGTCCCTACCAATATGTTGGGAGGACAGAATTGTCCCTACCGATATTTGAGCGAACTTGTTCGCACTGTGTTTGGTGTGAAGTCATATTAGATCATTCCAATGTGCCTTCCAAGAGGCTACGTCTCCAAGACAACCGATTTAGGCATACTACACTGATGATTAAGTGTTCCCTTAATTTTTTGGAGCACAGTATAACACCAAGTCAGTTAAACTTCATCAATCTGTCCATTTAGGAAGCACAAGTGATTATGAATCAATTTCACCTGCTTTGGTGCAAATGAAAGTTTCACCAGGTGCAATGTAGAGGCAATAGCAAGACAACCCCAAATGTGCATGTGGTGGCCACAGACACAGACTTGCTCTCTCCTTATCCTTCCTGACTGATTCTTCTCTAGTTTTGAGTTTTGCTAGTGTCCTTGTCACTACTGGTAGCACGAAGCGGTACCTGCAGCCAAATCAGGTCGCACAGGTAGTGCAGTTCCTCAAGGATGGCCATACGTGCAGTCGCAGGGAGGTTTGCTGTATCTCCCAGCACAGTCTTAAGAGACAGGTCGTTACACAAGGAGAGCTGGACAGGGCCGTAAAAAGGCATCAACCTAGCAGCAGGACCGGTCTCTGCTCCTTTGTGTGAGGAGGAAAAGGACAAGCACTGCCAGAGCCCTACTATATGACCTCCATTAGTAGATTCCTCATCATTTACTATAACGTTTTATGCCTTACCATATTATGAAATTTTTCACATTTTTATGCCTTACTATACTATGATGATTTATGCCTTAATGTACTATGATGTTTTTATGCCTAACTATATTATGACTTGACATTTTTATACCTTACTATACTGTAACATTTTAATAAATTTTTATGCCTTAATATACTATGACGTTTTTTGATAATTTTATGCCTTACTTTACTATGACTTTTTTTTACATTTTCATGGCTGACTATATTATGATGTTTTCGACATTTTAATTCTTAAATATATTATGAGGTTTTATACCTTAGTACACTATGACGTTTTTTGAACATTTTTATTCCTTTCTTTCATAATTTGAAGGTTTATGACTTACTACATTATCACGTGTTATGCCATAGTACAGTATGACGTTTTTCAACATTTTATGCTTTCATATACTATGAAATTTGATGCCCTACATACTATGACCTTTTATGCCTTAATGTATTATGTTTTTTTGACGTTTTATACCATACTATACTATGACGTTTTTTGATATTTTTATGACATACTATAATATGACGTTTTTTGGCATTATTATGCCTCCCTATCCTATGTAATCTTATTCTCTAACATACTATGACATTTTTATGACCTTTTATGTCATAATATACTATGACGTTTTTTGACATTTTTATGCCATACTATACTATGATGTTTTTTGGCATTTTTATGCCTCCCTATTCTATGGTGTTTTATTCTCTACAATACTATGACGTTTTCATGATCTTTTATGCCTTAATATACTATGACGTTTTTTGATGTTTTTGTAAAATACTATACTATGATGTTTTTTAGTATTATTATGCCTCCCTATCCTGTGTAATCTTATTCTCTACCATACTATGACGTTTTTATGACCTTTGATGCAATAATATACTCTAAGGTTTTTTGACATTTTTATGCCATACTAAATTATGACGTTTTTGGCATTATTATGCCTTACAATACTATTTCCTTTAATGCTTTACTATACTATGACGTTTTTATGCCATACTATACTATGACGTTTTTATGACCTTTTATGCCTTAATATAACATTATGTTTTTTTGACGTTTTATGCCATACTATACTATGACGTTTTTATGACCTTTTATGCCTTAATATAACATTATGTTTTTTTGACGTTTTATGCCATACTATACTATGACGTTTTTATGACCTTTTATGCCTTAATATAACATTATGTTTTTTTGACGTTTTATGCCATACTATACTATGACGTTTTTATGACCTTTGATGCAATCATATACTCTAAGGTTTTTTGACATTTTTATGCCATACTATACTGTGACGTTTTTGGCAATATTATGCCTTACAATACTATTTCCTTTAATGCTTTACTATACTATGACGTTTTTATGACCTTTTATGCCTTAATATAACATTATGTTTTTTTGACGTTTTATGCCGTGCTATACTATGACGTTTTTTGAGATTTTTATGCCATACTATACTATGATGTTTTTTGGCATTTTTATGACTTAAAATACTATTTCTTTTGATGCTTTACCATACGATGACGTTTTTATGACCTTTTATGCAATAATATACTATGAGGTTTTTTGACATTTGCTGCCATACTATACTATGACGTTTTTGGCATTATTATGCCTTACAATACTATTTCATTTGATGCCTTGCCATACTATGACATTTTTATGATCTTTTATACCATAATATACTATGACGTTTTTTTGACGTTTTATGCCATACTATACTAAGACATTTTTATGCTTTAAAATACTATTTCCTTTGATGCTTT